>NC_090653.1:123299510-123662844 GCF_040937935.1 Hyperolius riggenbachi | reverse complement strand
GGGCTGTTATTGTGGTGAAACCCCTCCCATAGTGTGATGTCAGGACCATGGTCCTGACAGTTTCCTGTCTGTGAACCTCATTGCATTGTGGGAAATAATAGCTGTTTACAGCTGTTTTCAACTGCCAAAAAAGCAAACAGTGTCTCCTTCCACTGACATCACCTGCCAGCAGTAAAAATGTCACCATGTGGTAAATGACAAAATGAAAATCACAGGGGAGGAAAAAAATTTCAGTGGGCAAACACTGACTAAGTCACTCATTTATACACAATTATACATGATTACAAATGAAGCACTTTTTATTACATTATTTTCACTGGAGTTCCTCTTTAAATTAAATCAGTCACTTAATAATTGTATGTATTCTACAGAATACCTATGAAAGAACCATATCAATTCATACCTTTCACTGATGAAAGCCCAAAACAACCTGAAACAGCTGCCTGCAAGTTTGTAGCTTTATAAATTAATAAACTATAGGTGTGCTATAAACCAATTCTGGGTATATGCAGGGTCTTCTCCAGGACACAAATGACAATGTACTTACTGTCCTGTAGACATAGTAAATGAGATGCAAACATTTCTGAGTTGATACAATATTATGCACATTCTGTGTGCAAATGTATGCAGCTTGCAAATGGACCAATCTAAGCCCACCAAGCTGCATACATTTGCATACAGATTTGCAACAAATCTGAATTATTTGCATCTCATTGACTATCTCTATTGCCCTGTGCTGTGTAAGATGCACTACTTGGCAGATAAACTAACTATGATTTTATTTGGGAAACAGCTGGCAAAAAAATGATCAACAATGATCATTTCAGGCAACCTATTCTGCTAATGTGTATGGGGCATTACCTCTGTAAGAATGCATACATTACTGCCAAGCTTTTGTTTATAAACTATGCATTAACTAGATAGGATTTTATTAAAGAAGATAAAAAAAATGGAAGTTATAAATCATTAAATTGTCTTTACTGTGTTCTGAACAAAGAAAAGGGGCTTCAGGAATTTAGATAAATCACTGAACTTACAGTCTGTGTGATGGGCTACTTGTATTTCCTCAATGCAAAATCAGCATGTTTTACTAAAAGTCAGTTTTAACCAATTGGCAACAATAGCATCAAATGTTTAGTGTAAAGGCTGATTGGCTCTGCTGATATAGCAAGTACTCTTTATGAACTAAAATAAATCTTCTATTCTTCTACTGTAATCAAGACTTGATTATTTGTACCTAGGCATTAGGAATGCTGGCACTGAGAGCCTCCTACTTCAGCCTCCACAAACATGACTTGAGGGCTAATGTGTATGCCTATAGCTGACTCTTCAGAGAACTGGACAGAGCAGTCAGTGAACCTATCCTCTAATGTCAAGGTCTATGTAATGTTAAATCATTAGATCGGATTACACCATGTCATCCGAAGTGGTAAAAGGAACATGGACTATTTCCTCTCTGTTTAATACAGAGTAGGATCATCCACCAGGCAACCTAGGCAGGTGCCTGGGGCCTAGTGGGTGTCAAGGAGCCCACCAACCACCTTTCTGAACTCTCTCCACTTTAACTTACCAAATGTACTACTTACCAAATGTACTACTTTGCATGGGGTCCCATTACATCTTAATCCATCTCTGGTTTAATAGTAAAAAAAATCCTACAGGGATCTAAATAAACCCTTACCAGGTCACCTCTGGGGCCCTCTGCAGAGCAGCTTATGTTTAGTTTAGGCAGAAGCTCCACCCACTTTCAGATCACTGACAATTCTCCCAAGTGCAGTTAGCCATGGATTTATAATAACAGATAAGGATTCAATGTATTTTGTTGGGTTAGTCAATCAATGGTTCCTAGAGCTTCATTGCATAATGTAAACTACAAGTAAGTGGTGACAGGTATGAAAGCCCACTGTCTGTCACACACTAATAAAAAACCAACCAATCAAATCAAGAGTTCCTGTTTGGTGCGAATACAAGCTTCTCCATACATGAGGACAGAAGTGACTTCTTAAAGGACTTACGAGCCCAAATAGTAAAAAAAAGTTAAGTACCTTAATCATTTTTAAATGCACGGAGGATGCCGTCCGCGCCCTCCGTGCTGTTCCGCCGGGTCCCCGCAGTCTGATCGCCCCCCGTGCCGCTCCCGACCCCACGGACGGGGTCGGGCTCCCCTTCCTCTCCCAAGATGGCCGCCGGAGTCGGCCGCGGCTGCGCAGTCCGCATACGCGTTAGTGCGGCTGCGCAGCTCTAGGGCCTCCCCCCTCAATCCACGCTACTGTGCGTGGATCGGGGGGGGGGCCTTGAGCTGCGCAGCCGCACTAACGCGTATGCGGACTGCGCAGCCGCGGCCGACTCCGGCGGCCATCTTGGGAGAGGAAGGGGAGCCCGACCCCGTCCGTGGGGTCGGGAGCGGCACGGGGGGGCGATCAGACTGCGGGGACCCGGCGGAACAGCACGGAGGGCGCGGACGGCGTCCTCCGTGCATTTAAAAATGATTAAGGTACTTAACTTTTTTTTACTATTTGGGCTCGTAAGTCCTTTAAGAAGTCCTTACCTCTAGTGAGAAGCACACATTTTGCACAGTAGTATAATTTTGCAGCAAAATTCTTAATGTATTGGTCATATACTCATTTTTGCAAAAATATTTGTTTTTTTAAATGAATTCTGTGAATGTATTCTTTTGTAACTTGCAAATATTAAGCAAAATCAATATAACATGTGAAATCGTAATTACAATTGAGATCCTAATTGTGAAAATTAAGTGAAAATTTGCAAAATAGGCATTAGGATCAACACTATTTACCACGACAGTCCTATTCATAATACCAAGGAAAGTTTACAGGTGAAAGATTTTACTGCAGGGATGCGGTTTTCGGAGGGAAAGACGAAGGCCCCGAGGGTGGAAGTAGTGAGGTAGGGGAGATGAGAATGGTAAGTATACCCAGAGTTTGATTAAGGATGTATCAAATGTCTTTTCAAAATCAGAAGAAAAAAAAGATCACAAGACATCAGCCAAAATGCTGGCATAACTTATTGCTAGTATGTCTTTCAACGCCACAAATATTTTTTTGCAAAGACTAGTTACATAAAAGTTCAAATAACTATGTTTAAAATCAACTTCCTGTTTCTATCCTCTGTGGGCACAAATTGGAAGAATCAGAGTAGGGGAATTTCCAGGTTTTATGGTTTAAATAATATATACTTTTCGGTGGTTTTCAGTTGCGATACTTAGGACGACTCATAGGAACATTCATTTTAAAAATAACGGTCCTTTTAAAGGAATACTGCAGGGGGGTCAGGGGAAAATTAGTTGAACTTACCCAGGATTTCTAATGGTCCCACGCAGAAGACATCCTGTGACCGCGCAGCCACGCACCGATCCTCTAGCCCCGCCTCCGGTTCACTTCTGGAGTTTCAGACTTTAAAGTCTGAAAACCACTGCGCCTGCGTTGCCGTGTCCTCACTCCTGCTGATGTCACTAGGAGCGTACTGTGCAGTCCCAGTACAGTCTGCGCCTGCGTAGTACGCTCCTGGTGATGTCAGCAGTAGCGAGGACACGGCAAAGCAGGCACAGTGGTTTTCAGACTTTAAAGTCTGTAATTCCAGAAGTGAACCGGAGGCGGGGCCAGAGCATCGGTGAGTGGCTGCATGGGCACAGGACGTCTGCGGGGGACCATTAGAAGCCCCTGGTAAGTTCAACAAATTTTCCCCCGACCCCCCCTACAGTATCCCTTTAAGTACGATTCCAGACCGCCAACTAAATATGATCTTGGCCTCTGTCTTCTAGCTATATGCCTTTATTTAGTGGCATCTTTGTGCATATGTACCTGTTGTCACTGCCTCTGGATATTAGAGGGCTGAATACAGAGCTCTAGTGGATGGGAGGAGAAGGGGGGGGGGGGGGGGGAAGTGTCACACCTACATAGAAATTATGGCAGTGGCACCTGTAGGTTTTGTCCTAGAAACTATACTTTTCTCCTTTAAAATGAAATCCCCAAATCTCCAGACATATGCAGGGAGGGTGCTAGTGTCAAAATAATGGGGATAACATACAAGTCCTGGCTGAGACATTCACTTGCCCAGACTATAATCTGTTATGAGAGTCAGTCTGTGAGTAATGGTAATCATTCAATTTTTTTTTTATTAATGACTGGAAATGTATTGCAAGGATTCTTGTACTTTGAACTAGGGCTGTGTGAAGACTTCTGAGAAAGACACTTAGTCAGCACCAAATAAGTTGAACAGAATCCGCTAAATCATTTCTATTATCAGGAAGATTAGTATTTTTGATATCCTTATAAACTTTTGACAAACGATACGATATGTGACATAGTGAAATAAACATGTATGCACAGTACAAAACATTAATAACCAGGCTGTTTTACTTGTTTTATTTTGCTGCCTGAAAGAGTTAATTTCTAGGCATGGAAGTGACAGCTTCTGTCTTGTCTGCACTTTGCCAGGAATATAGTAAACATCACTGATAAGCAAGTTACAGCTATAAACATTTTCCAGGCAGAATATAACTTCTGAGGGCAGGGAGAGATAAAATATATGAAACACTGACCTTTTTCTAACGCTGAGACACTTAAAGAGGAGCTGTCAGCTATACTATCTCAGGAAAAAAAACAACAAATATATAAGTAGATAAATACTTGCTCTACTTACATAACTTATGTATTGCACTGTCCATGTTATGATTCCTGTGAATTTTATAAAGGAAAAGTAGAGAGTCCTATTCTACACAGTTTCCATATTTACTGTGGCTATTTTGAAGCCAGCCCTGATGTAATATCTGCTCTAAGGGCCCATTCACACTTGAGCATTTTGCCGGCGATTCCGGCAAAACACTCAAACGCTAGCGCTTTTCGCTGCAAAAAAAACAAAAAACGCATTTTCAGTGCTATAGAAGTGCAAACACGATTGCTAAAAAAATCGCCAGGTGTGAATTTTGCGTTTTGCGATCAGCAAGCGTGAATGGGCCCTTATGCTGGGGATACACGGTACGTTTCTGTATCGTGTATCCACCAGCTTATCCGGCCAGCTGATAATATTCAGCTGGCCCGATCATGCCGCTCGACCCACGCCCGCTTGATTCCCGCCGGCAGACAATGGCACAATGGGACGAGCGGCACGCGCGGGGATGCGCCGCCATCGAGCCGCTGGCTCAATCCGGCGTACAAAACGAGCCGTGTATGTACGGCACTAGTCTCCTCTGCCTGATTTGCCCGTCTTTCACTATAGAAAGTGCATTGTTTCAGCCTGAGAAATTTTGGCCAATCAGAGAGGAACAGAGGTGTGGGAGGGGAAAACAGGAGGGAAAGAGGCTTCAGCCAATCAGGCTTGCATTAGTTAAGTCTGAGGGGAAGTAGAGAAGCAAAAAAAGACAACCCAGCATGCCCGGCAACTTCTCTTTTGTGTACCAAATTTTCTGTGTACCAAATAAGAGTCATGTCAACTGGGGAATGATAATTTATCAACAAGACAAGCAATAGTGATTTTAACTTTTGAATTGCCTGGTTAGCATACTTATTACTTGTTTACCAAATAAAAATAAAGAAATGATTTTTGATTTTATGCCCAACAGCTATTCTTTAATAGGCTGCCAATCATTAGAGACAGTAAAACATTCAACCTACTTTGTAAATGTTTCAATACAAAATAAAACCATCAGATATCTAAAAAAAAATGTTTTTAAGGAATATGGGGATAAATATAATTGTTTATCTCAGAAATTTATTTTCACCTCTGGTTCAGTTTAATGTACACTTGCCATAAATATGTATCATAAAGCATGTTAATTCCGACTCTTCAACTACCACGAGATAACAACAAGGAACACCAAGAGCCCCAATAGTGTAATATGTACTGGTAAATGGTTACTAGATAGAGTAAATATTAATACTCACAAACCAGGGTTACCATTAGGCAACCACTGTAAAGGCAGGTGGGGAGATTTTCCTGACCCCACTCAGGAATAAGAAGTCGCTCTCTGTAGATGAGAAAAAAGGGGGTTCAACCCTCCACCCAGGGTGGACTCAATATTATGCAGGAGAACAGAGGCGCCAAAAGGATAAAAGGAAGCTAAATGAGCTTAAAGTGAACCTCCGGACTAAAAATCGACTCAGCAGCACTGAAAAGGCTTGGTGTTTCTTTAACAGTTTCACGGCATCAGAACTTTGTTTCTCTTATACAAACCTCATTTTTAGCTGCACAGAAGAAAACTGCCCGGGCAGTTTTCCCCTTATGCTGTGCAAAGCATGATGGGATTTCTGATGTTGTTCTCGTTTTGCTGTTTTGGTGCAATTTTTTTTTTTTTTTTTTTTTTTATATTTTGAATTTGACATTTGAAGCCTAGTGTGTGCAGCTGGGAGGGGTTATCAGGACACAGGACAGTTGGAACTGTGTCTCCTGCTTCTTGTCACCTCCTTTCAACCAAAAAGATGGCTGCCCATGACAAAGATGGCAGCCCCCAGGAATCACAAACATTTGCCTGTTCTTTTAAAACCGGGTGGGTAAGAGATTATATTACCTATCTATTCTAATTAACATAACTAATGTAACTTGATGACAGTATCTTTGTTTAGGCTGAAGTTCCCCTTTAAAAACCAAATTCTTGGTAAATAGAGGAGGTAGTGGTGGACTTACCTCCTCCAAGTAGACACACAACGACTGTAGTAAAGACAGTCAATATATTTTATTTATGAACTCCAAATATGCAACGAGTTTAGCAGGTTTGATCCCACCTCATCAGGCAATAACACCTCACAGAGGTGTCTGGCTCTTCTACTGACCACATATGCTATTGCTCCGTTGTTATTGCCTGATGAGGCGGGATCAAACCAGCGAAACGCATTGCATATTTGGAGTTCATAAATAAAATATATTGACTGTCTTTACTACAGTCGTTGTGTGTCTACTTGGAGGAGGTAAGTCCACCACTACCTCCTCTATTTACCAAGAATTTGGTTTTTAAGCTCATTTAGCTTCTTTTATCCTTTTGGCGCCTCTGTTCTCCTGCATAATCTTCAACTACCACGGCCTAGTTTCTCATGCACACAGTTTATTGGGAAACCTCACAGTGACGTCTCCTGATGAACAAGGTTCCCCGATCCATCTTCATGCCCGCGGAAAGATGACACTCAACAACTGCGAACGAGAGTTCAAATGATTGCGGCACTTTGCGCTGGAGTTGTCTGAGGTCTCAGAGCTCTTAAACATGTGATCCGCTGTGACGGTCATTATCGCCGTGTGTCGCAAACCGTTGTTCACCTAATCGCGCGCCTGTACCCAGGATCGCTAATTTCTTTAAAAAAAAAATGCAGATCGTTGGAAGAATCTCAGACGAAATTGCAAGGTGCGGGACTTTAAGCGCAAACAGAGCTTCAGAGAGCAGAATACCGGCTTGAGGCACATTACTTTCAATTCCAAGTGGGTTTTTGTAGGAGTTATAAATCTTTTTCATTAACCTAGAGTTTCACTCTAACATTACTTTAGGTGCTTGTGCTATCAGTAATACATCTGTGAAATCTGTTAAAGCGAACCGTCACAACCCACAATATCTGGACGCCTCAGACAGGAGCTGCCCTTCTCTGACTTCTGGATCACATATTCATTTAGGGGTAATGCTGTTATTCACAGGGAGGCTGAATCAGGAGACAAAAGCTGAATGTTTAAGGGGGGCTCTAGTTTTCTCAGCAGTACTCTTCCCTGCCCAGCTACATTATTAGCATAACAGCCCTTTTCCACTGTCTAAAATCCAATCAGATGTGATTTTCCACCACTTCCCCAAACACAGGGCGGTCACCATGGTAATTAACCCTTTAGCAGCCAATTTATTTAGAGGCTTGAATGTGCTCCAGCTCAATTTATTTTAGCACATTTTTCTTTTATTTCTTCTTTGTCACATCTCCTTGCTTCTAATTAGTACTTCTGTAATGTGTATTTATGAATAATAAGAATTGTTGCGCCACCCAATCAATTTCCTTAGAATCTAATCATACACCTGGAGTCAGTCATAGACACAAATCCAAAGTGTAATGTCTTTTCAACAAGCCAAAAGTCAGTGCGCTGTGTAGAAATCCTCTGGAAAAAAACCATACGTTCAAAATAATCCACTGCGCGCTTCCATAACCTGAAAATAAATCATATATAGTGTAATCCTGCTTTTACTGCCACTTCAGTTATATAACATCACACATCCAGCGTGCAGGTGAAAAAAGAGTGTCCACTCGTGATCCCACCACCTCTAGTATAAGGGCGGCTCACCAGATTGTAGCCACCAGATCAAAGGTGGGGTACTTCCTCAATATGTGGTACATTAGGTTCATAATCCACATCCAGTTTCCAAAAAAGTGCTAATTTCTTTTATTCCTCAATAAAACATATAAAAACTTTAATTGCGCCACATATTAATAAACTGTTAGAACCACACCGCGCTTCTCGCTCCCTCCATACACTTACAGGATCCCAAAAGGGACTAGTAGCATGTCACAGCGGTAAGTCTGCTGGGCTCGGTGTGCTTTTCCACTGAATCCGTGCGCGGCGTCCCGCTCGGTCCACTTACGACGCCTCACCTCACCTGTACTACCGCATATAGCGTCAGGCGCACTGGCTCCGAGCGGAGCCAGTACGCCTGACGCTGTATGCGGAAGTACGGGTGAGGTGAGGCATCGTAAGTGGACCGAGCGGGACGCCGCGCACGGCGAGAAGCGCGGTGTGGTTCTAACAGTTTATTAATATGTGGCGCAATTAAAGTTTTTATATGTTTTATTGAGGAATAAAAGAAATTAGCACTTTTTTGGAAACTGGATGTGGATTATTGATGAACCTAATGTACCACATATTGAGCAAGTACCCCACCTTTGATCTGGTGGCTACAATCTGGTGAGCCGCCCTTATACTAGAGGTGGTGGAATCACGAGTGGACACTTTTTTCACCTGCACGCTGGATGTGTGAGGTTATATAACTGAAGTGGCAGTAAAAGCAGGATTACACTATATATGATTTATTTTCAGGTTATGGAAGTGCGCAGTGGATTATTTTGAACGAATGTGTATTCATGGGCACTTGTCACTAGGGGACAGTGTGAGACAATAGACTCCTGCTTTCAATTTCTATATTTTTGCTAGTAGAGAGAGATCAAAGCATGCCAAGAATTTACAGCACAACGAGTTCTTCCGACCAAGGTCAAGAGCTGTGCACTTATCTAAAATGAGATAACTCTATTTAAGCTACTAATGGGTTAAAGTAATGAGGTTCGCCCTGCTGCAATATGATTTTTTACCCAAATGCAAATTTACAGCATGCAGCATTTTTCCTGCATCTGCATTAAGTCAATAAGAGTGCAAGAAAAATCACATTGCAAATGCAGTACTATGTGAATCACAAAAATAGCATTTTTTACATAAGTGCAAATCACATTGCAGCACGTTTGCGTTATTGAAATTGAAATATACAATGACAGTTTACCTTTCAATCAAGAAAAAAAAAGGACATCTTGGCTCTGCCAAACCCACTGAGCGTCTCAGGATTCAAGCATTTTTCTTCATGCAACAAGAGAACCACAGGGTGAAACTAGAAACAGGCTGTTCACTTACACCAAGACATTTACAGCAAAAATAAGCACAAAGATCAAGAGACTTGTGGCTTTTCGACATTTAGCTCAGCCAGGATATGAAAGGATATATACACTAGAGATTAAAGTTTTTGCTAAGGCAACCTGCTTAGTGGCCATGTGCAATCACTGTTCAGTCTTTGTAGCATTTTATCTTCAATTTCATAACAGAAGACAGGTAGTAGGCCCCCAAAATAAAGGTGACAATGCCAGCTGTGCCACTTTGGCAGAGTGGTGGTTCCATTTTCTCTATTTCCTGTATCGGGGAACAATATCTTATTTCCAGCTTAAGAGGGCAAATTTCCTACTGTAACCTTTCACCCCCAAACACACAGTGCCTGGCCAGGCAACAGTTCACTACCTAAATAAAGCAATATCTTTCTGCAAAATCTGTTAATGTTCACATCAGGCCAGAGCAACATAAGCAAGTTTAATGTCTTAGGATCAACGTATTTAATTACTTGTTCAAATCTGACTTATTAACAATGTATTTACATGGATGGTTATGCAAAGGCCTATAGCAGCATATAGCTGTTTTCCCAGCAATTGCAAGCCAACTTCAGGGTTAATGAGGCATTTAAACCAAACATTTAGCTGCTCTCATGACTGCCCCTCCACAGTGAGCTCCACAGTTCACTGCAGAACACCTCTGTAATAAACTCATATGCCCGTATACACATATGTGGGTAAAAGCAGTTGCCACAAAGCTGGATACTGCAAGAGGGGTTCTTGTAACTGTCCCCAACTGTGTCAACACCTCTCTACTAACATGTATACCAATGTCCCACCTCGGGTGGAGGAGCTAGAGGCATAACTACTGGTGGCACAAATCCCTACTGCTGTAGGGAAGCCTGGGAATGGGCAACCTTCTTCATTTGGCTATACAGGAGAGGAGCATGGCTATACAAGGAGGGGTATGGCTATACTGGGGAAACATGGTTATTGCTCATGGTAGTTGAGTGCCCCTTGGCCATGAGGAAAGGAGGGAGGGGTAAAGGATGCACTTAGAGGGGACCTCATCAAAATGTAGCAGGGAAGGTTACATAATTTGACTTCCTGTTCCTGGGAAAATTGTCAATTTGCAAAGGTACAGGCGTTCTGCCACCCCTTCTATTCAGGGTGCTTAACGTGGATGTGGATAGGCTGCAATGTATCCCCTTCCCTCTCATTTCAGTGAAGAGGGGTGGTGTGGACATTGCTGTAGCACCAGCAATGGCCTTTAGTCAGGCCCGGATTTACATCACAGGAGCCTATAGGCACTGATGTCTTGGCACCCTAGACTTCGCCCTCCATAAACCTACAAACCCCCGCCGAACTGCACCACAAGTATGCTGGCTGGCCCAGCTGTCACTTCTCCTTTACTTCCCTTGCCTGTCATAGGTAGCTACAGATGTCCTTTAGCATTACGTAACGTTGCCGCCGACTGAAGAGAGATCTCATCAGTGCAATGCCGAGAGCTGGGTGAGTAACCTCTCATTTAAACTATGCTTTGGACTCTGCATAGGGAAGGAAGGAGGGAGGCACTAGGGGAGGCTTCCATCATCAGTCGCCTGTAGGCACATTCCTACAGTGCCTTATGGTAAATCTGGCCCTGCCTATAGTAGTGAGCGGCCTTATCTTTTGAGGCACAGAAACAGATCAGGAACATGGGTCACATGACTATGCTTCTGATAAAACAAAAAAGAAATCAGGCTTTTACCCCTTTTTCAAACATTTATTCTTAACATATCACAGTACTGACAAATGAAAAAAGAAAACAACATTATAATTGGAGAGAGACTTAAGCATGTTTGATTTTTCAGTTGCGTGTTTCCTCCAGTTGCCTATTTTAATATTGTGATCAGAGGATTAAATCAACCTGCAAGGAAATCAGTGATGGAAGAGACTTCTTGCTGGATAGTTGGATATTGTAAATAGTATGCATGTATATTTATTGGCTTCCTATGCCCACCCTGGCAGGCTAGCAGTGCTCGGAGTGGTGTTATTGTTAAAAATATTGAATGATTTGATGCTCTCTGTAGACTTCTAAAGATCCCAAACAAGAGATTATTGTGAGAACATTGTGACAAAGCAGTCTGCCCTACCACTTGCGGTGAGGCAAAGCTTTTGCTCTGGTGACCTAAACTTATCTCTTGCTGTGCACACCACTAATAAATTGTCTGTACATTTTTTCAGTTTACGTTTTTCTTTATCAGTTTGTCAATAGCTGCTCAAAGGGAGAAAAAAGAATAGATATGTTTTCAGGCAAGAAACAGGGTCATACTAGGCAACGGAAACGAGACAAAGATTAATAAAGTTGTGCTTATACTATAAAAGTACCACAAGATTACCAGTAAATAGTACAATATCCTAAAGCTGCCTAGAGACAGAAGATAGTCTGTAAGTCACCGGATTTAACTATCTTTAAAATGATCATCAATGATATTTAACAGCATGCCAATGAGCTGGCCACTCTTGAATGGAATAATCTATGTAGCAGGTGTCTTGACTGGTGCTCCATAAAGCAAGATTGGGTTGCGAAGGGCTTCAAGCAAATTTCCTAGAGCATTGATGGATTACATTTCTCCAGTTATCACTAGATTATATAGTAAATTAAAATTAGGTTGTGAGGAGTATGCTCCCCTTTCCCAGTACATTTATGTTAATCTATCTACTGCTAGAATTTGGACATTGGCTCCACACACTGGTTTGCCACACCCACAAAGAACAACTTTGTAAATATAGCAAATTGTGTTGAGAAGGTATCCTTAACATCCCAGTATCAACAGACTATGATAGAAATCAGCTTAAAGTGTAACTGAGCAGAAGTTCGGGTGAATAAGGAAATAAGTACCTAAACAGAGGGAAGCCTACAGTGTCTTCCGGTCCCCCATTGCCACTCACCAACGCCACAAAGATTTGCGACAAAGGCTTGTTGAAAATCTAAATGGGGCCACGCTCCTCTTCAAGCATGAGCATGGCCATACTGTGCCTGCATGCACCCGCGACACCGTGCTAAAGGGCAGATGCAGCTTGGTTGCAGCATGGCTGCACCCGTGCTAGAAGCGTATTGAGGCCCTATGTTAAGTAGGGTCTCTGCGAGCGGCCGCAGGAGCAAGGAGGTCCAAGGCAGCCTCTATAGGATCTTAGGTAAGTATTTCCTTTTAGAGGTTAAGATTAATTAAGGCTTTCAGATATTAAATAATTTCAAAACACAGCACACATTTACGAAACCTATTATTAAAATAATCAGAAAACTATAGGCTTGCTATACACTAGTGGTTCTGAATGAATCCCTGCTTCAGGTGCATAAATAGATAATTTGCATATTAAGTAGTGATGAATTGTGAGAAACCACAGTTGCTCACTTAAAGAGACACTGAAGCGAAAAAAAAATGATGATATTATGATTTGTATGTGTAGTACAGCTAAGAAATAAAACATTAAGATCAGATACATCAGTCTAATTGTTTCCAGTACAGGAAGAGTTGAGAAACTCCAGTTGTTATCTCTATGCAAACAAGCCATTAAGCTCTCCGACTAAGTTAGTCGTGGAGAGGGCTGTTATCTGACTTTTATTATCTCAACTGTAAGTGAACTGTTTACTTTTTCTCTGCTAGAGGAGAGGTCATTACTTCACAGACTGCTCTGAAAGAATCATTTTGAATGCTGAGTGCTGTGTAATCTGCACATATTATAGAATAATGCAATGTTAGAAAAAACACTATATACCTGAAAATAAAAGTATGAGAATATTTTCTTTGCTGCTAATCTTCTAGTAATTATTCATAGTACACAACCAATTCATTATATCATATATTTTTTTTCGCTTCAGTGTCTCTTTAAAGAGGAACTTTATCCAAGGATTGAACTTCATCCCAATCAGTAGCTCATATCCCCTATCCCAGAAGATATCTTTACCTTTTCTTGAATAGATCATCACGGAGGTCTGTGTGACTGATATTGTGGTGAAACCCCTCCCACAGTGTGATGTCAGGACCTAAGTCCTAGCAGTTTCCTTTCTGTGAACCTTGTTGCATTGTGGAAAATAAGTGATGTTTCCAACTGCCAAGCAATCAGTATTTCCCTCTGTGCATATGTATATTTATATAAAAAAAAACCTTTAGGGCCTGTTTCCACTAGACGCAGAAAAGCTGACTCCAGTGAATGCCTATGGTCCTGTTTCCACTAAACGCGATTTTTCTGATGCAGATTTTCCCATAGGCATCCATTGGAGTCAGTTTTTCTGCATCCATTCTGCATCCAATCTGCATCCAATCTGCGTGCAGTGGAAATAGGCCCTTAAGGTGGCCATACACTGGCCCGATTTGCGGCAGTTTCGACAGCAGATTCGATCACTGGGATCGAATCTGCTGCCAATCGTTCGCGCAACACGCACCCGCCGATCCGATTTCCTCCCGAAATCGGATCGGTCCGTCGATCGCGCCGTGCGGGAAATTACCCTCGATCGCCCGCGGGTAGGGAGCGCGTCGCTAGCGGCGGCCGATCCGATCAGGTATACATTACCTGAGGCTGGCTCCCGGGCATCCCGTCCGTCACTGCTCCCGTCATGGCACCTCCGGCATCCTCGTATAACTTCCGCTGTCATGCCAGTGACAGCGGAAGTACAACTAGAGGGCGCTCTATTTGAACTTCCGCTGTCACTGGTGTGATAGCTTAAGTTCTATGCGGATGCCGGAGCCGGAGGTGCCACATGACGGGGACATCACGCCCGGGAGCCAGCCTCAGGTAATGTATACCGGCGGGGGGAGCGGCGGCAGCACCACCACAACAGATTGTGATCGGTTTCAGGCTGAAATCGATTCACAATCTGTTTGCAGGAAAGGCAGCCATACGATCCCTCTCTGATCAGATTCGATCAGATAGGGATCTGTCAGCTGGTCGATCTGATGGCACATCGACCAGTGTATGGCTGCCTTAAGCCTATCGCATTGTTAGATAGTGTGGTTATAGATAATGGAAGTTGGTGCATTTGTTTCTTCTGTGACAGTCAAGATGATTATGTGCAGGCTGACTGATTGTGGGTCAAACCACATGAACGACTTACATGGCGGATATCAATCATTTCTTGATCTTTCTTCTATTTTTTAATTTCTCACTTTGCAATGTATTGATTTAATTTTTTCCCCTACTACTGTTTTTTGGCATAGTTCCTCTTTAAAACTTAATTATCCCAAACATGTTATGTTTTAAGGGGGCAAATTACATTGAGCGTTGCTTTTCAAAGGGTTTATTGGTCTCTTTTAGTCCCCTATACTTTCTTAGCGGTTCTGGGTCACCCTGGGCTGCTCGGGTATTCTGTTAAAACTAAAAGTTTGATGTTGATTGTTTTAACAACTGAACTGTTCGGTTTCTTTTAATAACAGGATTTAAAGAGAACCCGAGGTGGCATTGTATTACGTTAGTGGGGCACAGAGGCTGGTTGGTCACACTAACACCAGCCTCTGTTGCCCCATCGTGCGTCTCAAAGACCCCCCTGCTCGCCGCTATACCCCCGCAGTGCTGGCGACACGCAGTGTGTCGCCAGCACAATGTTTACTCTAGCGCTGTCTGTCAGCGCCGCTCCGCCGCCTCCTCCGCATCGCCGCTACCCGCCCTCGTCCCTTCCCTCCCGCTGATTGGAGGGAAGGGACGAGGGCGGGTAGCGGCGATGCGGAGGAGGCGGGGGAGCGGCGCTGACAGACAGCGCTAGAGTAAACATTGTGCTGGCGACACGCTGCGTGTCGCCAGCACTGCGGGGAGTATAGCGGCGAGCAGGGGGGTCTTTGAGACACACGATGGGGCAACAGAGGCTGGTGTTAGTGTGCCCAACCAGCCTCTGTGCCCCACTAACGTAATACAATGCCACCTCGGGTTCTCTTTAAGAATTTGTGGTATGTTTTTTTAAATGATGTTGTTCCTGAATGCCTATACTAATCTACTTTCTAGCATTGCAGAAGATGTTGGCGCTATATAAATACTTAATAATAATAATAGGCTTATTCTATCTTTCTCCACAGATAAACAGTACTGGCATCATCTGCTACCCCTAACCTGCATTCCACACCTCCTTCTTGAACTGCATGAACACAAACATTTTGCAAGGTTAAGTGTTCATGTTTATAAAACAGTTTGCAGACAGAGGAAAAAATTGTAATATGACCAGAAAAATTCCATTGCAGTTGTGCAAGTATTTGACCAAGTATGTACTCAAAGCGTTGAAAACATACTAAACCCATCCATCTGGCAGTTTATGGTGCTGTTGAGAAAATAGTTGGCCAATTCCTTTAGAAAGCTGACACTGCACATATATACCTCCAGCTATCTGTCCTCCATTGAGTTGAACGTAATAAATACAACATGTAGCACCTGACTACCACAATGGAAAATTAATAAGACAAGGGGCTTTCTGGGCAGTGAAGGACTTGATTCTAAGTTACTGGTGGGGTGTCAGTTTTCCTTGGATCTTTATTTGGGTTTTATAATGCATCTCCCTAATAAACAAAAACAAAGTCTTTACCAAATGATCTTAAGAAATTGCATGGAGATAAACATTAAAGCCTTGTACACACTTTCAATTGTGATTGTCCAATCACTCACCGATTTTTCCACCTCCATTTAGTATGAGGGTCAATAGATATTGAATACTATTATCAGATTGTGTAGTTAAGTTCTCATTCTACATTGAAGTGCTAAAATTGGTCAACATTGACCAATCATAATTGAAAGTATATACCAGGCCTAAAGCCTAGTACACACCCCTTTCATTTTGATTGTCCAATTTTACCACCTCCATGCAATAAGAGGCCCAATATATTTTGAATACTATGAACAGCTTGTGTAGGAAAGCTCTCATGCTACATGGAAAAGGTAAAACTGGCCATTAATTGGCCAATTAAAATTGGATGTGTGTACTTGAGCCATACATTACTTCTTTAGTATTCAACAAGTTTGCTGGAAAGTATCAGCAGTTGCATGCTGTAGGTTTAAAGTAGCAGCTTTAGTTACAAAATGGCTTTAGTTGGGGTGAGATGTGCTGTATAAATGTTTGTACTGCAGGAGAATTATAGGAACTGCATCCTATTCTGAAAAAAAGTAGGCGACACAAAAAGGCAGTGAACAGGTTAGGGACAAACAGGCCCATCTGCCCCCCACAATGACCACTATGGTTTTTATGGCTATTGCGGTCCTTGCCCTCGGTACAGAGATCTCTCCTCCTGACTGTACTGGTTTCTTCATTTATACACACACATGATTTAAAGCCCTACTCTGGGCATAAAATATTTCCCTAGATCAATCTAGATATTGGAAGATGCATGGCTTCTTTTTGTTTATATATTCACCCCTTGATTAGCTGATTATAAGTACATTACTTTGGCCTCAATTCACTAAGCTTATCTCCTGTCTTTAATAACGTTTCTAGAGTGGTCACCATGGTGATGAGGCATGTAGTATTCAGGAAACATTTTACCTCAGGCAAACCTAAAGTTAACTCTTCTGTCTTTAAGTTAACTCTTCAATCCTTAAAATAAATCCACAGTTAAAAGACAGGCTGTTTATTAACTGCGTGTGAAAATAATTACAGAGGAGGTAAATGAACTACAGAAGAGGTAACTTAAGGAATGAAGAGATAAGATAACTCTCTCACTGTTTGGAGGTAAGTTTTCTCTTGCCTTATTATCTCCAGCATGATCTTAGTGAATTGAGGCCAATGTCAAGAGGCCGAACACTATGAAAACAGACCATCATAGGCTGCAGTTCCTTCAGAGAGATAAGGTGGCCATACACTAGCCCGACTCGTGGCCGTTTCGACAGCAGATTCAATCCTGGGATCGAATCTGCTGCCAATCGTTCGCGCTAAACACACCCGCCGATCCGATTTCCTCCCGAAATCGGATCGGTTCGTCGATCGCGCCGTGCGGGAAATTACCCTCGATCGCCCGCGGGTAGGGTGCGCGTCGCTAGCGGCGGCCGATCCGATCAGGTATACATTACCTGACGCTGGCTCCCGGGCGTCTTCTCCGCGCTGCACCGCTCTGTTCCGGCTCCATCCCGGCGCTTCCTGTGTCATTGCAGTGACCAGGAAGTTCAAATAGAGGGCGCTCTATTTGAACTTCCTGGTCACGGAGTGACACAGGAAGCGCCGGGATGGAGCAAGAACAGAGCGGTGCGGTGCAGCGCGGAGAAGACGCCCGGGAGCCAGCTTCAGGTAATGCATACGGGGGGGGGGGGGGGGGGGGCACAGGCGGCAGGAGCAGCTCAACATATTGTGATCAGTTTCAGGCTGAAATCAATTCACAATCTGTTTGCAGTAAAGGCAGCCATACGATCCCTCTCTGATCAGATTCGATCAGATAGGGATCTGTCAGCTGGTCGATCTAATGGCAAATCGACCAGTGTATGGCTACCTTTATAGTCTTTGACATACCCTTACAGTTTCAGCAACAGGATGATGCAATCCAAATAAAAGCACAAGCCCCGCCCCATAGAACCTAAAACTAAGTCTTTAAAACAAGCAGCTTCTGGTCATGTGATTAAAGATAAGCCTTCAAAAGGTATGGTCACACAAAGTCTTAACATTCTGATTCTTATTACATAGTATTTTTAGATTTGTGCCTGAAGACTAACATCAGAACAGAAAAAAGGTAAATAAATGGTCTTTTCATAACTAAAAGGTATACAATGTCAGCTCCCACATTTTTTCTCACTTTATATGTATTGTAAGCCAGAGAAATACCAGAACTTCTGATTTCCTCACACACACTATTTTTATATTATTTGTATTGCACAGAACTCAGGCCACCACAAAGATTTCACGTTCAGTTTTTCAGAAACCTTAAAAAAGACTATACCGTTATCTTCAATCAAGAAGATAGCAAAAGCACCTTTGGACAATTCATGTGAGTTCGAAGCAATAGTCCTTGATCTCCAATGGTTGTTTGATGCAATAATTTAACTTTATAGGATCCCTTCATGGCAAAGTGTCTGTCAGGAATTTGTCACCAAAGTAGTTTTGGTTAAAAGACTTTTTCCCCTCAAGGAAATCCACTGTAAAGTGTTCTGGAATGGATCAGATTGTATGTAACAAATGATATATTGTGAATTGATTACTGTCAAGATAAAAGAAAACCAGAGCTAAGGTTACTGGCTCCCAGCCCTTACTTAGTCTTCAGGTGTTACTGGTGATTTAGGCATGGCAGGTGGAAGCACAGTCACCATTTAAAGGAATTGTATTAATATTTAATATTTTTTTCAGTGTTGCTGTATTCATTTGTTAGCTATATATATATATATATATATATATATATATATATATATATATATATATATATGTGTGTGTGTGTGTGTGTGTGTGTGAGTCAGTGAGTGAGTCAGTGAGTGAGTGAGTGAGTGAGTGAGTGAGTGAGTGAGTGAGTGAGTGTGTGTGTGTGTGTGTGTGTGTATGTATATATAAAATGTTTTCTTTTTGCAAATCACATTTAAAGAGTAACTGTAGTGTAAATAACGGTGAATAAAATTGCTTGTTTATTAATGTATAGCTTTTTTAGTCAGTGTTTGTCCATTGTAAAATCTTTCCTTTCTCTGACTTACATAATTAAACTTATCACTAGTGGTGACACCATACTTCTGGTGATATTGACGGAACATTCATTACTGAGAGTTTTATACACAGAGAGAGGTACTGCTTGCTTGGCAGTTGGAAAAAGTTGTTACTTCCCACAATGCAATGAGGTTCGCAGACAGCAAACCGTCAGGACCTTGGTCATGATATCACACTGTGGCAGGGGTTTCACAGCAATATCAGCCATGCAGACCCCCCTGACGAGCTATTTAAGAAAGGAAAAGATTTCTCAGGGGAAATGGTGTATCAGCTACTGATTGGGTTATATCCTAGGTTAAAGTCCCTTTTTAATATTACAAATTAATTGTGATGTGAGTTTGGAGATCCACCTGCTGGCTTAAATGTCAAGTTTTTTTTTATGAAGCAAAGAATGTTATTATTTTACTGCTGTGTAAGTTAAGCTATTTTACTGCTGTGCAGTAAAGTTAAGCTACCTCAAAAGAGGACTTTAACGTAATTAAAATTAATAAAAATGACTAGGATGTCAAAAAGTAGGAAATAAATAGATCATAACCAAAACAAGGTAAGCTATGTGGCATCAACAGAAGAATGTTGTTCCATATATCCAGCAGCAATCAACTTTGAGAGCTCAAGTAAATACAAGTGCCCGTATGAGGGCATCAGAAAGTAAATAGTAAATAGCCAAAAGGTGGCAAACAATTTTTCACCCACTTATAAGACTTCCAGAATGATCACTTAATAATATTATTTTCATTGCATCTTTTATTTTCAGTCACTAAGCCAAATGACTTGGCTTTTGCAATGTTAAGACTTGTTCTCACCATGCGATTTTCCTGTCAGATCAACTGACCGTTCAATAATTTCCAGTATGTCCGATCTTCTTCCTCCTACCAAAAAAAATAAATAAAAAAAGATTGATTTTGTTCACCACAGATCTCAAAATCAATCCCTTTCTTGATCGGAAGAAGATTAGACATGCTGGAAATTATCGATTGGTCAGTCGATCTGATGAGACAGCAGTAAAGCAGGTGGCTCTTTCGCTCACAAAAATGTACAAGGTTTCAAAGGTACAAAACATTTACTTCTAATAATCAGCTTCAATAAAAATAGTTTTAAACTATTTTAGCAGTAATAAAAATTACCGTATTTAAAACTATTTGTAAAATAATAAAATGTATTTTGAGCCTGTTTAGTAGTAAACACAATACAGAAATCACAAATATTACAGGAAAACTCAATGCATTCTTTTTAAATGTAAGAGATGCTCACACTGCGTGTTGCTCTAAGGCAAAGCACAACTGACAGTCATGCATGTCCTAAATCTGGAAGACTTTAATCAACAGTCATGACTATTCATGAGAACAAATAGCAGTGAAAAGTAATAGGGAATAACTAGGAATAATTATATATTGCTAGAGGAAACATAGGAGCTGGAATTTAAAAGCAAACTTCACATAAAACCAGGATTTCTTCTAAGACCATACAAGCGGTGGCCATTGATGGTTGCTGTACATGAAAGATAGGGTGGACAACATAACAGTGTGAAGTGCATATGGTATGAAGAGCTATGGACTATTTAATGGGGGAAGGGGTATCTAGCTATCCCGTTATGAGACTGGTGTTGGAAGGAGAAGGAATGGAGATGACTGGAGATTGGAGATGAAGTACAAGCAGGAGGAGCAGTGGTAGGTTGTGCCGTGGGGGATGTACCAGTTTCAGCCAGGCTGTGTGCTTGCAAGCTTGAAGCATCTGTACTGAGAACCACAGCAGGGAGGACAGGAGAGAAGCTGACAGAAGATGACCTGTTTGCCTATCCAAGTATCTAGATGTTTGATTTTACTAATTATTTTACTTGGGGACATGTTGCCTTGCCATTTAAATCAAGGGCATGGTGACTATGTATGTAATATGGGGAAATGGTGTCTAATTTTCTAATTTGGTAGACTTGATGCTTAATTATGTTATTTGAGGGACATGCTGTAATTTTTTATTTGGCAGACATAATGCCTATTTTTTTTAATCTGGGGAACACGAGGTCTAATTTTCTTATTTGGCAAACATGATGCTTAAAGAAAACCTGAACTGAAAATTAAAAGTCAAAATAAACATACACAGGTCATACTTACCTCCTGCGTAGTCTACTCAATCTCTGTCTCCTCTCCAGTGTCTAGTTTGTCCACTGTGATCAATGGAATTCTTCATCCATTTTAAAAATGCCCATTACCCCATAACAGTCTTCTTGTCAGCACACTGTTAAAGAGAAACTCCAACCAAGAATTGAACTTTTTCCCAATCAGTAGCTGATACCCCATTTTACATGAGAAAGACAATGATTTTCACAAACAGACCATCAGGGGGCGCTGTGTGACTGATTTTGTGCTGAAACCCCTCCCACAAGAGGCTCTGAATACCGCGGTACTGCTGGCAAACTGCCACAATGTAACAATGTTCAGAGACAGGAAATAGCGGTTATTAGCTGTCTAACAGACAGAGCAGCTAGAAACAGCTAAATAACCTGCCCACAGTAACAATGTCACCATGTAATAAATGTCAGAATGTGAATCTGGGAGAGGAAAGATTTTACAATGAGCAAACACTGACTAAATCATTTATACATAATTATGGTAAAAAATGAAGCACTTTTTTTACTACATTATTTTCACTGGAGTTCCTCTTTAAACTGTAACATCGCCCACTTGAGCCATAGGGAAAAATGGACATTACCGGGCACATCAGTTGTCCTCTGTCTCAGCTATAACTGGCAGCAACTGATATTTAACTGACAGCAACTGATATACAGTATAACTGACAGCAACTGATATATTTCAGTTCTGACAAAAGAAAACGGTGAGCTTCTGAGAGAAAATTATGGCAAGGTAACTATGTAATGTTCATTTGAAGTTACCTCGTGTTTATTTTAAATAATTTTACTCAGTTCAGGTTCCCCTTAACTATGTAATTTGGTGTTATTTGGGGTGCATCCCTGTTCAGTAATGTTATTTTGGAACCATGCTGCCCTTGTGTTATCTGGGGAACAAGCTGCCTAGCTGCTATCTGGGGGACATGTATGATTGCCACACCTCATTCTTACTGGGCATGCTCCCGTCCATCTTGGCTACACCACCCTTCGACTTATGCAGGCTCCATATTCTTGCTTAGACTCTCTCTCTCTCTGAATACTTAAGGCTCAAGTCTAGTGCTAATTCCCACTCATATGTTTTTTTAACCTCTGTGTAAACAGTAGTAGGGAACTTCTTCAACGGCTATTTAAAAATGCGCAGTACCTAGTATAATCTACATTTTAGGTTATTTTTCTTACACCTGCTGGTCTCATGTAATATATTTTCACTAAAGAATCATAGCAGCAAAAGAACAGAATTCTCTGGCGATAGCAGAACATAATTTATTTTACATGAAACAGGACCAAACAAAACTAATTCAGAATGAGAGGTAAAATAATGTGATCTATTACCATGCATTCTCATTTAGAAAATGTGTTAGCCAGAGAAGTACACATGAGTGACTTCACATGTCATTAACAGATGCTGATCACAGAGGAACAGAGATCAATGCTATCCACAGGCCAGGCCATTCACATTCTCAAAGTCTTGTTAATTGCATTTACACAGCACAATGCTGCAGAAAAACAGCAGTTTATAAATGAATAATGTTTAAAGTAGCATACAGTGTAATTATTCACCAACCTTTCTGAAATGGAACCTGTGAGTAGAACGTACAGTACAAACTGGCAATAGGGAGCCATGGAAGGCAAAGCAAAGTTTCAGTACATATTAATGCTTTGTGTAAACAAATTGCTTTCCTTGGCCAAAAGCCTCAAGACTTTGGTTGTACGCTCTACAAAATATTCAAACTAAGGGCACCCACCGCTGACAATGCAATGAGTGCTTTAGGTGGACCTTATTCAGAGGGGCACAATGCATCATGGGATATGAGGGAAAGCCTGGCTGACCTCCCACCTAGAGCAATATTGATATTTTCATACTATATGTTCTGGGGCTGCCAGGATCTGTATAGCAGGAATATGTAGTTGAGTGGACTGTTCAGCACAATAGCCCATCATTAGTTGTCAAATAATGTGTTCCTTAAAGCGGACTCAAACTCTTGCACAGCACACAATAAAAAGTCTTTATTCCACACATACTTGCTGTAGAAATCCACTGCTCTGTGTTCTGTGTTTGTTTAGCCAGATCAAAGTGTCTAATTAGTTCATATAAGAAGCTGTGAATAAACTGCAGGTGCACTGCCACATCAGCTTTCTCTACTGAGGCTTAACAAGTGCTCCTTGCAATGCAAAAGTGAAATAATAGTGTAAACTTCAGGTTTTTTTTAGGATTTCCATAAATTGTAATGAAGACATTTAATTATCCATAAAGGTTATCATGCTGTGGCTATTTTTTCAGAGCAGAAAATAAATTCTGAGCATAGTTCCATTTAAACCTATCTCACAAGACAACCTGATGGATCCATGCACTCAACAGCCTACTCCCTGAAGTCAGCTGACATCAGATATGCACTTGTCAATATCCCCAAAATATATCTATGCACCCCTTATATAGTACACGAATGGTTCTCAGAGGGAGACTTGCACATTCTACAAAGTTGAAAAATGAAAGACAATCTGTTACCCGATTTCTATCTTGTGTACATTGACTGGGATAATCACACATGCAGAACATCACCCTGACTCATGCTCCCATCAAGTCTACAGAAAATGCCAATCTCATATCCAGCTTCCCATATATGTTTGCAGATGAGTCACTAAATCTTTTTTTTTTTTTTTTAGCTAATTTTGGAGAAATTTGTTCTTGCTGACTTTGTGGGTTTTGACTTGGAGGTTTTTTTTATTTTTCGAAGTTGTAAATGACTTACAAGTAGTGGCAAAGGGTTAACAGATGGGCAGATATAAGAGGCTGTAACATCAACACCTCTGTCCCCACTACAGATAATAAAGGAGAAGCTAATTTTTAGGACTAGATGCAAGTTTTGTTGCTGTTTGCATGTAGTGCTTTCACTGTCATCGGCTTCTACTTTCGCCATCCACCAGCATGGATAACACTCTGTTGACCTCAGTTGTAAGCCTCTTGCTTAACCTTTCCCTGCGTTCAGTAATAATTTGAGCTCCGGTGATTAATTGCTAGTCGAATATCTGTTACAGATATTCTACTTTTGCTCAATTGCTAATTCTAATAGCAGAATATCTGTAATTTTTACTGATATTTTACTATCGCCTAACCAAACCCACTTCTCATACAAGCCCTCCCTCTACTGATGCCTAAGCGTCCCCCTCCCCCCCCAGCTGAAAAATCTGCAGTTATGTAGCCTTAAATCTAACACTATTCTCACATGAATCCTCTACTGATGCTAACAATAACATATGCACCCCACCGGTATCAATGCCACCATCACTGATAAAAACCCTCTGCCGATATTGTTACCGCCTAATTTCAATACTTTTTGCATGCTGCTGGTGCATAATTTGCCCCCTGGATGCCGATATAGCCACAATTAATATTGCAGTCTATGCAGGGGCAATTTTACCAGATCACCACCAGGGGCCCAAATTACCTGCTGCACTTCCCCAATAGAACAGTCTAGGCTGCTAAGCACAAAGCCTAGCAACGCATTTGTATGTTAGTTTTGCGTAAAGAGTCACCTGAAGCAAACATCAAAGATCATATTGGGTGACACTTTAACCCACTTTTATGCCTATCTTATTTCTTATCTACTGGTACTTGCTGGGAACAACAACTTTAGACGAAGGGCTGCTTTTATTAAAGTGTACCCGAGGTGATAGGTGACATGATGAGATAAACATGTGTATGAACGGTACAAAACATATTAATAACCAGGCTGTTTTACTTGTTTTATTTTGCTGCCCGAAAGGGTTTCAGGCATGGAAGTGACAGCTTCGGTGTTGTCAGTACCTTGTCAGGAATGTAGTACACATCACTGATAAGAAAATTACAGCCATAAAAGTTTTCCTGGCAGAATATATAGGTAGAAAAAAAACAAAATTTTGTAAAAGTAATACCTTTTAATGGTTAAAGGGAACCTTAACTGAGAGGGATATGGATGTTTCCTTTTAAACAATACCAGTTGCTTGGCAGTCCTGCTAATCTCTTTGGCTGCAGCAGTGACTGAATCACACACCTGAAACAAGCATGCAGCCAATCCAGTCTGACTTCAGTCAGAGCACCTGATCTGCATGCTTGTTCAGGGGCTGTGGCTGAAAGTATTAGAGACACAGGATCAGCAGGAGAGTCAGGCAACTGGTATTATTTTAAAAGAAAAAATACATATCCTTCTCAGTTTAGGTTCCCTGATAGAGTTAAATTAAGCTTTTACGAAACCTTGTTTTTTTCAACCTACGTAATTTGTTTGGCTAACACAGTACTTTTTTTTGCTACTATCATCTGGCAAAATCCAACTTCTGAGGGCAGGGAGAGATAAAATACATGAACTATTGACCTTTTTCTAACTCTGGGACACTTAATAGGCTGCCACTGATTATAGGCCGTAACACATTCAACCTACTTTGTAAATGTTTACATATAAAATAAAACCATGAAACAACTACAAAAAAAGTCATTTTTAGGAGTAAAAGGGTAAATATAATTGTTTATCTCATCAGTTTATTTTCACCTTGGGTTCACTTTAATGTGGCAATGTTTCCTCTCTATTACCCTGTGTTTAACCTAACAGCTCTGGAAATACACATATCGCTCCTATAGCGGACTGTACCGACACATCACCTACTATGGCCTGTAAGCAGTTTTCCAGGGAGGGGACCCCCCCTTCTCTCCTGCACACATTTGTATTTGTTATAGTTGCATAACACTGAAGCCATAACATCAGCAGGACAGTCAGACAACCGACATTTCTTATAAGGGTAAAAAATCCGGCAGCAGCTTCTGCATTCCTCTCACGCTTCCTGTAATGCAAATCTGCACTAAATATCCTCCTAGAAATTCAAACTGTGTACCAAACCAGGCATTGTCAAAGTATCGCAGACACTGCAAGTTTTTAGCACACTAAAATCAACCAAGTTATAGGTTTTGTTGGGAGGAGAATTATTGCCATTGCCGGTTGCCGCAGCCAGGTTTGCATGTGATGAATGTGAGAATAGCTGCTCTGTGTCGCTTCCTCTCATTTCTGAAAAAGGCAGATTTTTTTTTTGTACCACTGTAATTAGCAATCCATTCATTTCCCATGAACGCATTTGACCTTGTGCACCTCGCTCTTTTGTTCTGAGTGACTTTAAAAGCCCATTTAAAAATTGCAGGAATTTCCTCTCTGTAAATGTTATTAGAAATATTCATTCACTGACTTATATGACCAGATTTGTTTCAACAAATCTTGGCAGAGGAAGATTACTTTTTAACTTCCACTTTATGTTTTCTCACTGTTAACTCTTTCTTTTTAAACGGAATGTATTCTGTTTATAGCCACTACAGTAAATTGAATAGGTTTTAAAGAGAGCCCCTATTACCTGGGTATGTAAGTAGTGCTTTATGCAGTTACCCTGAGGCTCCATGACCCTGTGTGCTGGGGGAAGTCTTATGGCTGGTTATAAGCTGAAAGGGTCTGTGTACACAAAGCGCCGCCATACATACTCACAGCAGACACATTGGGGTATATTCTTTAAAGAGGAACTGTAACCAAGGATTGAACTTCATACCAATCAGTATCTTATACCACCTTTCCCCATGAGAAATCTTTACCTTTTCTCTAATAGATCATCAGGGAGGTCTGTATGGCTGATGTCAGGACCTAGGTCGTAGCGGTTTCCTGTCTGTGAGCCTTGTTGCATTGTGGGAAATAACAGCTGTTTCCAACTACCAAGCAACCAGTATCTCCATCTCTTCATATGTGTATTTATAAAAAAAAAACTACCTTTTAGCCTATCACATTGTTAGGGGTGTGTGTTCCTAAATAATGGGAGTTGTTTTTTTTTTCATGTCTGCCAGTAGTAAAGATGATGACGTGCAGGTTGATTGTGAATGAAACAATATGAACAAATTACAGGTAAGTGAAACTTTTTTTTAAGATACAGAGTTAAGGTTCACTTTAAACAGCGTTAAAATTTACTCAAGTGTTACGCAAACTGCGTAGTTTATATTTTGCTTGCATAATGTGCGTTGCGAAATAAAGGTAGAGTGTAAGCACACATCCACTGTTAAAACCACTTATTTGTTGGGCATCCAATTGAAAATGACTGGCAATTTTGGAGAGATTACTAGCAATAAATCCTATTATTGCAGGAAAGAGAAGAAAAACATACAGACCAGTGCAGGGTCGGCAGCTGTTTCGCACCGTATGACATAGTGCTTCCTGTCATACTGTGCGAAACAGCTGTTGACCTTGCATTGGTCTGTATGTTTTTCTTCTTTCGCCTGCAATAAAAGGATTTGCTGCTTGTGCTCTACCTTGATTTCATGGATGATATAGACCAGTGATGGCTAACCTTGGCACTCCAGCTGTGCTGGAACTACAAGTCCCATGAGGCATTGCAATACTCTGACAGCTCTAAGCATAATTTGGGGAGGCAGAGGCATGATGGGATTCATAGTTTTGTCACAGCTGGAGTGCCAAGGTTAGCCATCGCTGATATAGACTATACTGGAAGCAGCACTGCTTGTGTTTATTCATACAAGCCTGTGCACTCACTTTCCACCCATTGTACAGTCTTTGCCTGATTGAATAAATCTCCCAACAAAACATGTGCAGAAACCTCTGCAAGGAAGACAGAAATCAGTATCGAAATTGTAAAAGACTTGAAGAGCACAATACAAACATACATTACTGTATCAGGGCAAAAAAAAAAAAAAAAATCACATTAAAAGTATAACAAATCCCTTCTACATTTCTGTGATTTATTATACAGGCACACTTTTTCTAGTTTTGGTAATATAGGAAGTTCCAAACATGTTTGTACATTGCATTTCAGCAGCTTTCTTCCCATAACTGAATGATATCTGTTCAGCCATATAGCATTACACATGAATGTGAGACCCCAGGACATGCCCATCTGTTACTAGCTACAATGCAATTGCTAAGCCAGCAGCTCTCTTGTCCTTGGGGAGCCACCATTGTACCTGTATGACTAATTACCTAGTGACAGGATTCACTGGCAGGAAGGTAATAGTCAAGGCATATTGGTGGGTTGTGTGGCAGCAGAATTTAACGTCAACGCCAACAATGCCAGGACCCAGGGTTAGAATATCAGTGTAAATATTGCCACTGATGCTACCCAAATCAAACTGTTGAATTGTACTGCTTACAAAAAAAAAAAAAAAAACACCAAAAATTAAAAAAAAAACCTGTATTTTTCACATGTATATACTGTCCTGTTATTGTGTGTATTTATGTTTTCTACAATACTGTTATCTCCTAAAAGAACCAACAATTCATTTCTGTATTACAACCAGGCGGTAAGATATCCTCATACTATTGCCTTTTATGCCTAATACACACAATGAGATTTTCTGGCAGATTTCTTGCTGGATCGATTATTTCCAGCATGTCTGGTCTGATTTCCGATCGATTTTCTGATCGATTTTCCACTCACTTCTATGGGAAATCGAATGGAAAATCGTTTGGAAATCAGATCGGACAAACTGGAAATAATCGATCTGGCAAGAAACTTGCCAGAAAAATCTCATTGCTTGTATGATGCTGGGAATACACAATGATATTTTTCAGTCGATTTACTGTCCGATATTATTTTCGATCAATTTTCCGATCGATTTTCTTATCTTTCCTTATCAATTTCCATTCACTTCTATGAGAAATCGATCAGAAAAACAAAAAAATAAGATTGGACATGTCGGAAATTATCTATCTATCTATCTAGGCATTAGATAATCTAGTGACAAGAGCTCCTGCATTAAAGTCTGTGTCAGACCCTTTCAAGGTAACTCTCTTACAACTTTCTACAATCTCTCAAGATGCAGGAAATGGTACATCCCAGAGGACTGACATATAGTGCAGAGGAGGTCACAGGGGGACAGGCATTGGCTTTGCATGGGACAAACTGACCTGCAACTGGCTTGTACTCTCAATGCAGCAAATCTGCTATATTAGTTTCTGCAAATGGAGCCATGATCAATAATGCAACATACCATGTTATTGATTAGGACCCCATTTATGATATTTCCAACCAAAATGAGTTAAAGAGGAACTCCAGTGAAAATAATGTAATAAAAAGTGCTTCATTTTTATAATAATTATGTATAAATGTTTTAGTCAGTGTTTGCCCATTGTAAAAGCTTTCCTCTCCCTGATTTACATTCTGACATTTATCACATGATGACATTTTTACTTCTGGCAGGGGATGTCAGTGGAAGGAGATGCTTCTTGATTTTTTGGCAGTTGGAAATAGCTGTAAACAGCTTTTATTTCCCACAATGCAGCAAGGCTCCCACAGTGTGATGTCAGAACCATGGTCCTGACATCACACTGTGGGAGGGGTTTCACCACAATAGCAGCCATATAGAGCCCCCTGATGATCTGTTTGTGAAAAGGAAAAGATTTTTCATGGAAAAGGGGGTATCAGCTACTGATTGGGATGAAGTTCAATTCTTGGTTATGGTTTCTCTTTAATTCTCTCAAGAAGATATTTTGAACTTGATTAAGTAGCAGTAGAGTATTGCACCGTGTTAGCCATTAGTAAAAACAAGAAGTTTTGAATCAGGATGATACCATTTATCAGCTAATTTAAGAGATAAAGAGTAAGCTTTCAGTTAATAAGCCTTCATCAGTCTCTGTTCCTGTATAGTGACAAACATGCCAGCATCCTGGAACAGAGTCTGAAGAAGGCTTAGGGCTCTTTCACACCAGAGCCCTTTTCGTGCGTTTCAACGCAAAGGCAATTCTTTGCGTTAACCAAGGTAAAATGAAAGTCCATAGACTTTCATTTTACCTTTCACACCCGACGCTGCGTTTCGGTGCGTTGCGGTTCAACAAACGCGGGAGCGTGAGTCTGCCAGGAGTTGGCGTTTTCTGATGGGTTCAATTAATAGCTACTGCCGCTGATTGCATCGCACCGCAGATTCCCGACGGCACGCCGCAGGGCATATAGCGTGTGCAGGAAACAGCTCCTGCATGCATTGATAGATGTGAAAGAGGCCTTATGAGCTGCAAGCTTACGCATTGTTTTAAGCTAGCCAATAATGGTATCATCCTGATTCCAAACGTCTTGCTTTTACTGATGGCTAACACAGTACAATACTCTACTGCTACTTATTTCTATCAAAATGAAAGTATCAAAGGAAACCTGAAAGTGAGAGGGATATGAAGGCTGATATATTCAATTAGAGGATATGGATGCTGCCATATTTATTTCCTTCTAAACAATGCAGCTTTCCTAGCGATCCTGCTGATCCTGTGTCTCTCATGCTACGTACACACATGCGACTACGATCGTTCGTTGTTAACGACGAACGATCTTTTAATTGACGAAAGAACGACCGGAGTAAAGTTAGTTCTAAAAAGTGTGTAACGATCACATCGTTAGAACGAACGTTACACCACGTAAAAGCACTCAATGCGCCTGCGCATAAAATTGTAAAGTTCCCTGGAGAAAAAGTGAAATGCGCATGTCCAGCCTGGTACAAACGATCGTTTCCAACGATGTACTACTTTTGCAAACGATCGTCGTTGGTTAAAATCCGCCGAGACAGAACTTTCTTTTGTAGCGATTTGGCTCGTTCGTCGTTAGACTTAATAGTCGGTGGTTCGTTTTTTGTAACGATCATCGTTGGTAAAGATCGTGGAACGATCGTTACAAACGACTATAGTCGCATGTGTGTACGCACCTTAATACTTTTAGCCACAGCCCCTCAACAAGCATGCAGATCAGGTGCTCTGACTGAAGCCTGACTGGATTAGCTGCATGCTGGTTTCAGGTGTCTGATTCAGATACATCTGTAACAAAAGAGATCAGCAGGACAACTAGGCAACTATTATTGGTTAATGGGAAACAAATATGGCAGCCTCCATATTCCTCTCAGTTCGGATTACGTTTAATTTTAAACAATTCCTGTTGCCTGGCAGTCCTGCTGATCATCTGCCTGTAATACTTTTTTAGCCTTAGCGCTTACAGACCCTGAACACGCATACAGATCAGATGTTTCTGATAAAAATCGAACAAGATTATATCCATGCTTCTTTCAGGTGTGTGATTCAGACACTAATGATGCTTGAATGATCAACAGAACAGCCATGCAACTTATATTGTTTAAAAGGAAATACATATGGCAAATCCTCACTAGTTGCTCATGTTATTAATATTGGAATAAAGATGGTTTTCGTCTTCCCATAACAACCAGGTTTTTCCTTTTAGTGTTAAACTTGTACTGGGAAATTACATTTGGAAGCTAACCACATTTGGCAATACAACACAGATAGAGGAACAACAGGGGCAGCCAAACATTAGAATGGGCAGACTTTCGGTGGGAGGAGTTTCTTATCACTGTTGACACAGGTGAAGGAAGAAGGACAAACTTTTCCCAAGTCATTATCAAACAACACCAAGCCTTAAACATGGAGAAAATGCTGTTTTTAGTTATCTTTTGAACCGTGTTAAAGTCCAAAGAAAAATACATAACTTAAAGGTTTTTTTCTCTTATTAAAAAGCTCCAGTATGAAATAAATAATAGTATTTACGTAGTATGAAGACATTCCCAATACAGCCTAGGGCCAACTTTGGAAAGAGGCAATTGAAGAGGAACTGTAATAAAAATAACATAATGAATACAATTGCTTATTGTTTTACAATGCTCATTTATAAATTATTTAGTCAGTGTTTGCCCATTTTAAGATTTTTCCTCTTCCTGATTACTTTTTGAAATTTATCACAAGCAGCAAAATCTTTATTACTGGCAGGTGATCTTTGTGGAATGTTCATTTAGGCCTAGTGCACTCCAAAAATCGCTAGCAGATCCACAAAACGCTAGCGGATTTTGAAGCATATTTTCTTTTTATTATGAAGAGTTTTGCTAGCATTTTGCGGGTTTGTGCAGCGTTTTTTGTGTAGCAGATTACAGATATTGTAACAAAAACACCTGGAAAACCGCTCTGATCTGGCGTTTTATCAAGCGTTTTGCGTTTTTTTCTATACTTAACATTGGAGGCAGAAACGCCTCCGAAATCCAAAAAATGCTGCAGCCCGGGACTTTGCGTTTAAGCTAAAACCGACCCGCTCTGGTGTGCACCAGCCCATTGAAATACATTACCCAAGCGGATTTACAGGCGGAAGCGACCAGCGGAACGCATCCAAATCCGCTCGGTGTGCACTTGGCCTTACTGAGAGCTCTAAAGCCAGCAGAAAGAATCTCTGGTCTCTCAGAATGTTTTGTAGGATTACAGTTCTGCACAATTAACAGCCTAGGCTAAGCGCAAGTGGGACGGCAGGGCTACATACTAATATGCAGCACTTATATAGCTATAGGAATGGTTTCTGATGCTGAAACCAGAATATTTACCGTGAAAGTGGGTAACCTAAATAATTTACTGTTAGGTCTTCCCCGAGGGGGTACGTCACCGCCGTGGGGAAGTCTATTAGGTAATAATTTGTGCACACATTATCACTGAAGCTAACACCCCCCCTTTGCCTGTAGTGAGTGCTAGTTATGTAATATAGTCCAGTTATTGGAGCTCTGCACATCAGTGCAGATAAATCATTCAGGTATAAGTTTTGTTTGAAAGCGCTGCCATGTCTCCCACTGTGCAAATTGTATGTAAGTATACCTGTGGCTAGCTGCATTCACTGCTTCACATCCACTTTCAAAATTTAGATTAGAATTAGCACATAATTTGCATCTGTTTTGTATTCAAGGCATGTACTTAGTTCCAGAGGGGCTCTACATTGCCTCAGTAGGCTTACATTTCAGGTGCATCCTTGAGCGCTGTCACTTTTTTTGTCAATATGCAGAACTTGTATAGCTATAGGAATGGTTTCTGATGCTGAAACCAGAATATTTACCGTGAAAGTGGGTAACCTAAATAATTTACTGCATTCTACTATAGGTCATTACAGGTCCTCTTTAAAGTGAACCTGAACTCAAAACTCTCTCTCTCTCTCTCTGCTCTAAAAGATAAGCAACAGCATAATAACCTTTAAAGAAAAACATTTCTTTGTTACAGCGGATACAAATCCTGCTATAAATATGCAGTGTGTCTACTTTCTGCTTTAATGGAAGCAGACAGTGTTAACATCCTGTGTTTACAAATTAGCTGCTCCGCCAAAGGCAGCCAGCTGACACGGCTGAGAGATCAAATTACACTTGTGATTAGTCACAGATGCGGGGCAATTAGACAGGCTAAACTCTCTAAATACATACAGGATGCATTTCTCTACGTTTTTCTGTGCAAGAGTACAGGTCCACTTTAACACACCTACTATCTTTTTCAGGTTTTAAGAGGAAACCAGAGGAGCCAGTTGAAAGCTGTATAAGGGAGCCAGTTGAAAGCTGGATAAGGGAGCCAGTTGAAAGCTGGATAAATAATGGGACATATACAAATGGATGCAAATAATGTCTTGGCTGGTGTTCATCTATGGGGCGTTACAAGACAGGAGACCTAATCACTCAGCCACTGGAGTTACTGCAATTCATATCTGAATACCATTTTTCTTGCTCATGATCTGCTTCAGTGGATTCCTAGAACAGCTTTTTTTTTTAGCATCCTCTAAAGATCATGCGTAATGGAGTTTACATAAAGCGTTTTATACCTCTTGCTGTGCGATGAGGACACACTTTCTCCCTGCCCAAGCTGAGCTATTCTGTGTTTTTCAGGCCTGGTACACACAAGCTGGTCCATGGGCAGACATTTAAGCAATCATTACGGTATTATCGATTTCCAAACCAATCAGTCAGCTAGACATTCAAAGACATTGTGCATATTGGTATTTCTGGCCAATCTATTGTTTTCAACAAGTTCCTGCAAATTTTTGTACATATTTTTCCAATCAGCTTCAAATATACAGTATACAGTTCAATATGAGCAGGACTGATCGATATTTACCAGCAAGACCAGAGCCGCCATCAGAATGTTTTGGGCCCCATACTGGGCAAACCTACTGGGCCCCTTTGCTCCCCTCTTTCCCCACATCACAATCTTTGAAGGCTCAAACACATTAACGTCTGTGTGTTCGCTATTTACGCTCTCCCATGGCTGGGAGTGTTCTGAGCATGCTCAGTTCATTAAGACTGTAACTGCACATGCACAGAATGCTCCTAGCTATGGGAGCACGATAGAGGAGGCACGCAGCCTGGAACAGTGCATGCGCAGAGCTCTGCAACTAAAGGTGGCCACACACGATACAATAAAATGATCCGATTTTACAGCAGTCTGATAAAAATGATCCTATCTACTGAAAAAAATCGAAAGCTTTTTTTTTTTAATTCAACTAAAAAATTCGATCGGATTTCCCCGTTTTTTTTCCGATTTATATCGATCCGGAATGCCAGATATTTCTCTTCAATTTTTTTTTAAATTGTATGGTGTGTGTTAGATTGTCAATTTATAAATATACACACCCTAGGCCAGGCTTTCTCAACCAGGGTTCCTTGAGGACTCTGCAGGGGTTCCTTGGCATTTTACCCCATCGTGAGGGAAGCATAATAGAGAACATTATAATAGGGAGTACTGTAAAAAGAAGCACTAAATTGGGGTCAGAATAATAATGAGCACAGTATAATGAGTGGCAGTGTAATAGGAGGTAGTGAAATTAACAGCCTCACCTACTTTTAAAGACCATGCCTCCTGAAAAATAAATGCAGGGGTTCCTCGAGACAAAAAAATTGTTTGCAGAGGTTCCTTGAGATCCAAAAAGTTATTTGCAGGGTTCCACCAGGGTGGAAAGGTTAAGAAAGGCTGCCCTAGGAATTTTCTCAGTTTCCAATCAGTTGTATCATAATTGGGGAAAAATTTAACATACAGTGGCTTGCAAAAGTATTCGGCCCCCTTGAAGTTTTCCACATTTTGTCACATTACTGCCACAAACAAGAATTTTTCTTCCACGATTGCCCTGTATTTGGCTCCATCCATCTTCCCATTAACTCTGACCAGCTTCCCTGTCCCTGCTGAAGAGAAGCACCCCCAGAGCATGATTTTGCCACCACCATATTTGACCGTGGGGATGGTGTGTTCAGAGTGATGTGCAGTGTTAGTTTTCCGCCACACATAGCGCTTTGCATTTTGGCCAAAAAGTTCAATTTTGGTCTCATGTGACCAGAGCACCTTCTTCCACATGTTTGCTGTGTCCCCCACATGGCTTGTGGCAAACTGCAAACGGGACTTCTTATGCTTTTCTGTTAACAATGGCCTTCTTCTTGCCACTCTTCCATAAAGGCCAACTTTGTGCAGTGCACGACTAATAGTTGTCCTATCGACAGATCCCCCCACCTGAGCTGTAGCTCTCTGCAGCTTGTCCAGAGTCACCATGGGCCTCTTGACTGCATTTCTGATCAGCGCTCTCCTTGTTCAGCCTGTGAGTTTAGGTGGACGGCCTTGTCTTGGTAGGTTTAAGTTGTGCCATACTCCTTCCATTTCTGAATGATCGAATAAACAGTGCTTCGTGGGATGTTCAAGGCTTTGGAAATCTTTTTGCAGCCTAAGCCTGCTTTAAATGTCTCAATAACTTTTTCCCTGAACTGTCTGGTGTGTTCTTTGGACTTCATGGTGTTGTTGCTCCCAATATTCTCTTAGACAACCTCTGAGGCCATCACAGAGCAGCTGTATTTGTACTGACATTAGATTACACACAGGTGCACTCTATTTAGTCATTAGAACTCATCAGGTAATGTCTATGGGCAACTGACTGCACTCAGACCAAAGGGGGCTGAATAATTACGCACACCTCACTTTGCAGTTATTTATTTGTAAAAAATGTTTGGAATTATGTATGATTTTTGTTACACTTCTCACATGTACACCACTTTGTATTGATCTTTCACATGGAATTCCAATAAAATTGTTTCATGTTTGTGGCAGTAATGTGACAAAATGTGGAAAACTTCAAGGGGGCCGAATACTTTTGCAAGCCACTGTAGGTGCGTGGTACATTGGTAATATTTTTGAAATATTACAATCAGTCAGAAAATTTGATTGCAATTCTTACATTGAACAGATATTTGAAAAATTGTATGGTGTGTGGCCACCTTTAGCTGGATTGTGTGGACTTCACAGGAGCCCAACGGATTGGACAAAAAAGTATTGAGGGAGCTGATGGACTACAGGGGGCTGGAAGGAGCCCCAGGTAGTCTCAGGTTTACTTTAATCACTAACTGACTAAGGTAACTCCTGGATTAGCCTCCCAGCAGCTCTCACCACATTAACCTCCTTAGCAGTAATCCCGAGTCAGGCTCAGGATGGAAAACCGCAGCTCAGCGCGGTAATCTCGAGCCTGAGTGAGTTGTGTGCAGAAGCTGCTGCAGATCTCTCTGCGGTATGTTTTTTTTTTCTTGCACTTAGGGTCTAAAAGCTTGTGAAAAAATTGCATGGCTTTTAGACCTGAAATCTGGAAATAATCATAACACCAGGGAGGTTAATAGGCAGCCAGAGGGACAGAGACTGGCAGATACAGACTGCAGCTGGGGCCCATGTGTGGCACTGTTCGTCGGGCCCCAGATTCACTTGGGCCCCATACAGAAGTCCCCCTCTGATGCCCTGAAGGTATTCCTGAGCAAGACTGATTGCTTAGAGACTGGGGAAATTGCTGTTTCCAATCAATATGCAGAAGATTTCATTCCCTAATGGGCACTTTTAGTCCTGCTGTTCCTCTGACTTTAGCCATAGACTCTGAAGAAACACATGTAGAATTGTAGATCAGGTATTTGACATTTTTGTCAGATCTGACAAGATTAGCTGCATGCTTGTTTCAGGTGTGTACAGAGCTGCCAGGCAACTGGTATTGTTTAAAAGGAAATAAATATGGCAGCCTATATATAATTCTCACTTCAGCTGTCCTTTAAATGGTCTGTTTAATAACACTTTATGGAGTTTTCCTTTAACATTTCACAGAACCCCCCATGACGAAACTATTGGGCCCCACTAGGCCTCCCTTGTCAGGTCAGTGCAGGATGGGCAATCGTGTCTCTGGCAGTTTCATGACCGAGGCCCTGTTTGGGGATCAGTGAACACTATTTTTATTTAAACAGATCTGGGAGGCATGTAAATAGCAAATTGTATACATTTCCTTATATGGCTGTAGAGCTCTTTTCTATTTTATCCCCACTTTATGTATTAGTGTAATGTTTACCTGTAGCATATCAAATAAATCACAAGGCACAGGATATTAGCTAATGCCATGTAAATTTCCTGCCATATTTCACAATGCTGGACAAGCGTCTGCACTCAGCTCTACGGTATGGCAACTGAAACTTAACCGACCTCAGTCAATGCGCTTAACTCCATTAAATTATCTACAGAAAACCTTTCAACATCTGGACTGACCCAGAAGTGACACAGCAATTAGAACACATGATCATGAAACACAATACTGAGAAAATAGGCAGAGTCCGTTAGTCAGGGGGGCTGCTGTGGGTGGTTTCAATTTACAAGTGATTAGAATGGGAGGAAATGGTTGAGATCTGCAGGGCTTGCAATGTGAAATAGATTTTGCCACCGTTTGCTGTTTTACAGAACGTCCAGGAAAAACAGAAATAAAGGACTGGGAATGTTGCTCCTTTTTTTCAAGATGGGAAATGTAGTGATTAATCACATATGATTATATCATTGTGATCATTTGCAGACAGATTAAAGGCCCGTACCCACTACGCGAGTTTGTCCAACGACCGGTGATTTTTTGACAAGTGATCGTTTGTGATCTTGCAATGTGGGTACAGGCATGAGATTTCGCAAACTACGCTTAGCGATAAGCGGCGATAATTACCATCAAGGGGGTATTGAATCTTTAAGGTCCCACGCAAAGTACCGCGATTGCTTGAACGCTCGTTCACGCACATCGTGTGCCAAGAAAATGGATCAAGGAACACTTGTCGTCGTGGGACGTACTGGGATCCATCTTACTGGGTCGTGAGGCGAGTATTCAGCTTAAGCATAAAAGTGAAATTTGCAAAGTCACGGAGGTGTTGTATCAGAAATTGAAAGTGAAATGCTCTAGGTTACAATATAAACATAGTATGTTGTTATTGTTGAGGATGGGTGTATAGTATACTCACCACCTATGGCGGTCCCTGCACTGCGGCAGTCTCCAGAAGGTAATAATTGTGAACGATGTGGATTGCAAACCTGAACATGATTACGAGGTACTGGCGCAATCACATGGGAAAGGGAATAATGCATTTATAATGCGAGAGAGCACTCCCAAGCAAATTGGACAGCATGATGGCATAGTGGATATCACTCTCACCTTGCAGCGCTGGGTCCCCGGTTTGAATCCTACACAGGGCACTATCTACATGAAGTTTGTGTGTTCCCGCCGTGTCCATGTGGAATTCCTCTGGGCATTTTTGTTTCCTCCCACACCCCGAAAGCATACAGATAAATTGATTGACTTCAACCTAAATTGGCCCTAAACTACGATGGATATATGATGATGGTAGGGATTAGATTGTAGACTCCTCTAAAGCCGCATCTACACGAGTAGATGCGGCCGCGATGCTCCTTATCAATCGAGCCGCTGATGCGGCTCGATTGATAAGATCCAACTGGACGGATCTCCGCACCGTCAATTCCCTGCTCGATCCCCGCGAGGGGACAATGGCAGGGAATCGTGCGGGAGATAAGCGGCGCCGGCGGGCACGAGCGGGGAATCGAATGCGGGGCACGCGGAAGAGGCGATCCGGCGGCTAATCGAGCCGCCGGATCGCTACAATGTCCCATGGTGTAGATGGGGCTTAAGGGACAGTTAGTGACAAGACTACGTAGGTACTCTGTAAAGTACTGCAGAAGATATTGGTGCTACATAAATACATGATAATAAATAAATATCTTTGCAAATGACAAAAAAAATGGTTTTTCCGTTATAGTAAAAATTACATTTGTCCAGTTTTTATTTATTTGGAATTGATGAACTGCAGGCCTCTACAACGGTCTATGAGATCCCAGGTCTACAAGTCCTTCTTCTATCTCACTTACTGGGACCATAAACCAGCAATCTTCCTGCCAATATCCAGTCTCTGTAGCTATATATAGACTGCTGGAGCTTTCATAAGCTATAAAAGAAAACAATTTTTACATTTTTAACAGGAAAGCCACTGAGTGCTGTTTTGCCCCTTCTAAGGTCACCTTCTCGTTATCACAGCATTGGTATTTATATCTGTGTCATTATGGGAATCTCTGTTGTTCACTGGCAAGTAGTTCTAGGAATGTGAGACCACATGAATGGTATAAATACCAGTAAAGTAATACAAGTAGCTGGGGTTACTGAATCAAGGAGGGGAAGTTTATAATCCATTTCACCATGTCTCTGCCCAGGTAGAAGCCTGCCATTTGCATTTGTAAAAAGACATTGCCAGCTTCCAGTCCCAGTACACAAAATGCCTTTTGGGCCACTGCAGAGATCCCAAAAGGGAAGCAAGAAATTTGGGCGCCTATGGCTATTGAACTATTTGAGCGCTAATGCTAAATATTGGCTATTGAGCATCAAAAGCAAAAATGTGGACGCCAGATAAATAGCGAGCGTTGAGCCAGCCCAACCTAAAATTTTCATTTTGAGAATTATTTGAAAAACTATTGTTTTGAAATCCGTTTTGAGAATTGTCATTTTGTAAATTATCATTTACATTTTTTTTTATCATTTTGAAAATTGTTCTTGAGAATTATTATTTCATAAATGATCATGTTGAAATGTATTGTCTTATAACTGTATCTTATTTGTCTACTTTTTTGTGTGACAGAGGGAGGGGTTTTAGGGTTAGGCATGGGGGGGGGGGGGAGGTGTCAGAAAAGGGGGTTTTAGGGTTAGGCATCAGGAAGGGGGGTCTTAGGGTTAGGCACCACTGGGGAGGGGGTCTTAAGCCCAATCTACACGATACTATTCTTTGTACGATTCGATTACGATTCTATTTACGATCAGATTAAATCCAACATGTCCGATCATGATTCGATTCGATTCAATTCGATTTGCCATTGCAAAACAATGGCAAATTGAATCTAATCGAATCCCGATCGGACATGTCGGATTTAATCGGATCGTAAATAGAATCGTAATTGAATCGTACAAAGAAACGTATCGTGTAGATTGGGCTTTGGGGTTAAGCATCGGTAGAGAGATGGTTCTGTTTGAGAACAGGGTTAGGTTTAGTTGTAGTGAAATATCGGTAAGGCCCGGTTCACATTAGCGGTCGCCGTCCGGAATCGCCGTGCCGGAGCCGGACCGCATGCAGAACGGACGGAACGGACGCACGGCATAGCAATGAAAGCCTATGCGTCCGTTCACATGCGTCCGTTTCGTCCGGACCGGATCCGGACTCCGGCATAAGACCCAACATGCGCTATTTTTTGGTCCGGCTCCTCCGGCAGCCGTATCCGGAGCGGAGCCAGACTGCACCATCCGGCCAATACAAACCAATGAGAACGCACAACACACTGGCTAAAAATCCGAATGTTCTACCCCACTTCCTATGCGTATTGTAGCGGCGATTTTGGATGGGGACACATGGGCAAGCATTTTGGAGTGGAGCAGCAGTGACTTTAAACGTGCTGGAGATGTTGGCAGTATGTCGGAGGTGGAGGTGAGTGCTAAACAGTGGAGGGGTGATTCCACAGGTCCACCTTCTGCTGACCTCCCAGACCCCAACATTTTTATTCGGTTTCTACTATCTTTTGCCAAACGGATCCGGATCGCATCCTGATGAACACCTGAAGCAACCTGACCGGATCCGGATCAGAACCGTACGGTTCCGATCCGGATCCAGTCTGGTTTCGGTCAGGTCATCCGGTCCGTTTGGCAGGGAACCGCAAGTGTGAACCGGCCCTAATATTTACCAATATTTTACTAGCCTCGTTATGATTGAAAATGTTTATTCATTTTCATTGTTCGACACTATTTTGCAATTTTGGCTTCACCCCACGCCCTTTATAATACAGTTTTTTTAACATATTTAATATTCTAAAGACAAAGATGAAAAGATAAAAAAAACATTGTTATAGACAATATTTTACAATTTCAGCTACACCCTGCGCTCTTTTTTCCTGGTGCCCTTATTTAATGCGTGCTCCAGTCTCAGTACAGTAAATGCCTTTTGGACTGCTGCAGAGGTCTTAAAAGACCCCTGTATTAGTTTAATGTTGCACGGGAATATGCAACACTGCAACAATGAAGTCTCCCACGTTCGTGAAAAGAAAAGAAAATGAACCAAAGTATATTGTCTCCCTTCACTCATCTCTATTCATTATATTGTAATAAAGCCTCTCTGTCTACAAGGCTCCCATAATATAACTCCATCTCTGCTTATGATTGTTTTATAGGAACATTATAGCTGAATATCATCCAGGAAATCATAGCATTATAAAAGAAAGATAACAATGTTTGCAAAAAGAACGCATGGAAATATTACAAAATGGGGGCATGTAATAAAGTAAGATGGCGCAGATTAATCTATTAATCTGCATCACAATCCAGGGGTCCCTCTAGCCTCGCCGATGCCAAGGATTTAATAAGGATAGTGCAATCTTAACAAGCTCTTAGATTGGAGCGAACACATTTGCTTGATAAAACTGCTGCTTCTGCAATCAAAATCCTTTTAGCTGTGTAGGTTACAAATGATAAGAGACAAAGCGGAATACTAAATTTCATGATGTTGGGCCCTTTTTATTTTATTTTTTTTGCAGGCTAATGTTGCTCTAGAAATTGTATTTAGAAATGTATCTCAATGAGTGTTATTCTTGCAAATGAAGATGAAAGTACTAATTGCTATATTGTTCCTGAGCAAAAGCAGTGTCGGTCACATTTTAATTCATTCATTACTGTACAAGCCAGTGTATAAAATGGTACATTAGAACAAAAATTAATAAAGTAGTCTTGCTTTCATGCTGCAGATATAGCGGAAGGACCTCATTGGTCTAAGTGTTGCCGAGAAAAGCTATTTTTACCATTCAAAGCAGCCAGTCAGATGTTTTTTTTTTCTTTTCTAAAGCTGTACAGCCAGTTAAGCCATGGTGAATTAGAACCACTAGTCTTGTACAAGGTGCCAATAGAAACCACTAAAAAAAGCTATGTTAAATATAATTTTGGTTCCTTAAAGGGAACCGAACACCACTTTTTTTTCCTGGTTTCTAGTATCTGTAGGAGCTGCCATGTTCCTCCCTTCCCTTTTAGCTTCATTTATTCATCCAGGGGCAAGATAGCATCTGTGACTTCTCTAAACTCCTTGAAGCACAGTGTCCTATCTCCCCCCCCCTGCTGCTGAAAGCTTTTGTTTGCTCTTGCTAATGTGTGCAGTAAAATAATTACTTCAGTCTTTATCTGCCTGAAATGTCCTCAGTCGGGCCGGCCTCGAAAGGAGGGTAAAAAGCTTCTGCTTAACCCAGATGTAAAAAGAAGAGGTAACATTTAAGTTTTTTTCTTAATTAATGAGCCACATTGTTGGCATGCACTTTTAGTGTGCTATTGGGATGCCCTGGGTGCTAAAATGGTGTTTGGTTCACTTTAAAGAGAACCTAATGTGAGAGTTATATGGAGGCTGCCATATTTATTACCTGTTAAACAATACTATTTGCCTAGTAGTCCTGATCTCCCTGGCTTCAGAAGTGTATGAATCACACACCTGAAACAAGCATACAGGAATTTTTTTTTTTTTTAGAAACATCTGATCTGTGTGTTTGTTCGGGGTCTATAGCTAAAAGTATTAGAGGCAGGTGATCAGCTGGACAGCCAGGCAATTTTTATTCTTTAAAATTAAATTAAATATGTCAGTCTCCATATCCCTCTCACTTCAGGTTTCCTTTAAAACAGAAGGTATTTGTAAATATCCATCGTTCATCCCACTGGTTCGTGATCGGTGAATGGGAACATTTGTTCCCAAAGCTGATCAAAGTGCCTGTAATGAATGATCACTGGCATCAGCGAGATGCTGGTGGTCATTCAAAAAAACACATACACAACTCTTCCTGTGTACTGTTCACAGTACACAGGAATAAAGTTTAGGGGCATCTAGTGGCCAAAACATTACAACACACACACACTTACACTATAATACATTGGTAAATAAATTACCCATTAGTTACTAACTCCCTCCATACCCCCTCCAGCATAGTTACCAAAATAAAGCACAGAACAAAAAAAAACCCACAATATATAGATCATTTTGAAGTGATAAATATCGATAAAGTTATTGTTGAGTGAATGGGATGAGCAAGAAATTTGAAAATTGCTGTGGTTTTAAGGGGAGATGACTTGTGATAGGGAAGTGGTTAATGCATTTTAATAAATTAAACCTTCTTTTGAGATTTCCCATACTGCCAATAAAATTGTGCTGAAGCCCATTGAAGAATTCCCAGGAATATAAGATGGGTAATACTGTTAGTCCCCCGAGTGCTTGTCCTCAGCTGCATTGGTGGTACAATGGAAACATTAGTTATGTGTGGTCAGTGGAAGGAAGGACCTTGTTCTGATTTACAGATGTTATCCAAACAGTAGAGACCAGCCATCAAGGAAAATGTGAATTTATTTTTTTTAGTTCTCTGCAATTAGGTGACCTAAACCTTGCTGGGTTTACTCCACCAGATAAGAAAATTAGCATCTCATTGATCATCTCCTCTACAGGATAGTCACCAGATCTACCCCCAAAACAACCCTCCCAAAGCTGCTTCATTAGTCAGAGGGGCCTTTGTAAGGACTCTCTAATCCAATACCATTATCCTTTTTGCATTGCACTTTATGTTTTGATTAATTTGTTCATTTAATAAAAAAACTCACATTTTGTGGTGTCTGCAACATTCGGCATCTTTGTTAGCTCTATGGCACAGGAATGCAGCTTTGCTTCTGAAAGAGAGCTCCTCATCTACAGATACCAACCAAGTGCTGAATGTTCTGGTCCGAAACATTATTATTTAGTTAGCAACAGGAGCGCAACTACAATCTGCGCCCCCCCCCCCCCCAACAAAATTCTGCTGGCTGGGTCCCCAATGCCCATTTTCCAGCCCCGGGGTCTAAAGGGTCCCGCTCCAGTGAGCAAATGCAGAGCGGCGGGAGAAGACCATCATACATTTCCTTCTTCGGTGGTGGGACAGGTCCTCCTCACTCCTCTTTACTGCTGCTCTGGGCCATGCAGTCTATCACCTTGAGGATCACGTATCTGCATGACTATTTCTATGGATGGAACCTCAATGCTAGTGATGTGGTTCAGTGAATGTTGTTGCATGCATAGAAGCCAATATCCTACATTTCTGCAACCAAATTAAATTTTGCAACATAGTTTTAAGAGTTACACATACTTAAAGTGGATCTGAACTATTGCGCAGGACACAAGGAAAGAACAGACAAATGCACCCTGTGTGTATTTAGAGAGAAGAGCCTGTCTAATTCCCTCTTATCTTCGAAGTAATCACAAGCTTAAATGAGTTCTCAGCTGTGTCAGCACAGGAATTTGTCAGTCTTGGCAGACACAGCTAATATGTAAACACGGGAAGTAGACACACTGCAGATGTATTGCAGGAGTTCTGTAAACTGTAATAAAGAAATGTTTTTCTTTAGACTCGTTTCACACTGTATATTGGCGTCGTGCCCATCGCACCGCCAAAAACAGGCCTTCAGGGAACTCCTCGCTAGTACACGGTGTTCCCTGTCTGGCAATTGGCCAAGCAGGAAGTGACTCATGCTTGCAGTCACTTCCTGCTTCAGGTATGCAGAAGTGCACGGAAGCGTATGGTAAAAATACACTTCCACGGATGCATGCCGCAATGCCAACATTTTAAAAAACCCTGCATCACCATAGACTTACATGACTTCCGGGTCGACGCAGATCGCAACAGGAGCTACACGGTAACGTAGGCAACATGTTAAATTTAGCACTTCCGGCACAGCGTACGGCAACATGGTAAGTATGAACTTCCCCATAGGGTTACATTAGGCTGCGGTTGCAGTGCGGCAATTTGCTGCAATGCACCACGCCAGTGTGAAAGGGCCCATAAAGGTTACTATGATGTCGCTTATCTTTTAAAGCAGAAAGGAAGTTGTGAGTTCAGGTCCACTTTAAAACTTTACCTAATGGCAGTCTTGGCAGATGTATTCACTATTGCCACTCCTTTCACATTATAACCACTCCAGAAGTGTCTGCCTCAGTCAAGTACTTCATTCACATTTAGTGAAGACTGCTACTGAATGACAGACACTGGAGATGTGGCTACAGTATGAGGTGTTGGTGCTGCAGCAGAGATCACTGCTGTTCATTTTGCTTTGTTTTTCAGTTTTGTCTGCACTTAATTCTTAACCTCCCACTACCCACGAGTGTTTTGTAGGTTTGTTTAGAGAACACTTAAACAGTTGGAGAATTTTTTTTTAACAACTTGATTGTAGAACAATCAAATGTTAACATCATGAAAAAATGTGCCTAATTTCAGCCCAGCAGTGTCTTATAGAAAGAGCGAGAAAGAGCTAAAGAGGGAAAGAGAGTGAGCGAGAGAAAATACTAGAGCCGTTCCCCAAATACCCATGAAAGATAAATATATATTGACTTTTCACTGTTGCTTCTGGCTGAATTGAGATGGATTCAGAGAGGCAAACATACATGCACACACAGCTCCATGGAAGGCACTGAAATGCTGCCAGCTTATCTGAACAGATATGGCCAGACATCGCTAGAGCTGGTTCTGCACATTGTGAAAAAGCAATGACCAACATTCCTGCCTCCATCTTTTCCCAAAACCATCAATACTTCCTATCCAATTTAAACTCACCCTTCAAGTAAACCTAAACCATCCAAAAGAAAAAGTTTCACTTACCTGGGGCTTCTACCAGCCTCCTGCAGCTGTCCTGTCCACGCCGGTCCTCGACGATCCTCAGTTCCCCAGCCGAAGCTTAGTTTCATTTTCTACGGACTGACAGTTGGCGGGCCTTTGCCACCCACATCTTTGTTCACGTTCCCGTCGGTAAGAGCGTCCTGCGCAGGCACACTAAGAGAAACCTCGTGCTGTGCCTGTGCAGGGCACTCCTGCACACAGAAATGAGGACACGCGTGGCCAGCGCAGTGCAGGCGCAGTGGCCCGCTGACTGATCAGTAGGCAAAAAAGAAACTAAGCCGCGGCGGGACAGGACGGCAGGATCGTTGAGGACTGGCGCGGGACAGGATGGCTGCAGGGGCTGGTAGAGGCCGCAGGTAAGTTAAGCTCTTTTTCTTTGTGACAGTTTAGGTTCACTTTAAATAAAAATGGCTTAGGGACCAGACACACCAAATAGCATTTTGCAGGGCGTTTTTGTTTTTTAAAAAATAAAAATGACCCACAAACCGCTATTTGGTTTGTCAGGGCCCTTAGTAGCATACTGCAAGGGCTACCAGTATAATTGCTGCAGCCAGAAGAACAGAGTACCTGAATAGGCTACCGCACAACTACTGGGTAGGCTATATATCAAAGTTGGATGGAGAGCAACCAAATAGACAAGGTTGAGCTATTTTGCTAATGGTGACTAAAAGTGGAATGTCACATTACTGATTTAATGAATTCAAGTGAACTGACACCTATTTTAACAACTTCTAAAATCGCCACAGAGATCTCCTGAGGTTTGATAAGTGGTTGAAAAGTATATAAAGAAGTGATTTGTTGATTACCCCAAATTCACAGAAAATAACAGATGGAAGATGTGAAGTGAAGATGGTTTTCAAAATTCTGGAAAACTATGGTAAGCTGCAATTACGAGTGAAATTACCCATGCAAAGAGTGTGTATGCATGCCTGTATGGTCTCCTTAAATCCCTGGAACACCCAAGCTCGGGGTGACCCAGAACTACTAGGAAAGTGTAGAGGAGTAAAAGAGACCAAAAAGCCCTCCTAACAAAAAACAATGCTTGGTGTAATTTTCCTTCTTAAAACCGAAGGTTTTTGCAATAAATCAGCTTTAAGTGGATGACTGTGGAAACCACAGTTGAATTGAATTCAGACAATTCAACAGTTCAGCAAAATTTGCATTGAATCTGCATGCAAAACAGATTTATTAGCCTCTCATTGACCATCAAAAATTAGCTACTAAATTATTTAAACAGAAAGGTTAGATAAACTAGAAACTAGGCTGTCTTAGCTTGGGAAAAAAACACAATTTAGAGGCAACCTAAGCCTTATGTAAACAAGAGTAATATGAACATTTCATCCCTAGGTCTACACAAAGGACAAAAAAGATATGAGCTGCATATGGAGGAAAGGAGATTCTACCACCAGCTTAAGGCTCATACACACATCAGACTATAGTCTTTGGAAAATGAAAGATCACAGACCAATCTTACCACCCTTCCTGTAGTATAAGAACCATACTCTACACAGTCTTTTCTATGGAGCTGAACTCCACATCAGAAAAAAATCTTTGCAAGATGCTGCACACACAGATGCTGTACAGACACAAAAGATCAGTATCTGCAAAAGATCTGTTCCTGCCAAAAATCCATTCCTGCAAATTGCAATGATAGTCTATGAGATCTGCAAATCATCATACACACATGATTTAACTGACATTCATCTGCAGATCAAGCAATCATCTGCAGATCTGAAAAACCATCCTGGTGGATCTGATCTGCAGATGAATGTCAGTTAAATCATGTGTGTATGATGATCTGCAGATCTCATAGACTATCGTTGCAATTTGCAGGAATGGATTTTTGGCAGGAACAGATCTTTTGCAGATACTGATCTTTTGTGTCTGTACAGCATCTGTGTGTGCAGCATCTTGCAAAGATTTATGTCTGATGTGGAGTTCAGCTCCATAGAAAAGACTGTGTAGAGTATGGCTCTCATACTACATGAAGGGTGGTAAGATTGGTCTGTGATCTTTCATTTTCAAAAGACTATGGTCTGATGTGTGTATGGGGCCTTAGAAAAAGGCTCTTTCACAGTTAGGAAGAGTTCACACTAGTAGAGTGTGTACATGTAATTTGCCTGCACACCATGGGCATTTGTATCCATTACAACACACACAGTTTAGCACAGTAGCTAATGCCTGTAATTGAAATAACGCATGCAGTGTGCATAAGGTTTTTTTTTTTTCCGGCATGCAGAAACTGCTTTAATATGAACAAGCCTATTGATTTACATGGGCTGTCAGATTTAATGTGAATTTCCATGCAAGGAAGACCCATGCAAAGTGCAAAAGTGTGAACTTTGTGTAACATACTTAAAGCAAACCTGAAATGAAAATATACTGATGATATAAGCAATTGTTTCTGTAGTACTAATTCTAAATGGGACATTTCTAGTATCCTGCAGTTTTATTTTGTGTCTAAAGGCTAAAAACACAAGTTAAAAGTTTTCATTGTCTCTGCTGATTAGCACAGTCTTTTAATGTCATGCAGCTCCCATCTTGAACTATTAACTTTTTTTTATCTGTTCCCCACAAGGGTGTTTGAAGAGGTTTTTTTGCAAGTGTTATGGCTGTAATTAGTTATCAGTGAGAGTTATGCTACAGTAAGACTGCAGAGAAAGTAATTTTCATACCTGAATTATTAATCCTTACAGTGACACAATAATCTAAGATTCTAGTTCCTGATATGGGTGTGTGTAAAAGAATCCTAATTCGGTATCCTTTCAGCAACTCTTATGGTGGGCATACACGGGTCGATCCGGCGGCCGATTAGCCGCCGGATCGACCCCAGCCACGACCCCGCCCGTGCGCGGATCGATTGCCGCTTGTCCCCGCCGGCGCTTCCTTATCACCGCTCGATTCCCTGCCATTGTCCGACGGCGGGGATCGAGCGGGCGGGAGTCGAGTGGCATGATCGGGCCAGCTGAATATTATCAGCTGGCCGGATCAGCTGGTCGATACACGGTACAGAAACGTACCGTGCATCCCCAGCATTACAGTGCTCAGGTATGACCCCGGTGTGAGTTGCAAACTAGCCACCTACAATGTTATTTTATTATATCTCATCCAGCCCTAATACATCAGCCCTAATAGACTGCCCTAGAGCTAACAATTAGAATACATCTTTTGCGGGTGTTATTACTGTCTGCTGAAATCTGACTCTTGCTGTAGCTTCCTGCACTTCGCACATTGTCATTGCTCTGTTCATGTTTAACAGCCAAATTTCTCTTAGTAGGCTGCATATTTTCTTTGACTCAGCAAGAAAAGCTATATAATGCTGATATCAGTTTCAAAATAAGTCACTTTTTTTTATTCCAAAACCCTTTATCAGCTCAAGTTGTGAGAGTGTTGAAATTACAAGCTGTGTTCCTGTAATTAGCTGCAGGTTCTTGACTGTGCCTAGTGTGATGGAATCAGACTGAGACTTGCTGTGAGCTCCTTATGCTTGTGAAAATGAAAGCAGCAGATAAAAAAGGTGCATTTTGAGGAACTGTTTGATGTTCAAGTCAATTTCCCTTTTCTCTTGTCATTAGTCACTACCTGGTAGACTCTGTAAGCAGGGCTTACCCAGAAAAATCCACTCAGCCGTCTTTGCATTTTCCTGTAAAGTGCTTATTAACTTACGATTTGGTAACAAATTGAAGCCTTTTAGCAATTTGGCTAGTAAACTCTCATTCTAATGACAACAGTCAATTGCAAAGTGCCGTCTTCTTTTACATACAGCCCTGTTTAATAATAGATCAGTGCTTTATAAAAAGCTTGTTCAGTACTCAATAAAAAATATTAAAGCCAAAGTTCACATTTTTATTTTATTTCCAAAGTTGAATAGCAAAGAAAGGAGTTAAGGCGCCCCAATCATTACTTGATTTTCCTGTACGATTGACTAGTAGCCTAACTACAAATCATGCCCCCCCCCCCAGTGTAACTTTGATGCCCCCCTCCCCCAATGTTCACACCCCTTCCCTTGCCTGCCCTTGGTGCCCTTTATGGCCTTGGGGCCCATCCCACAAGGGTCATAAAACAAGTGTGGCCATCATGATCTTTACACTTATAACAAGTATAGCCACAAAAACACCTGATATGAAGTACAGTCTCCTGTACTGGAGGAGGGGAAGGTTAGTAGTTGGGTCCCCCCACAGCTCTGGGCCCCCTGTGATCACAGGGGCTGATCCCCTCTAGTTATGCCCTTGCGGTCGACCATTTTATTTGATCGGGGATAATTAATTATGTTCCATTCTGCTCAATTGATGGAAATTGGTCGATATGTAGGCAAATCGACCTATTTACTTAATCAGGTAGGATGGAAAATATTGGTCGATAGAAAATAAGGCGACTACTGTTCACATGATTTCCATCAACACAGATTCAATTTTTGGTTTCAGAGCATAGGGGCACAACATCATTCAGATCAATAAGTGAAGGTGAAACGCATAGGATCTGGCTTGTAGTGCGTGGGCCACTAGTTCATCGATTTTTGATCAACCACACTGTAATTGATCACCCAAGAAAAATGGTTGCTTAATCGTTCGATGGAAAATTGAGTAATGTATGGATACTTTTAGAAAGACTGAGGAAGGGGAGTATTTAAATCTCTTTCTATACCAGCTTCCTGGTACCCCTGTACATTCTTCTCACATAAAAAAGAGAGAAGAAAGCACAGTGACCACTGTGCATTCTAACAGAGTAAGATCAGTTACAGGTGAGGAGAGCAGAGTTGAGACTCACATTACTGTTCATAGTATCTAATCAGCAGACTGGGAGGGAAGCTTTGCTGGATGCTAATAATTAGGCATTGATGCTCGTGCGCAAATGTAAACATCTTGGAGATGGACCAATCAAAGGCATCCACTGGAAAAAGAACTGATCAGGAAGTGCCTGCTGGTTAGTCTAGCATAGGCTGAGGCAAAGAGGAAGTTCTTTAAAGCCACCCTCTGTAGATCTCACACATACCCAGATGAGGGTGAAAATTATGTTTAAAGTCTGTGGGCAAATGAATTTTCCAGCCAAAAAAAAAATGTGAAGCTCCTCCTTTTTCCTCATCCTTGGCTTAACTAAGCACCAGGCTCTTCCTGTCCAGAAAAAAACACATGCTCTTCCTGCCCAGCACATTTTCAAATAAAAATGATAAACAGTTTTGTTATTATAATCATACTGTATATTATACTTGTTAGACATAGCTATACAAGAGGGGAGTTTGTCCTCTCTGGACTATGATATGATGATGACTGTTGACGATAGTCTTCCCAAAATTCTCTTAAGCTGAAAATGCTGGGGCTTGCAGTTCACCAACAGCCACTTGCCAAAGCTTTTACATCTTCTAGACTAAGATTTACAGCTTGCTTTTGAAAAATCTTTAACTAGTCTGTTACAATTACATTAAGTAGACAAAGATTGGCTGAGCTGCCAGCTACAAATATGTTGCTCAGCTTCAATCTATTATCTTTTCCTTTAGATGTCGAACAAATTCCCCACAGTCTCTAACAAATACACAATGACCTTTAATAAGGTAATGGCCTTTACCACAGTATATCAAATCTTCTGACACATCCTGCGTTATGTGGAGTTGAAAGCATGTACCAGCCTCTCGTCTAGCTGCAGATACTGTACACTGGAAAGCCAGAGGCAAAGTGAGTCTGCTTCTGTGTATTCTGGCTTACATCTAGGATTTGGGAAAGGAAAGGGGATTAAACTAAGGTCTACAAGCATGAGATATTGGCAGCACAAAGAAGCACTATGTACAGCAACCAGACAATGTTATGCTTTTAAAAGATTTGACTGGACAGACTAATGGAAGCAGATTTCTGATTGGTTTCTGCGTGTGACTACATAATTCTGCCCTTGTGGGATGAAATGTTACCATTTTTTTTAGATTTGATTTTTTTGATTTTTTGTTATCAGTTTCAGCACTTTTACTGATTACATTTTTTTCTGAAATACAATTTGTTTCCCTGGTATTTTACACTTCAGTATTATAATTATTACTATGGGGAAGTGGATCTTTTTAATGGATTTCACCTGTATATTTACAGTAAAGTACTGTATTGCTTTTTTACAACAAGTAGAGCTCCTCACTTGCAGTATTCATCCAAAGTCCAAGATCATGATACACAGCGCATGCAGACATGTAAGGCTCCATACACACATCCAATTTTAATCTGCAGATGACTGGACAACTTTGCCACTGCCATGTAGTATGAGGCCCAACAGATTTTGAACGCAATGAACAGAATGTGTAGGTAAGCTCTCATACTACAAAGAAGTGGCACAATCGGCCAGTCATCTGCAGATAAAAATGGGATGTATGTGTGAACCTTAAGGTGGCCATACACTCAGATTAGCAGCAGATATCTCTATCTGATGTGTTTAGGAACATTTTTTACTTGGAACATTTTTTACTAGGAACAGTTTTCCAGTAGATTTCAGTATGAAATCTATTGAAAAAAAATCGATCTGATGACATTTGTTTGCCATCAGATTTCCATTAGGTCCAATGCAAAATGATCTCAACAGATCCACCTAGATTTTCCACCATGTCAGATTGATTGAAATCGATCGGGCAATCGATATCGATCGGTCGAGTGTATGGGCCCCTTTAGACATTCCTTTGTGTTCCTGTAGGCCAAGTATGCATTCAGAGCTGCTGATTCCGAGCCAGATTTCTGGGAAGGCCACAAAGGCCATGGCCTTGGACACTTAAAGGGCAGAAGCGCAGAAGGGCTGCAGGACTTGGGGAGAGATATGAGGCGACATATCAAAGTAAATCAACTTTCCTGATCTGGAGCTGCCTGGTACACACCATGCAATTTCCCATCAGATCGATGGGTCAAATCGACTTTTTATTTCCTTTTAAACCATATCAGGTGTCTAGCAGACCTGCTGATCTATTCGGCTGCAGTAGTGTCTGAATAACACCACAAAAAAAGCTTGCAGCTAATCTTGTCAGGTCTGACAATAATGTCAGAAACATCTGATCTGCTGCATGCTTGTTCAGGGTCTATGGCTAAAAGTATTAGTAGCAGATGATCAGCAGGATAGCCAGGTAACCAGTATTGTTTAAAAGGAAAAAGATATGGCTGCCTTCATACACCCAGTGGCGTAGCAATAGGGGGTGCAGATGTTGCGATCACATCAGTGCCCTTGGGCCAGAGGGGCCCTCCCTCAACTGCAGTATTAGCTCTCTATTGGTCCTGTGCTCATAATAATCACTTCTATAGATACTTTTAATACAATAATACAATACAATAACATTTCTATAGCGCTTTTCTCCCATAGGACTCAAAGCGCTTAGGCTCTCTCAGATTCAGTAATTAGTAGGATGAAGTATTCACACAACAAAAGTTATATTTCTGCAAATGCCAGACTGAACAGGTGGGTTTTCAGTCTGGATTTAAACACGTCCAGGGATGGGGCTGTCCTGATCTGTTGAGGTAAGGAGTTCCAAAACGTAGGGGCAGCATGACAGAAGGCTCTGGGACCAAAAGTTTCCAAGTGGACTCTGGGTATGACTAAATTATTAGAACCTGTGGATCTGAGAATGCGGGGATTGCTACGCAGCTGTAACATATCTTTCATGTATCCAGGGCCTAGATTATTCAGGGATTTAAATGTCAGTAGGCCGATCTTGAATAGGACCCTCCATTCTATAGGTAGCCAGTGAAGGGAATGCAGGACTGGCATTATGTGGCAGTGACGGGGTTGGTTGGTTAGCAGTCTGGCAGCAGTATTCTGTATCAGCTGTAGGCGGTACAAGACCTTTTTTGGAAGGCCAGTGTAGAGAGCATTGCAGTAGTCCAGTCGGGATGTGATGAAGGCGTGGACTAAGGTTGGCAGATCTTCTGGGGGTATGAGGTGCTTGATTTTTGCAATGTTCTTCAGGTGAAAATAGGATGATTTCACCACAGCAGAGATTTGAGTTCTGAAGTTTAAATCCCCATCAATTAGAACTCCCAGGCTACGCACATGATCAGAGCTGCGTAGATCCGTGCCTCCTATTCCCAGTGGTGAAGACTGCAAGTTAAGTTGTTTTGTTATCATGCTCTGCCCTCCAATCAGAAGGACTTCAGTTTTGTCTGCATTTAGTTTCAGCCAGTTGTCATTCATCCATTGCTGTAGTTCACGTAAGCAGGCGTTTATAGTTAGAGTTGGGTCTGTCACACCAGGCTTGAAGGAAAGATATAGTTGGGTGTCGTCTGCATAGCAGTGGTATGTCAGGCCATGTTTTTGGATTAGTTTTCCCAACGGTAGCATGTAAATCGTGAAAAGCAGGGGAGAGAGGATTGAGCCCTGGGGCACCCCATACTTAAGTGTTACAGGGGTGGACAAGAAGGGCCCCATAGACACTTTGTGGGTTCTGCCACTCAAGAAGGATTGGAACCACTGAAGTACTATGCCATCAATGCCGCAGTATTCCTGTAGCCTGTTTATCAAGATGTCATGGTCAACTGTGTCAAAGACTGCAGAAAGGTCTAGCAGTATGAGGATCGAGCACTCTCCTCTGTCTCTTGCCATGAGCAGGTGGTTGCGTATTTGGATGAGGGCAGTTTCAGTGGTAATCATTAACAAACTGTTTCCCATCCCCTTCTAGTACCTCTAATACTGTAGTTTCCATTGGCAGGTTTTGGTGCGAGTATCAATTGTTATTTATGGAGCGCTTGGGGGGCTGCAATGTAGAACTTGCATTGGGGCCCACAGCTCCATAGCTACGCCTCTGCATACAGCCCTCGCTTCAGTTGTCCTTTAAGATTGGGAAAGCAGTGGTTCACAGTTCTCAATGCCGAGAAATACACAAAAACTTTGGCAAGTGTCACCCCTGCCTAAATGCACTTAATTGCTCTAGCTGCAACATGCTGCTCAGTTTGACTGGTTACTACGCTTTGATTGCTTTTTTTTTTTAGATGCCTTATTAATTAATCCCCTAGAATGTGTCAATTAATTATTGCTGGCTGTGTTTTACAATAAACAAATGGCAATCACCATTCACTATGGAAGCACATGCACAAACAAGAAAACTTCACATGAACCTCGTTTGGAATGCAGACAAAATGACTGTTCTGCCTCAGACAAAGAGCTGATTCTCAGCAGCACAAAGCTCTCCGATTCACAGACACCACATTCCTGTGGCAAGTCAATGAATAGTCAACAGTACAATATCATGTTGGCTCCTAAAAGCAGTGTCACTGGGGTAGCAGCTAATCAGTACAATATCACCAAGTTTAACACTCCACAAGCCTCTATGGAAGGGACACCAGCAGATCCTAACAGCGCTGCTCTTGCTGAACTCAGTCATTTCCCACGAAGATCAGCTAAGCTGCGGGTTTAGGAAAACTACTGGGCCTGAAAGACAGTAAACATGCATGTCTCTGTGTTGGTTCTGCTTGCCAATGTAGCTGTCCTTAGAGTTGGAACAGCATGGCGGTGCTCCATATGCCAACCATCCAGCAAGCCATAACAATTGTAGTTGCCAAGCAGAGGTTCCTGACCATGCTTGTCTTCTGAGCACTATTTGGCCGAGGAGCCCAATGCACTGTGGTAATGAGTACTCGGATTGGACTGGGACGATATTCATGTAAGGTAGTTATGCATCTCACTAGTACTTACATCTTAAAAAGCATAATTTCTCCTTAACCCATTAGCAACTTCAATAGAGTTATTTGTTTGAGATAAGTGCACTGCTTTTTGACCTCAGTCAGCAGAACTTGTTGTGCTGTAAATTCTTGAAATGCTTTGATCTCTCTCTACTAACAGAATATATAGAAACTAAAAACAGAAGTCCTTTGTTATTATCTCACACTGCCCCCTAGTGACAATTGACCATGCATACACATTACACTAGTACTAATTAGAAGTGGGAAATATAAAAATTAAGAAATAAAAAATGTGCTGAAATATTGCTGAAGGCAACATAGAGTAACAGGGATATAGTAACAGCCATTGTGGACACCCTTAAAAAATGCTACTAAGTTAGCTGCTGTGCTGATCCTCTGCTTTTACTACTTTCTGATTCATTGACCTAGGGCAAGTATGCAGATCAGTTTTTTTCAGGCTGCAATGGCTGCATGCTTGTTCCAGGTGTAAATCCTACCTTCTAATGTGTAAAGCTCTGAAGACAAAAGTGTCAGTGGTCTTTAAACATAAATCAGGCAGTATCTTAGCAGCTTAGAAGTGCTCACAAGCTTACCCATTCTGCCATCCTCTAGTTAGTAGGCAAACGTTTCTCTGAAGTGAAAGTCCAGTTGAATGCTAATAAGATGTAACTGCCCTTCACAATCAAACACTGAGGGCTGGAGATCTTCAGATCTTCCATAAGAGAAGAAAAAAAACACAGGTGGAATCTGAGGCCCTTGATAGTGTAGTAAGTTGACCCAATAATAGAGTATAAAGAAAATAAAGATTGGTACTCACAAACCCGAATTGTGTAACTGCAACCACAGGAATGGCTTGGGTGTGGTGGGTCTGACCAGCCTGTATGGCTTAGTCAGCTTGGTTGCTGTCCGGAAAAGGTATGGTCGAAGTACAAAAAGGAATGGTTTTAAAAACAAAAAAAAGACCACAACTGTCTGGACTAAAAACAACCCCTACTGGGGTCAAAATATATATTGAAAGGAAAGGAGGCGAACCAAAAATATATAAAATATCTATACACAGTTTAAAGAGGGAACTACCTCTAGAATGAAAGTGTTTTGTGGGTATCAACTGGCTTCCTAAGGTCAATGATCAGTGTAACTAATCAATGGTAATACTTTAACACTTTCCACTCACTGAAAAGCCAAATACCTGAGCACCCCAAAAACACACTCGTTCAAAAACTAACTCACTGTCGGTAATAGTCAGCAAGCGCCGATGCCCAAATGAACAGTGCTTTACCAGACTTGAATCCACTTAGCGGCTGCATAGTGTAATGGTTAAAGGGGAACTGAAGAGAGAGCTATATGGAGGCTGTCATGTTTATTTCCTTTTAAGCAATACCAGTTGCCTGGCAGCCCTGCTGGTCTATTTCTCTGCAGTAGTATCTGAAAAAAAACAGAAACAAGCATGCAGCTAGTCTTGTCTGATCTGACTTTAAAGTCTGAGCCACTGAAACACCTGATCTGCTGAATGCTTGTTCAGGGGCTATGGCTAATAGTATTAGAGGCAGAGGATCAGCAGGGCTGACAGGCAACTGGTATTACTTAAAATGAAATAAACATGACAGCCTCCATATTCCTCTCTCTTCAGTTCCCCTTTAAGGGCTCTGCCTCTGACACCTGGGTTCAAATCTCGGCTCTGCCTGTTCAGTAAGCCAGCACCTATTCAGTAAGAGACCTTGGGCAAGACTCCCTAACACTGCTACTGCTTAAAGAGCGCGTCCTAGTGGCTGCAACTCTGGCGTTATGAGTCCACCAGGAGAAAAGCGTGATATAAATGTTCTGTGTCTGTCTGTCTTAAAGGGAACCTGAAGCAAGAAGTATATGGAGGCTACAATTTTTATTTCCTTTTAAACAATACCAGTTGCCTGGAAGCTTTGCTGATCTATTTAGCTGCAGTAGGGTCTGAATCACACCGGAAACAAGCATGCAACTAATCCAGTTAGATCTAACTATAATGTCATAAACCCCTGATCTGCAGCATGCTTGTTCAGGGTCTATGGCCTGTAAGTGGCCTGTGGCCTATAAGTATTAGAGGCAGAGGATCAGCAGGATAGCCAGACAACTGGTTTATTTACAAGTAGATAAATATGACACCCTCCATATACCTCTCACTTCAGATGTCCTTTAAAAGTATCTCTGAATTATAGATGGTTAATGAAGGCCTGTTCACACTGCTCGCATGGCCAAGTGGTGCCGAACCTCTGGCAGTGCAGTTGAATACAGGCAGAAAATCTCATACTTTACAGTGTGGTTTATTCACACTATAACTATGTGATGCGGCAGGAAAGACAGCAGTTTAGCTTGCTGAATGCATTTTTGTGATTTACCCCATTTCTTCAGTCAAAGGGTACCAACAACATACTGCATAGCAACAAGTGACGTAAGGCGTTGCTAAGCAATACGTAGTGTTACTAGTGTGAACAAGCTTGTAAAGATGACGTGCCACTAAAATTCCAAGGGAGAGCATTTGTCTGTGTTGAACCCTGTTACATTGTTTGCAAATGATGGCATATTTTTATGATATCAGGAAGCAAAGCAGCATTAACTTATGTTACATTTTTTAAAAAACTAATGCAGGTCTTGACAAGCTAATAGATATGTCACTAGCCATTAACACCACTGCCTTACACATCATTGCGTTTCTAACAGTCCCATAAAGGAACAGATCTCTGAATTTCATCTACATGAAATCATTCCAAATTCCATTACTGCCTTTGAAATAAAAGAGGTCTGCTAGGGAATTGCGTATTCTAATCACCATCAGATCATAAACAGAATATGTAACACATTCTAGGCTTATCCAGTAGAGCAACATAAAGAGCATTGATGATGTGCAAAATGCAGTAACTGTAACAGGCAATCAGAAAGCAGTTCTTAGCTTCCACAGTCACAGTAAAATGACATCTGATTGGTAGACGTGGCTTAAAGGGAACCGAGCATAATTTTTAACTCCCAAGGCAGATCAATAGCAAATTAAAAAAGTATGCAACAAATGTGGCTCATTATTAGAAAAAAAAAAAACTTTCATTACCTCATCTTTTACATTTAAAGGTTAATTACAGGCAGAATTATTCTACTTTTTCGGTTGCAAGCAACAGAGGACTCTTCTAATTAGATTTAATTGCCCACAAGCTAAAATCAAACAAACCCATTAAGCAGTGGGGAGGGGGGAGGAGTAGGAATACTCTGCTTCAAACAGATAAGTCACACTGAACTTCACACCAACCCTGGATAATGGCAGTGAAAAGTGAGCAGGGGGGTTAACTTCTCAAACATGGCAGCCCTTTTAGCTATTTGAAACCAGGAGCTGATAACATCCCTTTAAGCCTAATTACATTTCAGATGATACTTTAAAGTAAAGTGATTCTGCTGAGTAGACATCATGGGATTCACCCAGATTCATCATTACAATGGGTGTCCTCCAATCCAACCACAGGGGGTCTGATCTCATCTGTATCTGTATGTGGCTTTATTGCACATTCTCACTCCTTGCCATGTTTCTCAGCAGAATACACCTGATCCCCTGATCTAGGACGTAGACAAATAGCAACAATGCAGATAGACTGTGCTTGCATAGGTTTTTTAGGGGCACTAGGAAGTTCAAGGTCTCCATATATGCCTAATCTTAACCTACCCCTTGAAATGAACCCTCCACAATGCCTCACACTAGAATTATTTTGACATTAACCACCAACCCTAACATTCCTCCTGGTGTTTTACACCATCCTGATGCCTGACCCTACTCCCCTCCAATATTAACCCCTTCCTGATACCTAACTCTGGCCTCCCTTCCTTAATATAAACCTCTTTCCTGATAACACTCTTTCCTTACAATCAAGCTGCCAAAACTACCTCTCCCTACTTAATACTCTAATCGCAACCATACTCATTAACTCTAACCAACAACTCAAAGTGATAATCACCTTCTATTGCTTTCAGCACAGCTCAGAATCCAAGCACCTGGGATGAAATATTAATGGATAATACTCTGGCTGTAAAGTGCACCTTATCTAGTCACACCAATGTAACCTCAGATTCTAGTATGAGAAATGAACTACACAAAGCAGAAAGAAATGCAACCCTAGAATAATCACCTGCAGAAACTATCTAAATGACAGGCCCCAACACGATTGTGCTTTACTGTCCAGTTACACCCCTGCACACTCAAGTTCTTGTATGAAAAATTAACTGCACAATGCAGGAAGCAACTCTGGAATAATCCCCTGCATCAATTATGTAAATGACACATTCAGAAATCATTGTGCTGTACTAATACTTAGGCGAGGCTGAAGCTGTCTCTGCTGATACAACTGATCTTATTTGAAAATGTTAGCAAACATCTTTTTGCATGTATAGGTCAGTAACATTTTTTTTTTTAAAAAAAACAACAAAATATGATTTTCACTTAAAACAAAAGTACAACACAATTATGCGCTATATGTGGTGTACAAATATAACATAAAGGCAGCTCAAAATCTACACTAGTGTTTAATAATCTTTATGGTCAAAATCCACACAACACAGACCACATATATCACTATGGAAGACTGGACAGGATATATACTTATTTCTGCAGCACAGCTAATTAAGGGAGAGATAACTGCAGATATATTTCAAAAGAGATATTACCAATAAATCAAAGACTCTACAAAGTGGAGAAACCACTGACCTTCTATGACCTTGTTGAGTAAATAAAAAAAGGAACATCCTTACCGCTTTACATTACCTGCGCAATCCTTCATTGGGTGACCTCAAAATGCCTTTCTTGTGTGAGTAACTGCTGACACAGACAAGAAGCTTACTTCCTAACCAACTGGAACAACCAACAAATTACCCAATCACCAGGCAATGCACTCTGCCCTGTTGTCATTGGGGGGAGAGGAATTCCAACAGCACTGAGCTGAACCAACTCTATAGACTCCTACCTGATGTAATTGCCAAGGACAGTCCCTGGCTCTGGAGGTCCGTCTCTGGAGAATTTATTTCTACTAATTAATGTCATATTATGCTTATGTTATCTATAGTAATTTTATTGCTTTTTTAATCTAGTATTTTAGATAAAGAATGTGTCTTCATAATACAGAGAAAAATCATTTTATAATTAAACTCAGCAAATATACCATAATGGAGTGTAAGTGCACCATGGTCCCCTGAGATAGTCTTAAGAAAACACTAGCTGATAGACAGAACCGTAATTAGCAGTTTATAACGGCTCTATACTTTATTTTTAACTGCAGGTTGAAAATCTTTTAATTAAGGGGGATCAACAGTTTAAAAGAGAACTGAAGGCTGCCTAACATATCAATAGAAATCATGTATAATGATTATACATTTTAGAATTAAAATTTTTGTATTGTGTCGGAGCTTTTTTGTTCAAAAAGTTATTATTGTTCATCAATGAACTGGACAACATGAGTGTTTTCCACCGCCTAGTGATATCTAATTGTTGTGCTGATTACATTATACTGTGTGAGTTCTTGGACAATCTTCTCCTGACTGCCCTGTTCACTATATACGAAGGCTGTCCAGAAAGTATCAGCTGTTTGCTTTTATCTGCCTTGTAAGGTATTCTTTCTGTGTAATTTACCTGGCATCTGTCAGGTTAATCTCTTTTCTTTATGCACCACATGTCAAGTGACTGCAGAACGTTGGTAACTGTTTGTTCAGCAGCATTAACGTGAAGCCCCTCCCCCTCAATTCCTTAAACCCATGGGTGATAAAAGTGTGTTGCTACTGCAACAAAGGGACTTATTTAAAGTATTCTCTTGCTTGTTGGTGACTTAAAATGTACAGTATATTATTGATAAGGTGTTCAAATATCTCCTGAGCAAAAGTTCAGGAGAAATGTTAATTGAATTAATCAACTGGTTAATTAACAATGGCTTAAATTCATCAAAGGGTGTTCGATAACAAAATCCCAGTCCTTAAAATACTGCATTCGGTATTTTACACTTCACTGTGCTAATTCATCAATATTTTCACACATGTGGTAGATGTTCGGTAAGTTACCGAAGAGGTCCGTGCAGTGAAGGCATTACAATAGGAAAGAGGCAGCACCGACATTCCTATACATGTGCCTTTTATATTTGTTGTGCTGCCTCTGCTCTTGCTGAATCTGTCTCATTAGTCTTAAGTTTCTATTTACTTGCCACAGCTTAGATGAACTGCTGAGAAACATTACACATTCCCTGCTTAGGTCATTTTGCCACGAGTTCCCACTTGCATCCCTGCATATTTAAACAGGCACTCAAGGGGTTACACTACCGAAGGGTGTCTAGAAAAGAAGGGTGCCTGGAAAATAACTTTAATTATTTTCTCTCCCCTGGCTGCCTGGGGGGGTCTGTTCCACCCGAGAAGCCTGGCCAACCTATCAGCAGCACTTGCAGGGGACAGGGGAGGTTTCTATGGTCCTGTCACACACGGAGAAGGCATTCCAAGCTCCTTATGGACAGGGGAGAGCTGGAGATAAACACCACACATGTTCTCAAATGCTGTGAGCTTGATGAATTAACATTTGCTGACATTTTACTGACATGTGTTGAGGTAATCACTTAACAAGTCGGTAATTTATCTCTCTGCACAGGAATGTCTGCTTCTCATGCGGTAACTGGTTTGATGAATTAACATTTTACTAAGTGCTCCGTAAAGTCAGCTGTTTTCAGCATTACCGAATGCGGTAATGCTTGATGAATTGAAGCCAATGGCTATTATTTTCCAGATGACCCTTGTACATTGTGTACCCTGTGCCCTGTTCGTAAATGGCAGGGTCCTGGTCCCATTTAAGTGGGGACAAAATATTGGGGTAAATCGGGTAACCCCAATATCTTCTTTTCTTCTCTTTTACAGTTGCTCTTTCCTGATTTCGGTTATAAGAACAATAAAGCTGAAAGTGGACCTGAACTCTTGCACATGACAGAAGGAAACACCCTATACCCTGTATGTATTTAAAGAGTTTAGCCTGTCTAATTCCTCTTCACCTGGCACTAATCTCAAACGTAATTTGATCACTCAGCTGTGTCAGCTGTCTGCCTCGGCATAGCAGCTAACTTGGAAACCCAGAATGTTAACACTATGTCTGCTCCAGTGAAAGCAGTAAGTAGACACTGCAGATCTATTGCAGGATTTGTATCAGCTGTAACAAAGAAATTTTTTTCTTAAAGGTTATTATGCTGTTGCTTATCGGAGAGGAAGTTCGGAGCTCAGGTCTGCTTCAATAGCATTTACTCTGAGACATATTACAGCTCTGGAGCTATGTACACACACTAAAGAATTCTAAAAATGAGACCGGTGTAGGACAACTCCTACTCCTAAGCATATGATAGCTTAGCATAAAATACCTTAGCTCTTAGAGGAAATTCCAGCACAGAGGGATATTTAGGGTGTCAGATCATGGACTGTGTATTTGCTACAAATACTTATTAGCATCAATAGCCATTTTGAAACTTTCTCTACAAGAGCAAAAAACCTACAGCATGCTAAGAAATAAAAGGTGAAAACATCTGTCACGTCTCTGCAAGATGATCCAACAGCCTATCCTGCCATGCAAATATCAGACTACACAGTTGAATATTTAATGGGCAAGTGTTACAATAACCGCCACAAATTGCCCAAGTAATGAACAAGGCTTAAAACCCGGCAGACATATGCCAGCAAGGAGAGCTAAAAAGCACATTTCCTTTCAATCACGGCACTTTGCAGCATAAATTAGCAAACCACCTATCAGCCTTTCAAAATTATTTAATGATATCTGGGCTTAAGAAACAATAAATCATTTTCTGGCACAGACAATTCAATAACCTTTAAGAGCAATTGCTCCTTTCCCCTGCAAAGTGTAATGTAAAGCAGCTCTGATTATACTGGTCAAGGAGAATGGAAAACACAATTTGCAAGCATAATTCTCTCAGGCAAGTCAGACTTGCAGCTGCACTTTGTGTTAAGGGGACATCCCTGTTGAGGTTTGTGTTCTGATGTTATTTCATTTAGAGGCTCCTGAACAAATATCTGAAATAACTCAAGTACTATGTGGCCAATTTATTACCAGATACACACTGTGCTTTTGGTGTGGTGCCTTATTACAAGTGTTTACAAGGTGACAATGATGAATATGCTCATAAAACAGATTCTGTGTTGTCAGGTACTTGTTAAGAATCCAAGAAATGAGATTCATATCTCCCATGAAGGAAAGCAGTTGTGAAAGGGCGATGAAGGCTGACATGTTCATTTTCTTGTTTAAATAATACAAAATACCCCACTCGATTCTTATTGTGTGCTGGTGATTTAAGCATTTCCCCTGGCAGCAGCCCTTAAAAAGAGTACCTAAAAGTGTGCAATAATTTATAGTTACCAGTAAATAAAAATGAGGAGTGAAATTCAGCTTTAAATTGGGCGAGTAGGATTTTTCTTTCCTAGGCTTTGCCATAAGGTCACTTTCCCCATTAAGTGATGTAAAAAAAATTGCTTTATTCAAACAAATCCATGACACTCAACAGTTTTCTAGTGAAAGTGATGATGTCACATGACTTCCTCAGAGTCTGAGTCGGAGCCATTTTGGGTAGCTGGAGTCGGAGTTGGAATCAGTGGTTTCATAAACTGAGGAGTCTGTGTTGGAGCCGGATGATTTTTGTACAGAATCCACAGCCCTGGGGGGAAGGGCATCACATCAGCAGGGGGAGGCTATGGAATTTAGTCCTGTGGGACATGGTAGGAGTTTCTTGCATGCCCCTTCATCCTCCGTATGTGTTGGGCAAAGAAGGGAGGTGTGGCTTTTGGAATGGGGGAAACAGGTGGAATCCTGACTGGAACAGGAAACAGAACTGTTGCCCACTCACAGGGAGGATAACATAAGGGTGCCATCAGAATCCATACTAATTGTGTGGCCCTATACAAGATACGCTTCAGGGCCCATCTTGCACCCCTCGTGTATGATAAGGACTTGTTATGGAATACAAGGAGTTTTTTTAGGAGATGAGGTTAGATCCTGTTAGAGAGGGTTGTAATAGAAACCGTTTTTGCTCAGATGAGCTTTTAACCCTTAGACTGCTGGGGATATCTATAGGCATTTCTGTGTTTCCACATCCATACATGGAGAACTTAAGGAATTTTAGCACAAGAATACTTTTGCCTGCCATCGACGTCTATAAGTATTCTTATTTCCCCATATTCCATGACATTGCCACAGACATCTAAAGGCATTTACCACAATGTTCTGGCTCAGTGTCAACTTTCTACTTGACTTGAAATATGCAAATAATTCTAAGTTGATGCAGAGTTAGGAATTCATTACAACAATTCTATGCAGTTTGAAAATAAATGACTTGCAGCAAGACTTGAAGTTTCATAATAATTTGAATAATAATTATGTGAAGCGCTTTTCTCCAGTCAGACTCAAAGTGCTTGCAAGCACACTAATTAGACAGTAGCAGTGTTAGGGATACTTGCCTAAGAACTCCTTACTGAATGGGTGCTGGCTTACTGAAATAGGAAGAGGTGAAATTTGAACCCAGGTCTCAGAGGCAGAGCCCCTAACCATTACACTTTCCGGCACCATGAATCATGAAAAATTGCATAATTCTCAATCATCTCAAATGTATTTTCACCTCAGTAACAACACCTTCTGACGAATGTGGACTTTGGTGCATGTTGATTTGAGCAAGACATTTAATAAACACAGTTCAAACAGCTGGCACTGGAATGTAGCTTTTTTTTTTTTTTTTTTTTTTTTTTTTTTTAAATGCTGTCAGTCTAATGGCCCATACTCATGAGCTACAAATGTAGCTAGTCCCTAGCACACGGGAGCGTGTGCACGACAGATCGGCGACAGCTCCCTGCGGGTCCCTCCGCATACACACTGCGGAAGAGGGATTAGTGGTGCCACGGAAGCTGTCGCCGACGTTCCTCCCCCCCGCTGGAAACTCTGTGCACTGCCTATTGGTTGCTGTCGCTAGTCCGCATACACACGCGGACTAGCGACAGTTGCGGCGAAGTTGCGGCGGCAACTGTCGCCAGGCGATTGACCGCGCAAATCGCCTGGCAACAGCAGCGACGGTTCGGGGCGCGCGCGCCACACTCGCAACACGTGCGTGCCACGTGGTTGCGGCGACAATTGTAGCCCGTGAGTATGGGGCTTAAGGGTTAAATGTTTGGATTGCATTCACATTAACAGTAACAACAAAATACTTGTTATGTAAGTTTTGTTTCTTTAGAAGGAGTTTATAAACCATTTGACCTGCGAGCAATTGGGTGTTTATTTTGCTTCAGTTTGCTCCTCACAACTGAGGGGTGTTTAAAAAGTTACAGAAAGATGTATCCCATCTGTTGGAAAGCTGTTCAAAGTTCTGCGTCTTTTTTTTAAAGGACATAAACTTCCTCAGAAGATCACCAGCAGCAAAAGCAGCATAACAGCAAAATATTGTTGTGTTTTGTAAAGGTCTCGCTTAATCCATCCTGATGCAGAGAAGGCCAAGAATGTAATACACGGAGGGAAAGATTAGCCAAGCAGTTGCTATAGCTAAAAGTGTCAAAAACTGCTGTTCCAGAATCTCACAGAGGAGCTTCTGAGTCAGAAATCTTTGCTGTGCTCTGACAATTACTGGGGTCATGTCTGTGACCGGAAGTTTGGTCACATGCTTATTTACAGCTGTGGGGGCAGCTAAAAAGGGACAAAATGACAACAGCATTCCTGCAAAGCTGGTGTTTACAGTACAGACACTGTAGAGATTACAGCTCAGCATGGCTTTATCTATCATCATGCCCCTTTGGGTGTGTAAAGCTACATACTCACGGGGGACAATTGTCCCCCGTAGCATGCACACACGCGAACAGGGAGCGACAGCTCCCTGCCGGCGACAGCTGTCCACACGTCTCACCAGAAAGGCAGAGACGCGGCGGAAGCTGTTTGTGAATGGAGCATCCCCCGGCCGGATGCTCCATTCACTTGCGTAGGTCTCCTGTCGCTAGCCCGCGTACTCACGCGGGACTAGCGACAGTTCCGGCGAAGTCGTGGTGACAGCTGTAGCCGGCGATTGAACATGTCAATCGCCTGGCGACAGCTCCGACGGGCGACGGTTCGGGGCGCGCGTTATACACACGGGCGACCTGTCGCCACAACACGCGCGTGCCACGTGGCTGCGGCGACGGCCGTACCCCGTGTGTATGGGCCTTTACATTGTTGAATTATCAATTCCTACTACAAAGACCATTTGGAGCAAATTCTGTCCACATTTTTTAAAACCCATCCATTCTCATTTTTGATCGATCAGATACTGAAAAATTGATCAGCAGTTATTGGCTCACTAAAGCAACAGGACAGTCAGTCAAGCAAAGTGGAGACTAACGGTGGCCACTAATGATCCAATCTTTTTCATCCAATCTTACCATTTCTATGTAATATAAGGCAACTGTCTGAAGTATCTATTCAGTATATTCACTCACTTTACCCTTATACTACATAGATTTAATAAGATTGGATGAAAAAGATTGGATCATTAGTGGCCACCATTAGTGTATTTTTTTTTAGCTTCTTGTGATCCCCTGTCCATTCTGCTCGCACAATGAAGGGAGGAGGACAGCACTGTTGTGAGCCCATCAAGCTCTGTTACTGTGCATTAGGTCTTTGACCAACAACATAGACAAGACAAATAACATTTATATTGCGCTTTTCTTCTGGTGGACTCAAAGTGCCAGAGCTGCAGCCACTACAACCCACTCTATAGGCAGGAGCAGTGTTAGGGAGACTTGCCAAAGTCTCCTACTGAATAGGTGCTTACTGAACAGGAAGTGCTGAGATTCAAACTGCAACACGGTAGAAAAAGGCACGCCACAGGCATCAAACTTTCGTTTGTGATTTATTCGAGCATGGACACATACAGGTTACAGGTCACCTGACCGTGCTGCAGTATATCACTTCTACCATGTTGCAGTATCTAGACAGCAGGAGTGGTGGACCTGCAGGAAAAGAGCACTGGCAAGTGCTGCCTAATCAAGGTGGCTAGACTGATTTCCAAGGTGAATATTGAAGAGCTGAGATTCAAAACCTGGTCTCCTGTGTCAGAGGCAGAGCCCTTAAAGAAAGAGTGACACCCATGCTAACCTAGAAATAAAAAAACACATGTATAAGTAGATAAATACTAGTTCTACTTACATAACAGATGTATTGCACTGTCCATGTTATGATTCCTGTGAATTTTATAAAGGAAAAGCAGAAAATCCTTTTCTAGACAGTTTCCATTTTGGTTACCTTTGAATGAAGCTCCTGACAATTTCCTCTCACTCTTTTTTTTCTCCTCTTGCTAATTGTGTATTCATTACCCACCCTCCTCCCAGAGTCTTCAGACACTCCCACTGAGGTCTATACTATGAAGTCTTACGTAATTAGAAGGAGGGGGAAATAAAGGGAAGAGGATGAATATATTATAGATAAAAAGAACCCCCAGCATGCAACTGTTTGGCAATGACAATTAAAGGGCCAGCGCTCCTAAAGTATGTGATAACTCCGAACCATAACAGCAGAAAAAGTTTTTAATGCAGGATTAGCATCTTTATCACTTAATACATTTAGTCCAGTTGCTGTTGAAATGTGATTTTTATGGTGACAATCCTGATTTAACCAGTACACTATTTAGCCACTGCCACATAGAATGATTCTCCATCAGCAACACCAGCCATAGTAAGAAGTTACTCAATAAAACCTGTATTAAAATGAACAGACTTGATAGCAGTAGGGAACCAACACTCGCATGACTGTATTGCACTGAGAGGTGCAGTGCTAGGGGTTCCCTTCTTGAAAAGTTTTCTACTTAAATCTGAGATGGAGAGGACAAGATGGTACAATTAATCCCTACCACCCATTGAGTGGCTTGACATTAAGACCATGATTGACTTGTTTATGGCCAGGTTAAGATATTTGGAGCTAGGCTAGTTGAGGTGTCCCGTGACTGCTTTCTGCTCGTGACAATTTGGCCACTAGGCTACAGGAAGGGCACTCACTTTAGTTACCACCTCCACACATGCAACTTTACTAAAAGTATTCATTTAGTAACATCATAGTGGTTTCCACTGGGTCTACTTTTTCATACAAACCAGTAGTTGCAACCAATTTGCTGTGAGCAGGAAGCATTCATTGATCTATGAAGTCTCCAGCTGGGTCCCCTCAACTAGGCTAGATCTAGACATTCTACATACACTGAATTTCAGCTGTATATTTGGCTGCCCGCCTGAAGTTTTGCACGATGGGGAGATCCTCTTCTCATACATAATATCTACTTGATTATGGAGATCTAATGAAAAGACACCTTTCTGTAGAACTGTTAGAGAATCCAGCTGAGTGAATGCAATGATATCCAACTTACCACTTGTGAAAATCTTGTACAGAAGTGATTTGCTAAACATGAGATCCGTAGTAATTTCATCTTTTCAAAAACACGAAATTTTAATCTACAAATTAAACTGAGAATATAGTACTTCTCTGACTATGAAATATGTCAGATAAAAGAAAAGAACCCTCGTGCAGAGACATAGATAGACTGCAGGGGATATTGCCTAGCTTCTGTCTCTAGTACTGACATCACTAGTAAAAGGATATAATACAAATAAGGAGATATGATACACACAGGAAACAGAAATTAGCTATGGGAAAAACTAATAGTGGAAGCCTACTGTTATAACTTATAAAATGATCACAATGTTTGATTGGTGCATTAAAGTAGGTTTGATTTTTTTTATCATGCATTATAAAAATCAAAGGAGGATCAGCATATTTCCCTATGATGTTTGACAGCTCCGGTACCATAAATTTCAGTAAATTATAGTTTTAAAAGAATCTCTTGACACAAAAGCGATAGATTTGTTTATTTTTTTTTTAAATGAGCCTATTAATTATCTCCTTGGGCTTCTGACTTATTAGATAGAAATGTGGGCGGGTCATTAGTATGGAAGGCTGTCGCCTTGCACTACTCTCCACTGGGTTTGGGGAAAGAATCATGCTTTGTGCAGGAAGCACAGAGGACCAGAGAGGGCTGAACAGAAGCCAAGTGACTATTGGAGAGAACTTAGAGACACTAACAGTAAACAGCCACATTAAACACAGCCACGCTGATAAAACACCAAGTTAATGGGGTGAAGCAAAGCATTTAGTTGTGTTTGCTAAAAGTCACTGGCTTTAAAATCACCAAACAAAAGATGCATTCACTACTGCGAGAGCAGCAAGGACAAGTTAACACATAAAATAATAATCATGGCATCACTCCAGTCTGTTTTAATGTTTTTGTTCTCAAAAGAAAGACTCTTTTGTGCCATCCTGCCTTAAAGGTAATTCCTTGTGTGGGAATCTATGGGTTATGCCTTAAAGTGGACCCGGCACCCTGGGGAAAGGCTGATCAAATAAAGAGGCAGCACATCAGCAACCTTACTTTCCCTTTCTTCCCCGTCATTGGGCACTGCTTATCAGCCTTGAGATGCCAACTGACACCACCACTAGAGATGAGAGCATGTACTATCCTATGAAGAGAGAAGGGGGAATAGCATGCATTGGAGAAGTAAAACAGCATGTAGTGTCCATTGGAGAGAGGTGAAGAGTGTACTGTCCAATGGATAGGTACAGACTAACCAGCAAGCTCATGGTGTACCAGAATTTATTGGAGTGTGTGAGGGGCTACAATGGTCCTAAAAGCCCCCTTACTAAAATACTAAGGAACACAAGAGTTTGCTTTCTTAAAACAGAAAGAATTTGCGATAATTCAGGTTGGAGTGAGCTTGAGATGTCTCCCAGTGCATCACTGCTGAATATATGCAAATTGACCATTGTTGCCCTTAGAAGCTAAACACACCTCCAGCATGCTGTCCAATGGAGAGAGGGAAGGGAGGAGAGCATGCATTATTCAATGGAGAGAGGAGAAGAGTATGTACTGTCCAATGGAGAGAGAGAAGGGAGGAGAGCATGCACCGTCCAATGGAGAGAGGAGAAGAGTATGGACTGTACTCTACAGAAAGGAGATGTGTAGGAGGGCGTTTACTGTCAGGTAAAGATGGGAGGGGTAGAAGAGCATGTACTGTCTAATTGAGAGGGGAGGGGTAAGATAGGGTCCAATAGAGGGGGAGGACAGCATGTTTTGTCCAACTGAATGAGGAGGTACTCCCCAGTGGAGAGGAGGAGAGGTGTAGGAGAGTATGTACTGTATGGTATAGAAGGGAGGGGAAGTAGAGCATGTACTGTCTGGAAGAGAAGGGAGGGGTAGGAGAGCATGTACAATCTAATGGGGGGGGGGGGGGGGGGGGATAGAGTATGCTGTCCAGTGGAGAGGGGAGGAGGTGAGAGATCATGTGCTTTCTAATAGAGAAGGGAGGGGTGAGATAGGGCATGCTGTCCAGTGGAGAGGGGAGGGAGAGAGAGAGCCTGTACTGTCTAATAGGGAGGGAAGGGCTAAGATAGGGTATGCTGTCCAGTAGAGAGGGGAGGGGGAAAGATCATGTTCTGTCTAATAGGTAGGGGAGGGGTAAGATAGGGTATGCTGTCCAGTGGAGAGGGGAGGGGAGAGATTGTGTACTATTTAATGGACAATTTATATTAGCTCTATTGAAACATTAAATTTCCTTAATAAGATGAATACACCAGACCTAACAAAAGGCCAGTTGTTAAAGAAAGGATTACAGAGTGATTTGGGTAGAGAAGGGGGACTCCTGGAAGCCATAATACTGGATTCTGCTACAACTGTTGGTTCTGAACTGCATAGTTACAGTCATACAAAACAATGACATAGGCCTCAATTCACTAAGCTTATCTCCTGTCTTTAATAACTCTTCTAGAGTTGTTACCATGGTGATAAGGCATGTAGTATTCAGGAAACATTTTACCTCAGGCAAGCCTAAAGTTAACTCTTCTATCTTTAAATTAACTCTCCAATCCTTAAAATAACTCCAGAGTTAAAGACAGGCTGTTAATTAACTGCGTGTGAAAATAACTACAGAGGAGGTAAATTAACTACAGAGGAGGTAAATTAACTACAGAGGAGGTAAATTAACTATAGGAGAGGTAATTTAAGGAATGAAGAGGTAAGATAACTCTCTCACGTGTGGAGGTAAGTTTTCTCTTGCTTTATTATCTCTAGCATGATCTTAGTGAATTGAGGCCATTATATCTTATGAGCTCTACTGATACTTTGTATGTCTTTATATGTGTTCCCAGTGCTGCTATTTAGCAATATAACATCTTGATGGGAGTTTTGCATTTGGCTGATAATTCATTGGTTACTGTCTAAGAGGGAGCAATAGAACAAATGCTGGGCATGAGGTTACCAGTCCCTGCAGTCCAGAATTAGCACCCACACAGCATGGCGATCCGATAGATTACCACGCAGCTCTCCTGGGTCACTGACCCTATTATTCATCACGCCACAGAGATAAGCAAGTCTCTATTAAATTACATTCAGGTTATTACCTTTTTGGATTGTTTATGCTAAATGCTTCTTCCCAGAGAAAATGATTCCTGGAATCCTTTCAAACCTGTAAAGTGATTCTCTCATTATTCTCAGTGCAAACATCTCTCTCATTGTTAGCAACTGTCAGATAGCACAAATACCTTGTAAATGAGAACACTTTCTGCAGCAGTAGGCTGAGTGGGCTTAAAGTTTGAGCTCTAGTTACTGGCAAATCATCTTTTCTCAATGAAAGGCTCAGATTATTTAAGGACAGGCTAAGTAGCCCCTGGCCTAGGGTGGCAAATTATAACGAGGTGTTATACCACCTACTTCTTTCAAACAATTTACACACCCTTTTCCCCCAAAACACACCCCCAAAGCTGCCTATGCAGATTCAGGTAGCCTGACAACACAACACCCCCCCCCCCCCACTCCTCCATGGACTGTTCTAACAGGTCCACTTTGAAGGAAACCCATACTTACTAACTTGAACTAAAACCGTGTTCTACTTGAGCCTCTTTCTTCCATGGTCTACATAGGTAAACAACACAACTGCATTGCACATGGTCATCACACCTTGCTGGTCTAAGCAATGGACTGTGTCTCCAGCCAGCTGCCATCTTTTTGGAAATTCTGGAAATAAATAGGGGCTATATGACTTCCTCCCTTTCTGCAGGTTAAAGAGGAGCTGTTAGGTATAGTGTCTCAGAGAAAATAAACACATATATCAGTAGCTAAACATTGGCTGTACTTACATTACATATGCATTTCACTGTCCACGTTTGGATTTCACAGAAGTTTTATATAGTATTTGCAGAGAATGATGCTCCTGACAGCTTATGGCAGGTTCCATGTTTGTCTGTCTCCTATGAAGCCAAATGTGTCGTCATGTCCTGCCTGCTTCCTGATGATTCACTCACACAAAAGATCGGTAATGTAAAACACTACTGTGCAGTGAATATTAATTAGCCATGTGGCTAGGAACAATAGCGGACTCCTGCAGTGTACTCTGCCGGGAGTTTTTTTTAATGTTGTGAGCTGCTGCTTTTGTAACACGAGCCCTGTAACTTATCAATAGCAGCCGAGGGGAGGGCCCCAGAATGCTTTGCTGTATGGTATGCGGCTCTCGGCTTCTTAAGAGCTTGGGTCTAACAGCTTTGCTGATAAGCACACATCAAAACTAAGAAATTTTAACTTCAGTATTGCCTTTTTGGCTTCCTTCTAAACGGTTTAACACAGGAGAATAGAGGTTTAAATAAGCTTTTGCAGCCTGACAGTTACTCTTTAATGTACCCTAAACCTATTGAATGAAGCCCATTGTCTATTGTTATTGGGGTGCCCCCTTCAGACAATATATGTTAAGCAGGTAAAAACATACCTCCCATCTTTGTGAGATGAGAAAGACAGACACAGCTGGTGCACCCGGGTGGTCCAGGAAACATACAAAACTGAGGTTAGGGGAAGGGGAGGGGCTATTTAAACACTTTGTGCTTTTGATTTCATAAGGGGAGGAACATTGCATCTCTCTCTTGTGGCCATCCTGAGGGGTGCAAGAAAGAAAGAGGGACACTTGTTTGGGTAAAAAACACACCTCACCACACCTCCAGTCATACCCTCACCACACCTCCAGTCACACCCTTACCATAACTCCAGTCACACCCTAACCAAACCACCAGTCACACCCCATCACACCTCTGCCACACCGTTATCACACCTCTGCCAAACCGCTATCACACCTCTAGTTACACACCCACTACCCCTCCACTCACATCTTCATTACACTTCTAGCCATGCATACTATGAAGAATTTATGCGCAATAGAAAGAGTTTCCCTTTTAAAATCACACTGGCCTCTGTTTCCAGTATTCTTATAATAGCACTAGAAAAATGAGGCCGGTTTCAATAACAGGCGGTAGAACCTAGTGCTAAGGTGTGGGTCTGCGTGTGCAGCCACCTGGGCCTGGGGCCATGTCCGCATCCGCTGGTTCCTCTCAGGTGCACTAAGGTGGCACACATGGAGGCAGATGGATGCAAAAATCCTGGGCTTTTATTTAGGTAAGAATTGGAGAGGACACTGGAAATAAAAATTTGCATAAAGTAAGTGCATTTATGCTCTCTACATCAGAATAAAAAAAGGGACATTACAGGGAGAAAAGGGGACAGGGGGATTAGTAGTCAAAAAAAGTTGTGAGCTACATAAATGCAGAGATTCTGGCTGTAGGTGTCCCCCTATAGAATAGCAGGATATGCAGCCTCACTCTGGTTTGTATTATGCATTAAGTTAAAGGATTTTACACATGAACACACATAACGTGGTGCTAAAAATCTGTGTTGTTTTTATTAACTTCTAAGACTAGTTCACTCAGGCTGTTTCTTATGTTAAGACTGACTAACTATTGCTGATGGCAATTTAACAATGCCTCATAAAATTCACTACAGAGCAATGCTGCATCAACTCACTTGACCTAGAAGTTGAAAGTCAAAGCTCATCAAACAGGAACATTACTGCTAATAGATGTCCTTGCAGACTGCACAGCTCTCCTACTGAAATTGCACAGAGGGGAGACTCCTATTGGCTGCCATCTGAGTCAAGAATGGAGATGTAGCACTTGTGCAATTAGGCATGACTCATTGGGCCCTTAAATATTTCAGTAGATAGTATGCAGATGCATACTTTAACCAAACGAGCTCCAGAACAAGCAACAAATTGAACTTCCAGCAAACAGATGGCATATGTGACACAAAAATAAATATATGGCACGATAGAACTTGATAGAACAGCTTAATATTACATTTTTGCCTTGTTAAATGAGAGCAACATTTTCCCAGAGATATGTGGAGTGTGATTATGCTGAAGCTTCTGGTAAGAAACCTGCAATCATTAAAATATAATTTTTTAATATGTTTAGAATATTATAAAATGAAAATTATAAAAAAGGCATCCAGTACTTTAAGAGCAAAACTAAGAACTTAAAGGGAAGGTCCAAGCAAAAAAAAAAAATGAGTTTCACTTACCTGGGGCTTCTACCAGCCCCATGTAGCCATCCTGTGCCCTCGTAGTCACTCACTGCTGCTCCAGTCCCCCGCTGGCAGCTTTCTGACCTCGGAGGTCAGGGCCGCATTGCATACATTTTTACGCATTCCAGCTAGTGCAGTAACAAAAATGTATGCGTTGCACCACTAATGCGTAAAAATGTATATGTTAATGTTCCTGCACTAGCGGGAATGCGTAAAAATGTACGCAATGCGGCCCTGACCTCCGAGGTCAGAAAGCTGCCAGCGGGGGACTGGAGCAGCAGTGAGTGACTATGAGGGCACAGGATGGCTACATGGGGCTGGTAGAAGCCCCAGGTAAGTTAAACTCATTTTTTTTTTTTTGCTTGGACCTTCCCTTTAAAGCAGCGGGGACAGCCATACTTCCCAGGAAAAAACAACAACACATATGTAAGTAGATAAATACTTGTACTACTTACATAACATATGTATAGTACTGTCCATGTTTTGATTTCAGTGAATTTTATATTGTAATAAAAGAGAAAACAGTTTCAGGCATTTTCCATTTTTACTGCCTCTGACTGAAGCCAATCCTGATGTAATTTCCCCCCTTATTCTTTTTTACTCCTAGAAACTTTTCACATCAAGCTTGCTTTGTAAACAAATGTGAGCACAGCATAGATCATAGTTCAGCAGCTTCTCCCTTCTCAGCCTGGTGTCACACTGAACTGCCCTCAGCCAATCAGTGAGGAGCAAGAATGTGGGAGGGGAGAGATGTCAAGCTTCCTTCTTGTTGGCAATGTACCAAATAGAGCCAGGTTGACCAAGATAAGATTAATTATAGCAGAAACATTTATGATGAGATTGAAATGCTTGCAATTCAGTGGCTGGTTGTAGACTGCATAATAAACAGAGCAGTGGGTAAATGGAATTTGATTTTATGGCGTACAATCCCTCATTAACGTTTAGACAAAATGATGGCAAGTAACAGAAAATGTCAGATGAATGAATGCTGGCCTGCCCAAGATATAAATAAACGTGCATTAAATATCACTAAAGAAGGGATACAAGGCTTTGTATGAGAATGGAAGGGTTAAGGGATACATGAGCCGAGGCAAAGCTACCTAAGGTAAGTACAGAGGTATGTTCAAGCTGGATCCATATACCTCTGTGCATAGTCCTTCCTCTCCTTTTTCCCACACGTCCTCATAATCACTAATTCTTGAAAAATTTGACTTTTGATTAAGGTCTGATTTTCAGACAAGAAGAGGTGGGCTTGCTGCAATATTCCCTCCTATCACCCTCCCATTCACTTCTCTTCCCCACCCCCTTATGTGGAATGAATAGGGTGGGGAAAATAAGAAATAGGAGGGTGTTGCAAGGGAACGTTGTGGCCAAAAATTACATCACAAACAAGGGAAGGAACCTACGATACAAAGAGATATGTAGATCTAACATGAACATACCTACGGCTTACCTTAGGTAGCTTTGCCTCAAGTCAGGTGTCCTTTAGGGTAGAACTAACCGCGAATTTAGACTTTGGGAAATTGTATATAACAAAAGTACTATCGGTATCTGCAGTTTCCAGCCTGCAGAGGTCCCTTACAAGACAAGGCAAATAACATTTCTATTGTGCTTTTCTCCTGGCAGACTCAAAGTGCTTGAGCTGCAGCCACTAGGGCACACTCAGTTAATGTTAGGGAGCCTAGCTGAAGGACTTGTTTCTGAATAGATGCAGGCTTACTGAACAGGAAGAGCCCATGTCCCCTGTGTCAAACGGCAGAGCACTTAACCCTTACACTATCCAGCCACTGCTATACGGCTGCTTCCTGGGCTTTATGGGGTAGCTCTACCCACCCGCCCATGATGAGACAGCTCATGCACTGCTCTGAGCATGTCCATACGATCATCTCTGAGCATGTCCATACGATCACCTAAGCATCTTTGAATATTAGGTACTACCTGATGTGCTGTAAAGAGCAAAACTGAATTAAACCCTCGTGAGTAAATTAAGAAAACTTTTTACGGCACCATACAAAGAATCTTACATACTATAGAAAAGAAATATTAGCTTCAGTGCCCAGATATATGTAGAAGAGTAATATGTGTTTTTCCTGTCATTTCTGAAAATTACTAACCAATTAGCAATTAGTAAAAAAAGACCCCTCCCCTTCCTGCTTACTGTTATTGTTCATTGTTCTTTATTCAGCATTTCAAAAGTAGACATATTTATCTCACACAAAAATCTTCCTGTCAGATTTGCTTTAACCTAAACTGACATAAAACTGATTCAGGTATAAGTAATACAACTCAAAAGTACCTTTTGTGCCTCAGAGTACTCTTGCTATAAAGGAGGATTCTCATTTGTGTAACTGAACTACAACCACTACCCCTCCCCATCCCCTTATGCTGAACATACAGTTGGCTCACAAGGTCTCAACATGTTCCTGACTCAGTGATTGGTCTCATGAACTCCTCTACTGATCAAAAACAGCCACTATTGGCATCTGAGGGATTTTCACTGGACTGAGTGACATTACAAAGCTTTGAAGTGAATCCTAGTTTAGGACTTAGGTAGGTCGATAGTGTTTCTGAGATTGTGGTGCTGATAAGCATAGGGGGATTTTCTTCATGGCTGAGGTGTTTTCAGTTACAACCAAGTGAATCAGGCAGGCATGTAACAAGTCCATTTTAAAGCTGAGTCTCCTTGCTTCCCGGAACACCATGGGGCAGAGATATAACATCCTCTACATCCTCATCATCCAGCAGCGACCTCCTGCCCTAATGGGCTTTGGCAAGGGATGTTATTTTTCCTTCTTTATTAGAATGGAGGAAAATGGATTTAAGAAGCAACAGTTTGGCAATGCCCTAGAATGGCTTGATGCAGCTTATATTTAAAATTCAATTAAAAGGAATGGCAGATATGATGGATCTATAATACCATTATTGTTTTGTAATACTGGGCTGTATCTATTTTTTTTGTAGCAGACAGCTAATAGTGAGAGCAACTCAGCCCTGCTTCTTCTCCCATTTGATCCGATACTCTGGAGAGTGGGACTTCAGAATGGCAGAGCAGGTGAAGGGGACATTTAAAAAGGCTTTTCTGTATCCCTTTAGATGTGCGCTTTCTAGTTAGCATAGATGCACATCTAAAGGGATGCCGGGGATGCACTGGACAGAATATGGAATGGCTTATGCACAGACTTGTAAGAAAAGACTGATGGTTTGCAGCCTGACCTGCTCCACAGCTGGTGAGACTACAGAACAGGGCTTAGTGAATTAAAGCATGTAAAGCAAGTATATTACAGAACTTCTACCACATGCAGAAAATCTTAGTGAATACCAAATGGGGTATTTTACTGGCCTAAATTATTTTACCAAACTGCCCTTAGTGAACTGAGGACAATATTTCTAAGGCCCTCCTTATGCCTGCCCTCACATGAATCCTCAGAGCAGTAACATAGCTCCGTGCAGAAAAACAGCTACGGCATTGCTACCCATAAATTGGCCATCATCATATTATGCCATGCCAGTAATTACAGCTTCCAATAGTACAGGTGCAACCGCTTCCCATCCTTATCCCATGGCTCTCCTTTAGAGGATCAAAGGTGTAAAATAACAGCACCCATAAAATGCAAGCCGTATACGCTAAACACACAAGCTGAAGAGCACTTTGGGATTTCTAAAACAAGAGAGATATAATATTCCACCTTCTAGCAAACGGGAGGCGTATGTTTACAACACATTCCTTCTCAATCTCTATATTTATCTGCACCAAAAGAGAACAAACAGATATATCAGCGCAGAAAAAAGGCTGATGCCTTTGTAGGCGGACAATGAAGACTATTTCTGTATGATAATTAAGGAAAGTTTCTATCTGATCTATTATATATTTATACATGTTAGCGCACCAGCACAGAGGCATTCCCCTAAGTAAATCATGCATTTAATTTTATACCAAGCAGAGCACAGTATCTGGCTCAGGGCTGTTGCCTGAGATAACCTAGGAGAAGGCAAGGAAGCACTGGAATGGGGAATTGTCATTCCTGATGGGATATGGCACTGTTAATAAGCACAAAAAAGGCAGGTTTTTCAAAAGTGCCTATGGATTTCTTTGTATTGAGATGCTGCAAGATTAGCCCAATGATATGATTTGGCTGCACTCAAGTAAAATCCCATCTGTACATGTATGACTTACTTTATAGGCAAGCAGAACGCATGACCTTAAAGTGTACTTGTCATTATACGTAACTACCAAAGCCTCACAAACACCACTAAAGCTAAGTACCCATGGAAAGGTTAGATCGGGGTACTCCACAGACAAACGATCATTCCTCAATCTATCATACTTTTGTGAGCGGCACAATACGAAAGTCTGGATGGAAATGAGTGTTAAAATGATTGTTCAAATTAAATGAAATTGGAATGAATATGATCCATCATGATGTGTTTGTTGAAAAAAGAATGATCGTTGCGGTTTGCCAGCCATCTTTAACCGGTGATCAATGAAAATTTTCGGTAAACAGTTACACAATATCGCGAAGAACAAATGATTGTCGGCCAAAATGAACAACAAATCTTGCTGTGGGTAATTGACCTTTAGTCTGGCAATCTGGAATTTCATGTAGCGCTTTTCTCCTGTTGGACTCCTGGCCACAAGGGTGTGCTCAGTAGGCAGAAGCAGTGTTAGGGAACCTAGCCTAATGACTCCTTACTTGATCGATGCTAGCTCACTGATCAGGTCTTCTGTGTCAGAGGCAAAGCCCATAACCATTACACTATCCAGCTAGAAACCATTATACTATCCAGTAAGAAAGAGTTGCTTATGGCCCATAATGAAGGTTTCTCCTCTCCATCCTTACTTCCATTCTTCTGGTGCAGCACGGGAATAATGGGAAGGAGGAGAGTAGTGGAAAGGAGGATCTACATTTTACTTTGAGCATCAAGACCAGTTCTCCCTTCAGACACATTAATAAATATGACTCAGTCAGTCATTCATTTTGGAAACCACCTTTATTTTTAATGATCTGTTTTATAGCTGCCAAACGCTTTAAATGATTGAGTCTCGGCTTCAATCTCCCTGCTGTAAAGAGGAGTCAAATAGTGCAAATGCAGAGAGGTACACAAGCTAGTTACAGCTAATTACGTTCAGTAGACACGCTTGCTTTTGCTCCTGTGTGAGTGTTTATTTCAGCTCCCAGTGCTCTGATAGCTCGTGACAGCTTGCTGGGACACAAGAAAAGAAGTAGGTCAGGGTAAGCTGGAATCAGCAGCGGAGGATCCCATTAGACAGGCTTGTAGGGCAATAGCGGGCCTGTGATGTAGTGACAGTATAAGATACACATAACAAACAGCCCGAGGACAGCCTCCAGCAAAACCAGTATATTTATCCTCCGTGTGTTATAATGATCCTGCATATAGCGTAGACAGACCGCATTGTGCAAAACTTATCAAAAAAGACATCCTATCAAAAGATGGCTTTTCACATAGTGAAAATATGTAAAGCCACGGGACGTACAAAGCGCGCTCTAATCTATCAGTTGCCCTGATACAGCAATACTGGCTGCTGACTTCAGCAAAACTGTGCAGTTCCTTTGCTGTGCCAGGTAAACACAGAGAACTCGATGTGCTGAAGACACCAGCTCTGGACTGTACAATTTTTCTTTTGTTAGACAACAAGTAACTTAGGCTGGTGGGTGGGGGAGGACTGTGGTTATGAATATCACTGATTTAATAGGTAGAGGACAATAGGCTTTGTGTATAAAATGCCTGAGGAAAGGAAAAGTGAAGGTGTTGTACATTGCAGCCAATCATTTACTTGAATTATTATTACTTTTAAATTTGAACTAGAATTGGATGACTTAAAGTGTACACAAGATGACTCTTGGGTTAAAAACCACATACTTGCCTAAGAAGAGGGAAGCCGTTGGTCCTGGAGATTTACCATGCCATTCCTCCGGTCCTCTGTTGCAGCTGGCGATCAGCCTGAAGAAATCCGGCAAGGGCCATGGAGCTCTTCAGGAATGAGTGCAGCTGTACTGCGCCTGTGCAAGCGAGCACATGGATAAGCGTCTCCATGCTACTACGGAGGCATAGCCATGATTGTGCATGAAGAGGAGTGCGGCCTGGACCTTCTGGAGACCCGGTGATCATGGCATTGGCCAGGAGGACACGGGAAACCTCAACAGGTTCCAGAGGCCTCTTCTGCGGTAAGTATGTGTTTTCTTACCCGAGGTTTGCCTCAGGTTCTCTTTAACCAATCTGATTGTTCGTTATCAGTGTTGCTTGCGAACTTTCACCAAAGACATTTTTTGCCTCAAAAATGCCATTTTCGATTTCGAGAAAATATTCACAAAATACATTGTATTTTTGCAATGTCAAAGGATAAAAATGTTCCTTTCCCAGTGCAAATATTTGGGAGAACAGCAAAAATTCATTATTTTTACATCAAAAATCCACGAGAAGTTAAAAAATTCGTTTTATTTTAGCATAACATTTTTTGAAAAATCACACTTTTTACAAAATGATTTTCGATGGCATTTTTCAGTCGAAAGTGGAATTTAACATTTTTGCGAAAATTTATGCGAAAAGAATATCAGCATTTTTGCTCATCACTGTCCATTATGCATTATGTTATGGACAAGAACTGCTTGATGAAGGATGGCTGAATGAAAGAAAAGTATCAGGTTGCATAATATTTTTAAACAATTTGTTCATTTCCGCTGAAAAAATGTGCTTCTGAAATGCTCCCACTGCTTCTCCCTTTTCCGGTAGTCATTTGTCCCTCTCCATTCCTTATCAACTCACATCTCTGTTGTGGTGAAATCATCCTACTTTCACCTGAAGAACATCGCAAAAATCAAGCACCTCTTCCCCCCAGAAGAGCTGCCAACCTTAATCCATGCCTTATTACATCCCGACTGGACTACTGTAATGCTCCCTACATCGGCCTTCCAAAAAAGGACTTGTAGCGCCTACAGCTGATACAGAATACTGCTGCCAGACTGTTAACCAACCCCGTCACTGTCACAGTCCTGCACTCCCTTCACTGGCTACCTATAAAATGGAGGGTCTTATTCAGTATTGGCCTACTGACCTGTAAATCACTTCATACATGGATACATTAAAGAAATGTTACAGCTGCATAGCAATCCCTGCAATCTCAGATCCACAGGTTCTAATAATCTAGTCATACCCAGAGTCTACCTGGAAACTTTTGATCCCAGAGCCTTCTGTCATGCTGCTCCTACGTTATTACCTCCTTACCTCAGCAAATCAGGACAGCTCCATCTCTGGACATGTTTAAATCCAGACTGAAAACCCAATTGTTCAGTTCAGCATTTGCAGAAATATAATTTTTGTTGTGTGAATACTTCTACCTTCTGCCAACTACTGAATCTGAGAGAGACTAAGCGCTTTGAGTCCTATGGGAGAAAAGCACTATAGAAATGTTATTGTTATTGTTGTTATCAAAACTTCAGCAGACACGAAGTCCATAAGTACAGGTTAGTCAGGAGCCAATTTTGAATGTATCCAAAAACATGGTCTGATCTTACTTTCCACAAAACAAATAACATGATTTCTAAAACCCCAACTGAGGGAAACATATTTATTTGACTTTCGGACAACATGGGAAGGGTTACAATGTCATTTTGGTTTTGATTGCTGAATGTGTCCCCATCAGATGTTCCATTCTTGTTCTAGCAGGTTGTAATCACTTCAACAGGTACAGAGCACAATAGAACTGAAGCCTCTGGATGCTCCAGAGTCTTCCCAGGCCCTTCTCGAGACCACAGCTGGACGCTGTTACCTTCTTGAAGTTCGCTGGCACCCTCCTGTCCATGAACAAGCATGGCCACACTGCGCAGGCACAGGTTGGCTCACGCCTGCACAGTAGCATAGACTTGCTCATGCTTCGCAGAAAAAGCCGACCCTGAGCGGCTCCATGATAGTGCGCAGGTGCAGACAGCTGGCACAAGGCAGAGATGCTCCTGATAACAAGCCCTGGTGTTATTTCACAGGACATGGACTTTAAATCATTCAATTTCATTTTAAAAATCAAAAAGGTAAAACGTTTTGTAAAGACAATGCATCGATGTCTGCTAGTAGAACAAGACCTAAAAGAAATGTGCATCAAGATATACATAATTTAAATATCTCAACCTGTCTGTAACTGCCAAAGTTCTTCTAGGTGCGCATTCACCATAACTAGTAAGTTTGAAAGAAGTGTATATTAAAAAAAAAAAGCTGCTTCTATCATCAAAAACCTTGAAAGGGTAAATAATGAATTACCATTCGACACTCACAGAGAAACCTCCTTCTGCAATCTCTGAGGGCCAGGGAACATCTGTCATTATTCAGTACTGTAAGGTTTTACTGCCACAACAAAGCATCCCATACAATTAATCTCTAACAGGTCTTATTCACAAGGCCTTAGAACTGCGGCTTTCTAAAGACTCGCAGAGAGAAATAGAGACTTATTGGCACTTTGGGAATACGACAAGAATAGCACACCTCAAAAATATCAGTACAAAAGAAGTGACAGGTGGAAGAAATATGCAAATGTACATAAATCTGACACTCTCTGTTCAGCTTGTTGGTTCTGCTGTAGCAGCAATTTACCGGTACTAGAAGAGACGTGATGTTTGTGGATTGTTTTGTTAGTGCACTACGTATTATGGGATTAAAGCATTTTTCCTAACAAAACTAACAGTATTAATATACAAAAGGATTTGAACTAAAGAAATAGTAAAAAAGAAAAAAAAGAGCTCCAGGCAAGTTAAAGTATGTCTTCATTTTCTCACATGATAAGCTAAACTTATAGACCTAGGATAATTGTCATGCAAAATGAAAGATTGTTCTACAAATATGGTGGTTGGCCATCTTCCAAGTGGGCAATTCTGTTCTATGTTGAGGAACAGGACATGCAAGAGACATTCAATCATTGGCCAAGAATTTATGCCCACCAACACGCTCTAGATTTTAACCTGATCTGATCTAAACATATTCTTTGGGCAATAAACAATCCAAGGTGTGTATGTGTAGCTTTCAGAGGTCCTCACCAGAGGTTTTTGTTCAGCTTGGTTGCATGCAGAGGGGTCACGATGGATCAGGGAAGCCTCTGGAGCATCCAGAGTCATACTGAAAAAGTAAGTTACTGTAAAGGGCTTATACAATTATATGTCTTATATCAGGCCTACTGGACTCCAATGAAAAGCGAAGAACCTGCTAGACAATACTGACTACTCCAAGTGTGGCCAGTGTGATTCTAATGTCATGCACCTACTTGGGCATTGTCCTTGGGTCTCCTCTTTTTTGGGCACAGGCAGTATCACGGTTAACCCAGGCTGGTAGTATCTCAGAACCTTTGGAACCTAAACTTTGCCTGTTTGTGATTATGCATGAGATAGATGGGCAACACTATCAAAGGATATTTTTGAGAATCTTTATTTTTGACTTGGAAAACTGTTATCTTAAAGTGGTTTGTACCTGGCCAGCCTCAAATTTCACACTGGGGCCATATGCAATTCATTTTTTCTCTTGAGTTTTCTCCTAGGAGATATTTTTTCATCTTTGATTTAAAATAACTTTTTAACACTTTGCAATGGAAAAAGTACTAAAAAGTATGTGAAAAAGTTTTGGCAAAATTATTTTGAGCATTTGTTTGCTTGCTAGTGGTTAAAAAAGCATTGTATTTTCAAGTTGTGAACATTTCACGTAGGTGAAAACTCGGGGGGGGGGGGGGGGGGGGGGGGGAATGAATTGCATATGGCCCAGGGGCCTATATGCAATTGACCTTTTCTCCTAAGTTTTCTCCAAGGTCATAATTTTTAATCTTCTCTTTAAAATAACTTTCTACCAATACTACCAAAAGTAGTGAAAAACCTACTAAGAAAATTAGTTTGTGTATTTTCTTGCTTGCTAGAGGTTTAAAAGGCATTTTATTGACAATTGTAAAAATATCAACTTGAAGAAAACAAAGGAGAAAAAGTGAATTGCATATGGGCCTGGGTGTCTCTAGTTAACGAGATGCAATTTGAAAAGATGATTTATTCCCACAGACGATGCCCGACCAACTTTTCTAAAATCTGGGCAGATTAGTTAGAATTCCAAGAAGCAAGGGGGATTCGAAGGCTGCCATATTTATTTCCCTTTAAGCAATACTAGTTGCCCAGCTGTCCCGCTGATCCTTTGCCTCTAATATCTTTATCCATAGACCCTAAACAAGCAGGCAGCAGATCAGGTGCTTCTGACATTATTGTCAGGTCTAAAAAGATTAGCTACATGCTTTTTTCAGCTGTTATTCAGACACTACTGCAGCCAAATACACCAGCAGGGCTGCCAGGCAACTGGCATAGTTTAAAAGGAAATAAATATGGCAGCCTCCATATTCTTCTCACTGCAGTTGTTACTGTAAAGGTACCCATACATGTATAGGTTGCCACCCAGTTTATCAAACAGATCTATCTGAATCTGGTCAGGAAGGGATCAAACAGCACATAGATTTTCAGTAGTTTTAAGCATAAAATCTATTGAAAATCAGTCAAAATACAGCATTGTACTGTTTGATGCATCTGCCACCGCCGCTCCTGCACCCCCCCATCAAGGGTTATTTTCCTAACCAATCAACAGCAGCCGCTCCTGCACCCCCCATCAAGGGTTAGTTTCCTAACCAATCAACAGCAGAAAATATTTACTTAATTCAGTCTTGATTTGCTAAACCACTTGAGATCTCCCAACTTAAAATATTTGGGGATCTTCGGAGATTGCTTAGCCAAATCAGGCCAAATGTATGCAGAAATCAGGTCAGAAAGCAGAGCATACAACATTTATACAGCGGCTTGTGGATAACAATTCCACGGTCTAATAAGAAGCATTTAATTTAATAATAGGCTATCAGGTTCTCAGTCTAGCCACACTGAAAAGAATACTGTCCAATTTCTGTAATTGGAACTACAGTTTAAAATATATTCTTTTTGGCGTTCAAAACCATGCTCATGTTAAACTACTTTAATCTATTTCTCAACTGCATATATAATTAAATGAAATCTGCAAGTCTGCAAACAGACTTTAACAGTGCCAATATATAAAACTGATTTATACATATTTTGTAACACTAGAGAGTTCAATTAATTGCCTTTGGGCTCTGAATACAAGGATAACACGGAAATCCTTATATGTCTAAACCGTAAAAATTACTACTTTTAATAATTTTTTGCCACATTCTTTTACCGTGATTAATTAAACTGACAACTTATTTGTTGTTAACATGCTTGAGAAAATCTGCGGCATTTACAACGATTAAGCGTTTGGGCAATTGTGTGTTTTATTCCGACTTTTATTGGCTAATGGAAACGAAATTGGTTTACTTAATATTTTATGTATAGTGGTTTAAATAAATGTTTGGTATTCAAGGCTGGATCTGCTCCATCAATTTTTCAATTTTTTTAAGTGGAATCACATTTATTTTATATCCAAACCCTGGATGGACTTTGACCAAGCGGAATATTGCATTTATTGGAGAGTTATTATATTGCAGTGCAGAGAATGGCTAAGGTAATGACATAAACAGACTATAACCTCTGGAAGACATAGGCATGGTCCCATTACACCAGTCTGCTCAAATGTTTTGTGGTCATAAGTATTCAAGGTTTTAAAAGGCACATCCAATAAAAAGATGATCATTCACTTGCATTCCAAGCTTGGACACACTGATCAGATTGCAACAACTTTAATGCACGCAACTCTGTGTCCTCTGGGTCTCTACAAGTGTGCAAGAGCCTCAGCGGGTTGCAATAGTGATCCAACTTTATTACACTGGAACAATAAGACACAGCGCAAAATCAAAGAGTGGTGTGCAGCTACAAGGTGGGGGCGGGTCCCAAGCCCCAAAAGTAGAAATGAAAACAACAATGTACCTAAGCGCACTAATGGACAATGGATGGCTATTCCTGCAGGTGCAGTACTGTCTCAACAAGATAGGTGAGCCGATGTGATGAGCATGAGAAGCAATACAGTACCTCTTCCAGCCGTGTATGTGGTGGGTGGTACCTCTCTCTATGCACAAATCTTGCTGTAATCCCGATATCCATGGACACGCTGGCGCTCTGCTCAGCGTGGATGGAAACTGACCACGTGATCCCCTGGTCAGCTGACACCCGAACTTCCTGTTCCTGGCTTCTCTGCGCTCCAACAGTGGCTCCAATCCCAGTACCATCAAGCCACGGCCAAGTAAATGCACATACAAGAGTCCGATGGACAAGGGAGAGGAGGAGAGAGCTGTTTAGTGCAGGAACAAGGAGGCCAGGAAGCGCCGCTGTTGCCTTCACTGCTACTGGGATTGGAGCCACTGTTGGAGCGCAGAGAAGCCAGGAACAGGAAGTTCGGGTGTCAGCTGACCAGGGGATCACGTGGTCAGTTTCCATCCACGCTGAGCAGAGCGCCAGCGTGTCCCTGGATATCGGGATTACAGCAAGATTTGTGCATAGAGAGAGGTACCACCCACCACATACACGGCTGGAAGAGGTACTGTATTGCTTCTCATGCTCATCACATCGGCTCACCTATCTTGTTGAGACAGTACTGCACCTGCAGGAATAGCCATCCATTGTCCATTAGTGCGCTTAGGTACATTGTTGTTTTCAACTTTATTACACACTGAGAAAGGAGTAACTAGACAAGATAAGACCAGTAGCTGCAGTGCTGGCTACAAAGAGTCTCTCAGCAGCTAAGAGAGAATGCAAGCAGGGTTGAATGATCTGCCATTCCTTGTGCTGTATAGAGAACTGCTGCAAGCTGCTCAGGCACTTGCACACTTGTAGGGATTCAGAGAACACATGATTTTATGCCCACTGAGTTATTTTCTCATTGAACAAGAACAACAATTGCAATTTTTACACAATAAAATATTTAGTTTTATTCTGAAAACTCAGTCTCTTGTCAGCATAGTCATGACATCTCAGCAGTCTCACTGTCAAGATTCCTGCAGTTCACTTCACTTATGCTCTCCAGGCCATTCACCAGCCTCTAAATATTCACTGAAGGCTTCGTTCTGTGAAAGCATATCTCCCCCCCCCCCCCCCCCCCCCCAGTTTGCTAGTCACAGAACTTTGTACTGGTTGAACTCGATGGACGTATGTCTTTTTTTCAACCAAAATAACTATGTAACTATGAACTACACATACTTTGTTATCAGCACATAGTGTAGGTCAGCTCTAATACATTGTGGAAAGGACACCTGAAGAGAGAGGAATATGGAGGCTAATCTTTATTTCCTTTTAAACAATGCAGATTACCTGGCTGTCCTGCTGATCCTCTACCTCTAATACAGCTAGCCATAGACCCTGAACAAGCATGCAGATCAGGTGTTTCTGACTTAAGTCTGACGGGATTAGCAGCATGCTGGTTTCAGGTGTGTGATTCAGACACGACTGATGCCTGAAAGACCAGCAGGTCAGGCAGGCCAGGCAACTGGTATTGTCTGAAAGGCATAAATATGGCAGCCTCCACATGCCTCTCACTACAGGTACGCTTTAAAGAGGAACTTTGACCAAGGTTTGAATTCATCCCCGTCAGTTGCTAACACCCCTTTCCCAAGAAAAATCTTTACCTGTTCTCAAATAGCTCATCAGGGGAAAGACGGGGTGGGGGGGGGGGGCATCTTTATGGCTGTTATTATGGCGAAACACCTCCCACAGTGTGATGTCATGACCGTGGTCCTGACAGTTTGCTGTTGCATTTTTCCAACTGCCAGAAAAGTAGCATCTCCCTCTGTGCATAGAGCTCTCAGTAACGAACATTCTGCACGGATCACCTGGCAGAACTAAAGATGTCACCACCAGTGATACATTTCAGAATGTAAATCAGGGAGAGAAAAGATTTAAAATTGGGCAAACACTGACGAAATAATCTATTAATGAATTTAGTAAATAATAAGCAATTTTATTAAATTATGTTATTTTCACTAGAGTTCCCCTTTAAGCACACCTTTATGCCTAGCTCAAACATTGGTGCAATATGCTAAATATTTACCAAGCGTTCTTGTGATTTTCACATGTTGGGTTATAAGGTTCAGTGCAAGCTTATTTGAAAACTGAGTAAATACGCCTAATTAATCTGAGATTTCCTGATTTTTCAACAATCTTGCACAACTGCTTAATCAGTAACATTTTCTGATTTTCTATATATTAACTAACATTCAGCTGCTTAATTTGCAATTATCTGGAAAAGATCAGATTGGGCAGATTCTCAAGGTAAAGACAATTTGTGAACTAAATGTAATGCAATAGTGTCAGCATAACCTGAAACTGCCAAGGCTGCGATTAAATCAGTAAAAGAGCATTTCTGATTGGCTGGCATGCTTTGCAGCACGATGCCCTTTGCCGTAAAGGATAAGCATGAAAATGAGGATTTAATAGATGTTTTTGACACTCCAGGGTTAAACAGTACCAGGAGTTGTATTAAAAACCTTTTTATGTTCACAAGCTGTCGGAGATAAGTCAGAATGATGTGTTCACACTTACAATTTTACCCTAGGATTTGGTGCTAGGCAAACCTGTCTACTGTTGTAAATTAGCTTAAGTGCATAGTTCTGCTATCCATTAAGCAGGAACCCCCCCCCCCCCCCCTCCTCTCCATCCCCTCTCTTGTAATTGAACACCTCTCAGTTACAGACCTCAGGCTGTCTACCAGGAATAGTAATAGCCAGGTGAAAAAAAGAAGGTTTTTCCTGCCTCCAAACATTGCAAATTCTCCTTCTAAAACAGAGAAATGGATCTAGGAGGCCTCAATGGTGCAGTGTACACAGGACACAAATAAAGCATTGTTATTCAAGAAAGAGGATAGATTGAAGAAGAAAAAGTCATCTGCAATCAGCACTTAAGACGAAGGCTCTAGCACAAAGGAGATATTAACAATTCATGCATTATACAGAATACAATTGGACCATGCAGACATTTTCCTGCAGTCTAGCTGTAATAAGGAGTTACAGAAAGACTGCTGTGTATTTTCAATATCTAGGAGGCCTATAGGAAGGATTTTAGGTTGTGTATGCCATAATTACTCTCTTAAGTGAAAGCAAAAAAAATCTGTAAACAGAAAACTATATTATAGAGCTTATAGGATACTTGAACTTATAATGCATTATTGATTTTGCATTCCTGAGGAGATCTGAGAACTTCCCGCTGCCTATTGTTTATAAGCACTTTCCATCAACAGAAGCCTGTGCGCTGTGCACATTGTAGCCCAAATGCTATTGTGCCTTCACTGTGCGGTTCTGGCAGCTTCCACTTGCCTCTACCTGCCAACCCCACCATTTCTGGCCATGACCATGAACTAGTGTGGAAGGTGGTTATGGGGCTCTTAGCTCTCTGTGGTGTCTTCCCATTCCGTCGCACTGCCCATCGTTCCTGCGCCATGACTTTTTAAACTTACTCAGTCTGCTAGTGCTTTGAGAGTATTTAGGAAGCCTCCGTAAGTGCTCAAACCCCTTAGTACTTCTGAAGATGAGCGTGTCTGTAGTGCACATGCAAGAGACCAGGCTTGCACATGCGCAGCACAGATGGGTTTGTCTTTGCAAAGGTTCCTGAAGCACTATTTGACCTTGAAGGTCAAAAAAGTTCAATGGGGGGCAGCGCAAGAACGAAGGCCAGCACAGAGGAACAGGAAGGCTCTTTAGTATCCAGATGTTAGCTAATGTGATACCAAGGAAGCAGTGCTCCAGGACTGAGCTGTCTCTGGAATTGCATCCTCGGTACGTTGCCGCACAAAGGAAGTTGCAGGGCATGCTGGGTTGCCTTTTTTTTGCTTCTTTATATCCCCTCAGACTTAAAGGAGTACTATCGATACCCAAGTGTTCTAAAATGACAGTGTGCAAATAATGTCTAAGTAGCTGTGTAAACATTTTCCTACTTTTCATGTTAAATATCAGAGGCAAAAACTGTAATTTATTGAGGGTAGGATTTAGCTATATTGGGACAAATCAATTGCAGAAGGGGTGTCTGCTTCAATGCACAGCCAGAGTTGCATATCAGACTACAGAAAGAAAATATCAAATATATCAAACTCAGAAAGCAAAAACAGTATGAAAAGCTGTGACAATTAGTTACATTTCCTCTGCTCTCTTCAGACACTTCAGTCAGAAACAGAGCTCCCAACAGCTGCAGCTCCTGTGTCCTGTCTCTCTCTGTCACACACAGAGCTACACATAGAGTTAACTGATCAAGTGTGAGAGGAATTTCCCCTCTCCTCATGGCTCAGTTGGCGTCAGTAAAGATTGAAAGTATTTTGCTAACAGTAAACAAAGAAGTTGCTACTAAAATGTAAACACCAGTACTCAGCAGCACTTCCCAAACAATTCCTGTCAATTGAAAAAAATATGTGAATTGATAGTATTCCTTTAACTAATGTACAGAAGCAAAAAAGGACAGCCCAGCATGCCCTGCAACTTCCTTTTTGTGGCAACGTACCAAAAAAGAGTCAGGTAAACTGGGGAATGATTATTTATCAACCAAAAAAGTAAGAGAGATTTTAACTTTTGAATTGCCTGATTAGCATCCCTATTAATTGTTTACCAGATAAAAATAAAGAATTGATTTTTGATTTTATGCCAGACAGTTACTCTTTATATACCTCATACTCTTGACTGAAAATCAGTAGGGGAGTAATGACTGTTTTACCACCTTACTTGAATCATATTTCATCAAAAAAGCGTTCAAAGGTCAACTGCAGCCCTGTAGCACTGTAGTGCATATATAGATAAAAATTTACAGCAGTTGATCTCTCACTATAAGCAATTGATAAAAATCATTGCCTTTTCTGTACAAGTTTTTATCAACATTTTGATCAAAATAATTTTTTTAGGTATTATTTATTTGATGTGTTTCTCTAATTGATTGAAAACTTTGCATAAGGCATGTCTAGCTTAAGGCTGAGTACAGACAACTGGATTGGATGATGGATGTTTGTACATTTATGACCTATTGAAGTAGGATGGAAGAACACCCACTCCCAGCAGAGGGGAGGCAAAACTTTGTGTGCCAAGACCATCAGCCCAGTTACCTTCTAAGCTGTATACAATGTAGCAGTTCCAAATGGTTGGCAGCACAATTGAAAACTGCAAAATGTATTAAAGAGGAGCTGTTAGGTATAGGGTCTCAGAGAAAATAAACACATATATCAGTAGCTAAAGATTGGCTGTACTTACATTACATATGCATTTCACTGTCCACGTTTGGATTTCACAGAATTTGTATATAGTATATGCAGAGATAGATGCTCCTGACAGCTCATGGCAGGCTCCATGTTTGTGAAGCCAAATGTGTCGTCATGTCCTGCCTGCTTCTGATCACAGATACACTCGTTCTTGAACAACACGGTGTGCAGTGAATATTAATGAGCCATGTGGCTAGGAACAATAGCTGACTCCTGCAGTGTAGTCTGCCCGGAGATTTATCAGTGCTGTGGCTGGACTGATTACACAAGCTGCTGTACCGTCTCATTAGCAGCCGAGGGGAGGGCCCCAGAATGCTTTGCAGTTTAGCTGCGGCTTGCGTCTTTATGGGTCTATAACAGAGGTTAAGATAAGCACACATCAAAGGTAACTGAAATGTTTATCTTCACTAATGGCTTTTGAGCTTCCTTCTAAACTGTTTAACACAGGAGAATAGAGGTTTAAATTAGCTTCTGCAGCCTGACAGTTACTCTTTAAGCACCAAAAGGCATACAACACAGCTGAATAGGCAAGAGCCCACCGTTTAGGGCAATGCACCCTCTTTCAAGCCAAAGTAGCTATTGTATGACAAACTCAAGACTCGAAAGCCACACAAATACTTTCAAACATCACAAAACACCAATCATGGAGAGGCAAAACCCAGCCATTCAGGGGACAGAGGGAGAGTAAACACACCTGATGGAGAACTGCAAAACAAAAAGAAAGTCCGTTTCACGTCACCAGGAGTGGACCTGTTGGGAAAACCATAATGCCAATCAAGGCACTGCCCCCAACCAAATTATCCTGCAGTGTCCTCCTCTGATGCAAAAAGGCTAATAAATCACAGAGGGCACCATGAGGCAAATCACGGTGCTGACTAAAAAATAGCAAAACCTTATCTTGACACATGTACATTTATGACTAGATCGAATGATGGGTGTCTGTCCAGTAGTGTTGGGCGAACAGTGTTCGCCACTGTTCGGGTTCTGCAGAACATCACCCTGTTCGGGTGATGTTCGAGTTCGGCCGAACACCTGATGGTGTTCGGCCTTTTAAGTTCGGGTTCGCCCCGAACTACTGAATGGCCGCCGAACAGGGCCCCTGTTCGGCCGAACAGGGCCCTGTTCGCCCGAACATGCCGCAATACGGCCCCCCTATGGGGTCGCAGGCATAAGGGGGGAGCATGCCCCGATCGCGCGGGGGGGGGGGTCGGAAATTCCCCCCACCCCCTCCGCTAGCGCTCCCCCCTCTGCCCGCTTCCCCATAAAAAAAGTTTAAGGCAAGTTAAATAGTACTTGGTGGCTGGCCTGGCACTGGCAGTGGAGTGAGGAGGAGGAGGAGTTTGAGTAGCAGAGTGACGCGTTGAGGCCGGGCAGCGGGCGGTTCAGCGGTAGTACCCTTGTGGTACTTCCGCCCTTTCTCTGACCTCACGTCCTCTGCATACGAGGGTACGCGTCATGCGTACCCTCGTATGCGTCATCACGTAGAGGACGTGAGGTCAGAGAAAGGGCGGAAGTACCACAAGGGTACTACCGCTGAACCGCCCGCTGCCCGGCCTCAACGCGTCACTCTGCTACTCGGACTCCTCCTCCTCCTCACTCCACTGCCAGTGCCAGGCCAGCCACCAAGTACTATTTAACTTGCCTTAAACTTTTTTTATGGGGAAGCGGGCAGAGGGGGGAGCGCTAGCGGAGGGGGGGGGGGGAATTTCCGACCCCCCCCCCCCCCGCGATCGGGGCATGCTCCCCCCTTATGCCTGCGACCCCATAGGGCCCCCAAAATGGGCATGTTCGGGGGTCCCATTGACTTCCATTGAGTTCGGCGTTCGGGCCGAACATGCCGAACATCTGGCCCATGTTCGGCCCGAACCCGAACATCCAGGTGTTCGCCCAACACTACTGTCCAGGCTTCCTGACTTCCTGGTCTTGCCTTGCTGGTGAGAGGAAGACAATGATCAGTCAAAATGAATTTTCATAATAAGTGCTATTTTATTTCCATGAGACAAAGCTGCTGCAAGAATTTAAGTAGTTTCTTTCCATTTCCTTCCTCCACAGACACAAACACACCACTTGGACTAGCCATCAAACACGATCAAAAAGAGATCATAAAGATATTAATTTCAATTTTAAAATGCAAATGCTAAAAATACACAAATAAAACCCACAACAAAAAGAAATGAAGGAAAACTAAAGCTTTAAAGATAAAATAAAGAAGACAAAGGATTTAGCATGGAGAGAAGCACCTATAAAATATTATCTAACCTGCTAAAAGCTTTCCCTGATTAAAGTCATTTATGCAGTAATTTGTCATTTACAATGTGTTTAACAAATGAAATTGAGTTGTTCCACTTGAAATTATTTCAGTATTTTAGCAGCTGTTCTAACTGCCAGAGACTCTTTTGCAAATACACAAAAGGCAAAATATGGATGGCATTAAGCAGACGGAACTTTAATTTTTAATTTGCTTGTATTATTAGTCTAATTCTTTGTAAGTCCTGATTCTTGAAGAGTTTAACAGAAAGAAGTGGCAGTAAGTTATTTATAACACAATTTTACTGAATCATTTAAAAAATGTGACTTTGGACCCCGGTCCGCCCTTGGAGGAGCAATTGAAAAAGTTGCGGCCAAAAGTGGGCGCAATTGTTATTTATCGATATATGTGGGCGCAATTGTTATTTATCGTACTATAGAAATCTGTTACGCTATTTAGTGGGCAGCTGCAATTACATTGAAATGTATCGTATTATTGTTAGCGGGGATCGGGGATGTTAAGGTTAGGCACCACTAAGGGGGTCTTAGGGTTAGGCACTACCTGGGGGGCCTTAGGGTTAGGCATCACCACCAGGGGGGTCTTAGGGTCAGGTACCACCAAGGAGGTTTTAGGGTAGGCACCACTAAGACGGTCTTAGGGTTCTGTGTGAGAGAAGTGAGAGGTTAGGTTATAGTTAGGCTCAACAACAACAACCATTATCGGCAAATTTACTGATAATGTAATACTGCAATTAAATTGTTATTTATCATTTTTGTTACTTAACATTGCGTTGAAATTGTTATTTACCGATATTGCTAGTAACATCGTTATTTAACGCTGCGCTTTAATTAGTTTGCGACCTTTTCAAATGTATGCTGCACTTGGTGCCCTCAGTCCACTGCTGAACACATCCCCCCCCGCCTGGAAATATTCAACCAATTGGAGGAATTAACCTTCGGGAGTCCTTGGAAGGCTTTGGAAGGACTTGAGTCTCTGAGTGCTTCCAAAGATGGCCGGCTCTGTACTGAGCAATCGCAGTATGGAGCCATGGGTCTTCAAATTCACTCAGAGACAGGAGTGCTTCTGCAGCTTTCTGAGGACTTCTGAAGGCATGACCATTCATGGGGGCAGTGTGGAGGACCAAGAACACAGAGGAGAACTGGGAAGGCTCCATGAGATCCAGAGCCTTACCTCTCCGTAGACAAGTATCTAACTTTGTTTTCAGGTCATTTCACATTTACTTTAAAGGACCAAAAAGTCCAGAATAGCGATGCTCTTGTGTAGGTCAACTCATGCAGAAGCATGTGATTAGTCTGATTAGCGGGTCGTTTTTAAGGACTCATTTGCTGTAATGACTTCCTGATTTAGCTCTTGATCAGGGCCCGGAAATCAGAGCCTCCCAAGTCTATCATTAGATGAAACTGACTGCATGCCTCTCAATGAGTTTTCATGCATATGGCATCACTAATCACCAAATCATTTTTCCTTTCCTCTTCGTGATTGGCTCTGGAATTCCTATACAAACATATTGGATTTTCTAGCCATGTTTAAAGTAAGTGCCCCATTATGAGCAGGCATCATGCTCATCTGTTGGTTCTCAACATGTCTTATGTGTACCCCAAAATGGTACAATACATTATACAGTAGCAAGTATTGAGATGAAGGAAAAAAATCTTATGTAAATAAATCTGAATATGCATTTATAGTTGATTAAAAACATCATCTCATGGTTAAAAAAATAAATAAGTTTACTTATTTGTGGAGTACTCCTAACAAACATGCATCTGGGTGTACTTGAAAGGATGTTACCTTGGGAGTCAGGGGTGTATATTTGTAGCTATGCTCAAAGTTTGACGGTAAAATTCCAAATATGTCAGTGGACAATTATTTAAAGAGGAACTTTAGTAAAAAGAGGAAAAACAATCAATACACTGCAAATTGAGTAGTTAAAAAATGGAAGAGAGATCAAGAAATGATTGATATTCGCCATGTAATTTGTTCATGTTGTTTGATCCACTATCAGCCTGCACGCAATCATCTACTACAGGCACACATGAAAAGAAAACAGACAGCACCAACTGACAGCACCACTGCTTTAACCACACCCCCTAACAATGCGATAGGCTAAAAGGTTGATTGTTATAGATAAACATATGCACAAAGAGAGATACTGGTTACTTGGCAGTTGGAAACAGGCATCATTTCCCACGATGCAACAAGGTTCACAGACAGGAAACTGTCAGGACCCAGGTCCTGACATCACACTGTGGGAGGTGTTTCACCACAATATCAGCATACAGACCTCCATGATAATCTATTCGAGAAAAGGTAAAGATTTCTCATGGGAATGGGGTTATGAGCTACTGATTGGGATGAAGTTCAGTCCTTGGTTACAGTTACTCTTTAACTAATACTTAGATTGTGTTTATACTGCATATATTTTACCGCAACTTGCTTAGAGCTAGTATTACACTTTCATATTCCTGAGTATTTAATGCGGTGCATTCTTTTTATTCAGGAAAGGATTACATCAATAATAGATATTCAGATTCAGCAAGTACCATACAAAATAAACAACATGAACAGCATGTCAATCAATCAACAACAAGGCAACTATACACTTGGATTATATGCGGAGTACAAGGGCCTTCCTAGAGAGAAAAAAAACCTTCTCCTGTAATTGGTTTTGACAACCGTATAATATGCTGTATATGTTAAGAATTTTTTTTTTACGGGAATATGTCATTAAACCAGATCTGAAGGGGTAAAAAAAACTGCAAACCTTACTGTTGATTCACAAACAGATCTAAGAGGACTGCAGGGTTTTATTTCCATTTAATTATAATAAATCACCAAAATTATAGCTTCATCCATGTAAGCAATGAAATCAACGTTATGCAGCCCTAAAAAATACAGATGTCTGGGAGGGGAGACTAAACATGCCATCCTCACACATATGTCACAGAGTCAATGCTGGGGGCTACTGGGGCATTTGGGACCTAGGTCCATATCACTACTACAGGCACATTTTTTCAGTGTACTCTATAAAGAGCTGCAGTAAACGTGTCAGCATTATAGAAACACAATGCTTGCAGTTCAATAAAACACTTTTGCCTGCAATACAAGGCAGCATTTTGGGGAGACAGGACACAGCAGTTCTAGTAGAAATTTCAAGGGAAAAAACCCTGAATGCTTAGAATCCAGAATGTCTCTTCCAGGGCCCCTAACCAACCCACACACACACATCATGGACCATATGTGCTGGTCCATGCCTGTACAGGCATCTACAGAGATGGATTAAGATGTAATGGGGCCATAGGCAACGTAGTATATTTCAGGGCTGTGGAGTCGGAGTCGTGGAGTCAGAGTCGTGGAGTCGGGCAATTTTGGGTGCCTGGAGTCGGAGTCGGAGTCGGGGAAAAATGCACCGACTCCGACTCCTAATGAATTTGTAACTGTAATTAAAATAGAAAATATGATAAAATGTTCTATTTCTCAGATAATAGTCATTAAAAATAATGTATATATACAGTATATATATATAGTAATAGCTGTGCTTAGTCCACAAAAATTAAATAAACCAATCAAAATGAGTTACTTGTGCTGCTTCAATAAAGCAGTCCCCGTATTTCTAAGGTCAGATATACATATCTGATTGTGACTGTATATATGATGTGTACACAGGAATCTCTTATATATACTAAATAACATCTATGCTGTAAGTATAAAGCCTGATGAGTGGCCGTGTCACTAATAGAGATGGTCAATGAGATGGAAATAATTCTGCATTGATGCTGATTTATGCAAATCTATGCACTCCCTTTGCTGATGAAATCAAATAATTTGATATGTTGTTAAAATTTGGTTTGGTGACTACAAATTAAAGGGTAACTGAGATGGATGAAAACTAAAGTTTTATACATACCTGGGGCTTCCTCCAGCCCCCTTCAGGCTAACCAGTCCCTCGCTGTCCTCCACCACCCGGATCTTCTGCTATGAGTCCTGGTAATTCAGCCAGTCAGCGCTGTCCGGCCGCATGCCGCTCCCACAGCCAGGAACATTCTGCACCTGCGCAATAGTGCTGCACAGGTGTAGTACGCTCCCGGCGGCGGAGTGTGTGCATGCGCACTACGCCCGACTGGCTCAAGTACCTGGACTCATGGCAGAAGATCCAGGTGGTGGAGGAGGACAACGAGGGACTGATTATCCTGAAGGCGGCTGGAAGAAGCCCCAGGTATGTATAAAACTTTAATTTCATCTGTCTCAGGTTTACTTTGTTACACAGTAGTACTATACTCTACATATGCACTCCCCACAGAGCTGCAGGGAATCCACTGAGAATGCTGTGCAAATTGAACACAGAGGTGTTGTCTGTTTACAATCTCCTCATTCCCCTGCAGAGTACCTGCACATCATTCTTACATGTACCCACACTTACATTGCCTAGGGCCTGATAGATGTTCTTTGTTCCGGTTTGTACCTTTTACAAGTACTCTTACCAAGGACTAGTTTTAGTCTAAAGGGAATAAATATAGTAGCCTACATATCCTTCTCACTTCAGTTGTCTTGTAAAATTCCTAAGCGTTGGCAGTTAAGAGACGAATTTCATGTTACATACTTTTAATCAACAAAATTGTAATATGCAAATTAGAGGAGTCGGAGTCGAGGAGTTGGAGTCGGAGTCGGTGGAATCCTAAACTGAGGAGTCGGAGTCAGTGGATTTTTGGACCGACTCCACAGCCCTGGTATATTTGGGGCCCTCTTGTGGTCCTTTTGCTAAGTTGAAGTGAAGAAGGGTCAAAGAAGGTGGCAGGTGGGTCCCTTGGCAACCACTAGGCCCAAAGCACCTGCCTAGGTTGCCTGGTCGATGATCCTGCTCTGCATCTACACATTAGTCTCTAGTCTTTCTCAAGATACATAGCATAGAAAATATTACAGCCAGGGTTGTAACAATAAAAGCTAACAATATGATCATAGGGCCCCCTTCAGCCCACCTCCCCCACATAAAGTGGGGAATAAAATTACCCCCCCCCCACTACAACTCTTCACCATAAGTTCCTCCCTCTCCCCTCCTTCTGCAGAGTAAGCACAGCAGAGCTGTAGAATAGATATTTACTCGTTCCCGCTGCATCATGCCATCTCTTCCTGCTGGGAGCCACTCGCTCTATGCTGCATACTTGGCTCCAGATACAGGTCATGTGACTGGTAGCTGGAGAATGGCAGCATAAGGCATGCGGCTCCTGGGAAGAAGAAGAGACCCAATGCAGCAAAGAACTGGTAAGTATTAAACTGCTCCATGCATTACTCCACGAGATGGGATGGAGAAGCTGTGGGCCCCTACATTAAGAAGAGAGTCCCTGTATGTCAGTAGTAGCGGCCACATGTAGGAAGATGTGCGGATGGTGCTAGAGCAGCGACACCTGCATTTCGCATCTATCAGCTCTGCCCTTTGACTGCTGGATTGGCTCTCCATTCCCCAGATGCAGAGATTTATTCTCTTAGTTTAACACTACAGAGTAATCAAATCACTCCACAACAGCTGACAGGCTGAAAGAAGAGCTCTGGGACCATCACAAGGCATTTCATCTCCTCTCCTCTTTGTGTAGTGTTTGTACGGGTCTCAATGAGTCTCTCATGTATTCACTCTCCATGCTGAGTCCATCATGTACCTGCCAGCCTACTGTACAACACATCACAGAATAACAGATAAATAAACAGCGGAACATTTGTACTGTACACGCTGGAAAAACAGCGGAACATATGCAATGTATATATAAACTGTTTTACCTGCATAGATTATAGAGTAATGCAAACAATCCGCTCACACCTGCTGTCCTAGATTTCCGCACAGCTAGGTGATACAAACTGAACATATGCCAAAACCTGTACAGTGTGAGCACTAAAGGGATATGAATGCATTCCGTAAAAGAAATATGCAGATTTGGACTTCTCTTGTAAAAGCCAAATTTAGCTCAACCCCTTAAACATACAATACAAGCCTAGCTGATGAGGTCTTTGACCAAAAAGTCTGCGTTTCCTCAACCAATGATTATTTTGACTGATGGTAACAATTGGGTACCATTTTTTTCATCAAATGCTCAGTTTCTGCTGGCCAGGTTTGTATGAGTTTACTAGTAGGTACCCACACTTTTCTTAGACTTCAAGTCTGTGCGCCAAAAGTAAGTGTCCCACTTCCTGTCTGCTGTCTGGTACATTCTGATAAATTGTCACAACCGGCAAAGGCATAACAGTGTAGGAATGGATAGATGCCTGCAGTCTGTATGGCACTGTAGTGACTGACATAATAGAATGCAGTAAATTACTCAGGATAACCACCTTTATGGTAGTTTTCCTGGTTTTAGCACCAGAAACACTTCTTATATCTATATATGGCTGTATATTGGTATGTAGCCTCACCCTCCCAGTGATTCTTAGCCTAGGCTGTTTAGCTATGAGGAATCCCCCCCCAGCACTCTGGCAGACCAATCATTTTCACTGGCTTCAAGATTCTCAGGAACAATCCTTCTGCAGACATCACCAGACAAGATGTTGCCACCTGTGATAAATGTCAGAATGTAAATCAGGGTGAGGAAAGATTTTACAATGAGCAAACACTGACTAATTTATAAATAGATATTGTAAAAAAGGATGGATTTTATTCATTCTGTTTTTCACAACAGTTACTCTTTAACCCACATCTTGTACTAATATTTTGCATAGGGAGAAGGTAAAACCAATTAGTTTAAATGGGCATATAGGTATACATCTAATCACGAACAATAATATAATTAGGGAGGTAAATGTGTAAGCACTCATGTGTAAAACCACAAAAATCAGTATTAACATTATACATTTTCAAATGTTATAATGATGTGTAATACGCTGTTGTAGCCATCTAGCGACACTTAACTTCTCTTGCCCTGTTCTGACTCTGGCGTCTAAGCGCTGTGCCTCGGTCACCTGAGTAACCCTGTGCAATTTCGGTTAACAAACCTTGAGGAGAAACAGGAGCAAGGTTGAGGAGAGCAGAAGAAATGGTCTTCTGAAAAGGAGATCGAAACTAGGGCCAACAATTCTGTAAAAATATTACTGGTAAGACATCTAAAATGAAGCAAGTCAAGGTCCACCAAGATCAGCCATGCTTGTAGAGGAGGAAGATATTCATAATACACAATTCCACACTGATCATGTTTTTCACCCACTAGGGACCCACATTGACTGGAAGCAAGAAAAACTGATGATGTTTTGAAATCACATTTGGCCCATGAAATAGCTATTCTGTCTTCCACATTTCATCTGTACATATTTATTTTTCATCCTGGCTCGCCTTTTGTTCAGTTTTGAGTTTAGTTGGCTTTTAATAGCTAGCACAGGGAAGTCTTATGTTGTTTTACTTGTTAATGTTCTGAATATGATACTGGATGCAGTAGTGTAGCTATAAAGTCACCAGTGCCAATTTTACATTGGGGGCCCTGCTTTTCTCCTCCCCCACCCCTCTCGGCCTTTATACTTATAATTCAAAACAGTGATGTCACTTGTGTCACATATCTCATGTTCAAAGTATTTCTGCAATGGAATGCGCAATGCTGAGTGAAAGGAAACACACTCGACTATGAAGATCGGCTTGTGTAAGCAATTTTTTTTTCAAATTGCAGTCTCTTTGTTATATAGAAGGTCTTCACTATTAAATAAAATGTATGCCAAGCAAAAAAAAAACATCTCAAGTGTAATGTATATGGACACTTTATTTACAAATACAAGTTTCTAGCATATAAACAGGTCTGTAACAATTACAAATTACAAGGTCAGCGTGAGTTCAAGAGGAACAGTCATGTATCCTGCACTGGTTTTACTTTTATTTAAAGGAAACCTAAAGCGAAAATAAACTTATGAGATAATGAATTGTATATGTAGTACAGCTAAGAAACAGAACATTAGTAGCAAAGAAAAGAGTCTCATATTGTTTTCCAGTACAGAAACAGGAACTTCAGTTATCTATGCAAAACAGCTTCTCCAACCCAACTCAGGACAGTTCTGAAGCACTTAAACAAAGAAACAGCGAGAGACAGATTAAGATAAGGTTTGACTGCAGGAAAGACTTGCCGAGCATGTGCCCGCCCACCTCTCTCGCACCCGCCCACCTCGCTCGCTCCCTGGTCCGTCCAGCTGTCCGTTACTGCACACATGCGCAGTAACAAAAAACCTAGGACACAGGGACAGCTGCTGGACGCAGCGACAGAGTTTTATTATAGAGGATAAATACCTTCTGGGTCTTTTTCTTCTGAATCACTTCCGGAGCCCTGTGTCCACCTCCACACCATGGAGATCTCTCAACTCGAGAAAGTGCCATGATGCTTTCCTGAAAGGGGCTCCAGGAGTGATTCAGAAGTAAAAGACCCGGCAAGTAATGATTCAATTCTTAGTGCAGACAGAGCTCTTTTCAGTAAACTTTAAACAGTCATATTCAGGTTAAACCTGCAGGCACCCAGTGCTCCAACACAGATAGTTGTACCGCAACCACATTTAAGTGAGACACTGGATAGTATCAAAAACTTAAAACATATTCAGTGCCAATAAAAGAAAAAATTCAGGGGGAATACAAATTGACTTATTTGTTTGTTTTTGGGATGTGGGGGGAAACCAGAGTCCCTGGAAGAAACTCACACAGACATGGGGAGAACATACTAACTCCATGCAGATAGTGCCCTGGTTGAGTTTTGAGCCGGAGACCCGGCGATGCAAGGGGAGAGTGCATTCCAATATGTCATCATGCTGCCCATGATACTGAATATCCAGTATCATTTCTTTATGTTTTCTAGGATTCAGGTTGTGCCAAAGTTTTATAGTGATATGAAGAGCTTGTTTCAGAAAACAGGAGATTTATCCTGTGCACCGTTCAGAAGTACCTCTGAGGTACATGTGTCACTGGATCAGGACCAAGCTACAGGCACACAATCCAGGGTATCCAAAGTGACATTTTTCCATTTGCCATTTAAACATACAGAAAGCGGGTTTAACAAGACAGCTTACATCATCTAGCTCATGTTATGATGCATGGTAGGAGCACTTGTATATAAGAAGGGCAGGTCAAATTCCTTTCCACAGAGTCAGACTTTGTAATTAGCCAGGAATTGCAATGTTATGTTCATATTTTCTCTGCATTACACACACAGATGCTTTGGAAGCCAGCAAGTGATTTCTTTTAGATAGTAAATGTAATTTCTGGCTGAAAGAGCCAATTTGATATCACAGACCATAAACTGTGCATGTTTTCTGCATTTTGTTTGCATCCAGCATTATCAGATTTGAGTATATGCATGTTAAAGTAGAACTCTAGTCTAAGTACAAAGTGAGATGTTATGGTTGGAGTGTAAGGATAGCAAATAGAGCAACATGCAAAAACATTAAATGGTAGAAGTTTCTACTATTCCTTACTTCTTTACAAAGAATGGTCCACTAGAAGCAAGGGCCTCTGTATCTAAGGTGCAAATAGAAGCCTTAACAAGCACATGGAATTTGCAATGCTGGGTCCCCAGTTCAAATCCCAACTATATCTGCACAGAGTTTATATGTTCTCCCCATGGCCCATATTCAATTCACTTTTTCTCCTGAGTATTCTCCTATGTTATATTTTCACAACTTGTCAATTAAATACCTTTTAAACCACCAACAAGCAAGATTATACTCAAAACAATGTTTATAGTACGTTCTCATCTACTTTTTGGTACCTTTTCAATTACAAAGTGCTGAAAAGTTATTTTAAAAGAAGAAGATGAAAATTATCTCTTAGGCGAAAACTCAGGAGAAAAAGATTATTGCATATGGCCCCATGGGCCTGATTCACAAAGCTTTTCTGTTAAATTATCTCACCTTATTTATTAACTCACGAGTTATCTCTCCTTAAATGACTTAAAGGGATACTTAAGGCTGATAAAAAAAAATGACTTTTACTCACCCAGGGCTCCCCTAAGCCCCCTGCAGCTGAACGGTGCCCTCGCCGTGTCCCTCCGATGCACCTGGTCTCGCCGGCGGCCACTTCCGGTTCGGCCGTCACCGGCCGACAGGCTGGGAACGCGGCTAATAATCCGCGTTCCCGGCCGCAATAGCATTATAGAGGGCGCTATTGTGGCCGGGAACGCGGATAATCAGCCGCGTTCCCAGCCTGTCGGCCGATGACGGCCGAACCGGAAATGGCCGCCGGCGAGACCAGGTGCATCGGAGGGACACGGCGAGGGCACCGTTCAGCTGCAGGGGGCTGAGGGGAGCCCCGGGTGAGTAAAAGTCATTTTTTTTATCAGCCTTAAGTATCCCTTTAAAGCAGTAGGATCAGCCATACTATGCCAGGGAAAAAAACACATATATAAGTAGATAAATACTTGATCTACTTACATAACACATGTATTATACTGTCCACTTTTTGATTTCAGTGAATGTTATATAGTAAATTACGATAATTCTGTTCCTGGTGGGGGCCATGTTGTTTGCCCACAGTTAAGGCTAACTCATGATGTCATTTCTGCCCTTTACTTTTTTTTCTTGTCTCCTCCAATCACTGAGTCACCTTAGCCTTGCTTGTAAACACAAGTGAGTAGGGGATTAGGTTTCAAATAAGAAGCTGGCAGGGAAATAAAGGGAAGAGGAGGAATAGATTATAGATAAAAAGAACCCCCAGCATGCAATTCTTTGGTACGACTACTAAAGGGCCAGTGCTCCTTAAGTATGTGATAACTCCAAATCATAACAGCAGAAAAAGTTTTGAAAGTTTTGAATGCAGGCTTAGCATCTTTATCACTTAATACACTCAGACCAGTTGCTTTTGAAATTTGTTTTTTATGGTGACGATACCGCTTTAACACATGATTCACTTCTCCTTATCTAACTTAACTCATGGTTTAGCTCTCCTTATTTGACATAACTCATGGTTTAGCTCTCCTTATTTGACATAACTCATGGTTTAGCTCTCCTTATTTGACATAACTCATGGTTTAGCTCTCCTTATTTGACATAACTCATGGTTTAGCTCTCCTTATTTGACATAACTCATGGTTTAGCTCTCCTTATTTGACATAACTCCTGGTTTAGCTCTCCTTATTTGACATAACTCCTGGTTTAGCTCTCCTTATTTGACATAACTCCTGGTTTAGCTCTCCTTATTTGACATAACTCCTGGTTTAGCTCTCCTTATTTGACATACAGTAACTCCTGGTTTAGCTCTCCTTGTTTGACATAACTCATGGTATAGCTCTCCTTATTTGACATAACTCATGGTTTAGCTCTCTTTATTTGACATAACTCATGGTTTAGCTCTCCTTATTTGACATAACTCATGGTTTAGCTCTCCTTATTTGACATAACTCATGGTTTAGCTCTCCTTATTTGACATAACTTATGGTTTAGCTCTATTTATCTATTTATCTCATGAATTAGCTTTTCTTATTTGTTTATCTCATACATTAGCACTCCTTACAGTTAAGGTGAAAAATAAGTAGCCTTTGTGAATCAACCCCCATGTCTGTATGGGATTTCTCCAAGCACATCCCCAAAACATCCAGATAAATGTACCATAATTAGCTTCACCCTAAAATTGGCCCTCGACTATGATGGAATAAGCAGTGTTCTCCCCAGATTTTTTTTCCAGCCGGGTGGCATGAAAAAGTAGCCAGGTGGGGCAAGATGAGAGAATGCAGGGCTGGTGCTTCTCTGCGCAATTCTGCTTAAAGCAGAGGAGGTGGTGAGCCTATGACAGCCGGGTGCTCACCAAAACTAGCCGGGTGGAGCACCCGGCTAAAAGAGCCTGGGGAGAACACTGAATAAGGTAGAGATTAGATTGTGGGCACCTCTGAGGGACCTCTATATACTCTGCAAAAACCCAGCAGAAGATGTCAGTGTTATATAAATACTACTAATAATAAAAACAACATTATATACAGTATAAAGACAAACTATATAAAAACAAAAACGAATCATATTCTGTTAAAACTATCCACAACAAGCTGATCCCTTTCAAACAAAACATAAAGCACAAGTAGAGTCTTTGTAATGGACCCGACCATCCGGATCGAGTTTCCGTTACAGTCTAATTGTATGTACAGAAGCTAATCACTTTCTTATCTACAAAAAAACAGCAGAAAAAAAAGAAATAGACACAATTAATCCAGAATACAGTTTTCTTTCTTTTTTTTCTTCCAGCAAGTGTTTAGCTGTGCTTGTACTGGCTGCCAGCACTAATAGAAGGGTTGTCCAGCCTTATGGAATTGTTTCAGTGAGCCAGCTTTCCAAAGGAAAAAAAAATGTTCCCCAACAGCTGCTTCTAAATATCCAGTCCATCCACAGCAGAAAACAAGATTCCACATTTTAAGTTTACTAACAAACAATAAGGGGTTTGACTTCTCAGCTCTAGAGGTCTTAAGTCTTGACTGCTGAGCAACCCGTAACTAACTTGGTCATCTGGAAAATATTGGTCCGCACTGGGTTTTCCTATCTTCCTTTGGCAAGCAACAGGTTCAGACTTAGTTACAGCTCTTAAAGGAAACACAAAAAATAACTCTCAAGTCATGAAAACTAAGTGAAGAGCTGCTTGTATGCAACAATGGGCTCTAACTTTTCTCCTAAGTTTTCTCCTAGGTAATATTGCACACCTTATCAATAACATGCCTTGTGAGCCACAAGCAAGCAAGAAAATACTCAGAATAATTTTGGTAGTACTTTTTTCACCTACTGTTTTGGTACTTTTTCAATTGCAGAGTGATGAAAAGTTAATTTAAACAGGAGATGAAAATTATCTCTTGGGAGAAAACATGCAGAAAAGGCCAACAACATTGCATACCGCACAGCAATGTTACCGGCATGTACTGAACCTAGTAATGCTTGTTGCAGTGAAAGCGTTACCATAGCAATGCGCGTAAACAGTGTACGCACGGTATGGCAATAGTGTAGTGCACGCTACGCTTTCCCCGTATTACACGTACGCGGTTTACTTACCTTGCTAAGGTAAGGCTCTCGTGCTATCAGCACAAGGAGCGTTACTAGGTTAAGTCCAGGCTGGTAACATTGCTGCATGGTGTGCAATGTTACCGGCCTTTTCTGCATCAACCCTAAAGTCTCATATATACATTTCATGTGAAAACACTTTGGTTTATAACACAGGTTATCTTCCTAGACATTACACTACAGCAGAGTATACATAACTACCTTGTACTAATAGTTGATAGGGGATGCTGGGGAATATCTGCAGTGTCCAAGTCTCCCAGAGGTATACGTTCAAAAAAGGCCACTATTTGAATATCGGTAGTGGTACGATATTCTACTATTGAGTGCTGGATAATACTGATAGTAGAATATTGGTCATTTTAAGGGTTAGTCTACTATCGCTCTACCTAACCTACATCTTACACTAACCCTCCCTTTTACCTACTCCTAACCCTAATCAACCCCCGAAACCTACACCTGACATTACATGATGCCGCAAATCTCCAGAGTTTGGCTATACAAGAAGAAGTAGCTGCACTTATTAAATCAACTTTAGTCAATGACTAAGTTGGTCTCTGACACCCCTTGTTAACATTGTGTGTATTCCTATATATATTGTACAGCGCTGCGTAATATTTTGGCACTTTATAAATACAATAAATAGTAATGCGGTAGTAATATCCAAGCAACACTGCAAGAATTCTAAGAAATAGTACTTATGCTGAAACACAACAATATATCCAGCTTAATGTTGAGTCTTACCACAGTTGAGTCTTACCACAGGCTATCGTCAAAGACAAAAAAAAACACAGCAAAAAAACAAATAGATGTTTTAACTTGTTTTCCGCTTTACCCACATGCACAATATAACAATTTATGCCATGGTGCTCTGCAACTTCTACCGGAAAGTTGAGACATTTTGGATGGACTGTCTCTTTAAGAGGTAAATACAGCCACTAGAATCTGTGTTTGTGAGATGACAAATTAGTAATTAAACAGTAACAAAAAGGGTAGGTTGTTTATAGGAGGTGATGTTCCTATTTAGGTGTAGGATACCTTTAATTAAACGCATTACGCATACCATTATAGAACAAACTAAAGCGGTGATGTCACAGCAGTCACTCTCCAGCATTTACTATAGACAGGAAAATGAGTAATGGTTTATACTTACAGCCTTGTTTAAAGAAAAAATGAATATAAAAAGATGAATGTAAGCGAACACAAAGTATGGTATTTGCTGATCTTCTCAATACCACTATAACATTTCATCCTCTCTTATTTGCTGTACCTGTGCTGTATGCATGGCATTGTGGATAGCACTCTCAATGTGGTCCCTAGTTCAAACCTAGGCCTGGATACTATCTGCATGGAGTTTGTATTTTTTACCACTGTGTGTGTGAGTTTCCTTCCATATTAAGTTAATTGGTTCCTTGTCCCCCTGAAAAATGGCCTTAGACTAAAGGTTGCCATACAATGGTTGATTTTTTGCATCAATACCCAGCCAATTCATTTGATCAAATCTGCTAGAAATCAAGGCAGAAATTGATTCCTGAATGATCTTTGGCCAAAATCGATTCAGTTGAGGACGCCGGATGGAATATTTTGCTCAAGAGGGTCCGAATGGCATCGCTGCCAGCATTCAATTTCTCAATCGTTGATACTGCAGGGCATAGGCTTCCTGTCTCTTCTTACCTGGGTGCTTGAGTCATAGATTAAACACTAGAGGTCAAACAGTGGGAGGTCAGGTTGGGTGTTGGGGATGACTGGGACCTGGCAGGCACACAGATTTTCAATAGATTTCATACTATAACCTATTGAAAATCTGTGTGTATTCTGTGGAGGGATTCAATCAGATAGATCCCTCTCAAATAATTATCTGATCAGAGAGGGGTCTATCTGTTGAGCCACATTGACCAGAGTATGGCTAGTTTAAATTGGGCTTATCAGACTGGCTATGGTTAAGATTAGATTGTAAGCCTCACGGAGGGACAGGTAGTGACACAACTTTGAACTCTGTAAAGTGCTGCAGCTATGAGAACTATATAAATCTCACATTAATAATAATAAATCAAGGAACACCACGCTTAGTTAAGAGTAAAACACTAACTATTCAGTCTTTTCAATGCACCTAAACATCAGATTCCCTTTTTTCTTCATGTATTATAATGATAAATCTCATTTCATCCATTTTTAAACAGTGACATAACTGCTTTGCTAAGTTTAATCACTTTCAGGAATAGAAAATCAATATTTTTATGCAAATTAATGAATATATGAGGGTGACGAGATCAAGCTGATGTTCGACGACATATATGTTTTGCAAAGCCACTGAACACTTTATTAGGAACACTATACTATTACTGGGAAGGGCTTTTCTTTGCCCTCATAACATTCCTAATTCTACATGCATTCCTCAAGATGTCAGTGCTGGAAACATTCCTATGAGAGTGTGATCACGCAGAGCCAAGTGCATCATGCAATCTGCACAGATTTGTCAGCTGAACATTCATGCTACAAACGTTTCATTCTACCACATGTAACCACCACCAGCAGCAGCCTGGACTGCTGACGTAAGGTGGGCGGGGCGCATAGATTCATGCTGTTGACACCAAACCCCCCCCCCCGTGTGCCTCAAAACAGGTAATATCTTTTGAACCTGGGCCCACTGCATCCTCAGAAAAGAGTTGAACTCAATGTAGTTAAACTTATTGTGTATTCTAAAATGCCTTTCTGCTCACCAGGTGAGACCTCATGTGAAGCTAGAGGAGGTATCACTAGGTGAGACCTCACGTGAAGCTAGAGTAGGTATCACCAGGTGAGACCTCACGTGAAGCTAGAGGAGCATTTTTTAACCTTCATCTTCCAGAGGCTTCCCCTGTCCTCCTCCACCGGGTCGTTCCAGCGCTGTCTCTTCCGGAAATGATGCCTCTCGCAAGCGCAGTGGCATTGACTCAATCAGACTTGGCTATTTCCACCAAAGCAAAGATCGGGTCCATGCTACTATGCAGGTGCAAGGAGAACGTGCTTCAGGGGTCCCTGTTCTCAAACGGCTTGGTGGAAGAAGACAGGGGGGGAAGCCTGTGGAGGATCCAGAGGCTACCCCCTCCCGAGGTAAGCATCTCATTTTTCTTTCAGCAAACCTTGCGGGTTTGCATTAAAGCAAACCTGCAGCATGAAATAATAAATTGTATGTGTAGTGCAGCTAAGAAATAGAACATTAGTAGCAAAGAATAGCGTCTCATATTGTTTCCAGTACAGAAGAAGGAGTTCAGAAACTTCAGTCATCTATGCAAAAGAGCTTCTCTGAGCTATTTGACCCAACTTGGTCAAAAACAGTCCTGTTGTCTGAAGCACTTAAACAGCCAAGAAACATTGAGAGAAAGCTTGAGATAAGGTTTTACTGCAAGAGAGTTCAAATGGTCATTGGAATAATGCTTTGTTTTATAGTTTAAAATACAGAGTACCGTTTAAAAATTGCAAATGTGACAGAATGATGCAATATTATTAAAAAAAAAAAGCTATATAACTGAAAATAAAAATAAGAGATTCTTTTGTTTGCTACTAATATTCTATTCATTATCTGTACTACACATATGATTTATTATATTATAATTTTTTGGTTTTTTTTCGCGGCAGGTTTGCTTTAATCTGTAAGACAGATCTGGTTATTAAGTGGATTTCAAATATTACACCGACTAAATCTTAGTGCAAATGAACTAAATAGCCCATTAACAGGCTAAGATATATTTAGACTTGTGAAATTTGGAGGTACCACCTCAGGATGAGTAGCAAGTTAGTCTAATGATTTCATTCGAAGTGATCTTGTGCTTGGAAGAATTAGAGGCAGAAAAGGTGCTGCCTTCCTCTCTCTGCGTAGGCAACATGTGCAGTGACTTATGAGAAAGCTGTTCTAATTAGAGGTTAAGATAATCAGTTCCTCACCGACAGCCCAGGTGTGTCCTCTGAACAAAACATTAAAATAAGCAAAGCAGCCATATGCACACAGATAACAGCAACATTGGAGACAGTGATGTTCTGTAGTAACAAACATTCAGTGTTCCTTCCTTTCTCACACCGTTTGCATTGCTTGCAAACTGAAGTACATAGGGATAACAACATACTTCTTTTGCTTCCTATTACATAAGGGAGAAGTGATAGGAGTCTGCTGTTATTTTTGGCCTGAGCAAAACATACAAATAGGAAAAAACATACCAATAGGAAGAACATATCACCAGACAGAAAAAGCAAGAAGACCAGCACATAGCAACATTATATATATATATATATATATATATATATATATATATATATATATATATATATATATATATATATATATATATATATATATATATATATATATATATATATATATATATATATATATATATATATATATATATATATATATATATATATATATATATATATATATATATATATATATATATATATATATACCTATATGGTACTTGTGTATTATCCCGTCTAGCCGGACAGCTCGTCCGTTAGACAGGCTTAAAAAGTGTGCACTCTGTTTCTTTAGCAGCTGATTCGTCACAAATCAGCTACTCTGTTCTGCACAGCTTTTCTCGCTGCACAGTGTACCATCCATTAGACACAAGTAATGAAAATATCCATCCACCGCTCCTCGCCGTTCGGGTTCCACTGCTTTTTTTGCCTGTCACCGCCTCACCGTGCTAACAGAAAATCAGCTCAGTGAGCTGATGTGTTAGATGTCCCACCCCCTCTCCTCGTCCCCCCGAGTTTTCAAACATCCCCCCGCAGAGCAGAGTAGCAAAGTAGTCGTTACCAGCAGCATGTCCGTCCCCCTCCTGCACATACATGCTCTATTAGCAGAGTGTACGGCGGAAGCTTTCACTCGCCGTTCGGGTTCCCCTGCTTGCCTGTCACCGGCTCACATCTATGACGCTATGCAGTGGCGGGGCATCATAGATATGAGCCGGTGACCGGCAAGCAGGGGAACCCTAACGGCGAGGAGCAGTGAGTGAAAGCTTCCGCCGTACACTCTGCTAAATGGAGCCTGTATGTGCAGAAAAAGGGAAGGACACGCTACGCTACGGGTAACGATTACTTTGCTAATCTGCTCTGCCGGGGGATGTTTGAAAACTCGGGGGGGGGGGGGGGGGGGGGGGTGGGGGGGGGGGGGTGGGACATCTGAGATTCTGTTAGCACGGTGAGCCGGTGACAGGCAAAAAAAAGCAGGGGAACCCGAACGGCAAGGAGCGGTGGATGGATATTTTCATCACTTGTGTGTAATGGATGTTCTGCACAGCTTTTCTCGCTGCACAGTGTACCAGAGTAGCTGATTTGTGACGAATCAGCTGCTAAAGAAACAGAGTGCACACTTTTTAAGCCTGTCTAACGGACGAGCTGTCCGGCTAGACGGGATAATACACAAGTACCATATATATATATATATATATATATATATATATATATATATATATATATATATATATATATATATATATATATATATATATATATATATATATATATATATATATATATATATATATATATTCCTATGCATAGTTTGTGGGGAAAAAAAAATAAAACAGCGGTTTCCAAGGTCAGGTTTTTAAAATGAAACACTATCCAATAAGAGAACTGCAGCTTGCACAACATGAGAAATCTGAAACTGTAACTTACAGGGGCATGTTATCTACATCAGCTACTGCTATACTCAATAGGCAGACATACAATGGAAAAATATATAATGCAGTTAACAGCCTCCCTGCTGAATTAATCCATAACTGGTCTACAGAACTAATAAAAGGCGGGATGTCTGTCTGCCAATGTCAGAACTGAAATGTACATGTCCTCCAGCAATAAATGCTTTAAGAACTGTAATATTAGTGTGCAGTTAGAATAATGTATCCCAACCATAGGCACATTACTGTATAAAAGGGGTTGTCCATCCTACTTCCTACCGAGCCATAGCAGAGTAACAATCTGGTGATGTTTCAAACAGCCAATAGTAACCAGACTGCCTATTTTTAACAGTAGCCCACTTGCAGGTCAAAGCTAGAGTTACAGCTTATCATTTTGCTATAACACTCTGTTAGAAATATCATATAGCATTAGATTACAGGTGTTCCTAGATTATTATTATTTTTTTATCTACATAGTGCCAACATAATCTGTAGCTCTGTACATAGTACAAAACAAATATTGGGGAACACAGATACATGAGAAGTTCAAGACACTGTACGATCACGACATCCAGCAATAAAAGTACAAATGCCTACATAGTTATTGTGTGGTTTGAGATATCACTAAAAATCGGTACATGTTCATACAATAAATTACAGCAAAATACGTACCAATAGGAGGAGGACCCTGCCCTTGCAAGTTTACAATCTAAAGAGGAGTAGGGTGGAAACAATAGGGAAGAAGACACAGAAGTTAGTGGATGAAGCAGTGAGCCTCCATTGCGACTTACAGCAAATTATAGGCTTGTCTGAAAAGACGATATCAGATATTTGCTACAGACAGTCTCCAAGTTAAAGTAAAACCGAAGCAAGAATTTTTTTCAAAGTAGCTGTGAACTGTAATGCCTTTAAGGCACACATACCTTATCCCGCTAATCTCTTAGCTGTGGGAGCTCCCCGAACCCTGAAAACCTTCTACAAAGTATTCGACCAGCTTGGTCAAAGATCCACATAATAGGAAGAGGCAGAGCTGATTTCTGTAGCTCTGCCTCATGTCCACCCATCTCCATCCTTTCACCGTACATTTGAGCCTCGCTCTATGTTCTGGAGAAGCATGGCACACTTGGGAGTGTGGTGTGTGGTAGAGCTGCAGAGGTTGTGAACATCTTTGAAATGAAAACAACAATCTTGGAGTGTAAAAAAATGTGACGCAAAGACAGTGGTGCGGTAGGGAAATGTTATGAATATGTTGTTTTTTGTTTTATTTTCAGGTTTGCTTTAAAGAGAATCTGTATTGTTAAAATCGCACAAAAGTAAACATACCAGTGCGTTAGGGGACATCTATTACCCTCTGTCACAATTTTGCCGCTCCCCGCCGCATTAAAAGTGGTTAAAAACAGTTTTAAAAAGTTTGTTTATAAACAAACAAAATGGCCACCAAAACAGGAAGTAGGTTGATGTACAGTATGTCCACACATAGAAAATACATCCATACACAAGCAAGCTGTATACAGCCTTCCTTTTGAATCTCAAGAGATCATTTGTGTGTTTCTTTCCCCCTGCAGCTATCTTCCACTGAAGTGTAAGGCTGTTTCTTCCTGCAGAGTGCAGACAGCTCTGCCTGTATGTAATTCCTCAGTATGTGAAAGCCCAGCCAGCTCAGAGGAGGATTTATCCAGCTTGTAAAAGATAATAGAGCAGAGAGAACCTGCCATAATCTAAATAATACACAGGCAGTGTGCATAGAGGGGCCTGGAAGGGGGAGTTCATAGCAGAACCACAACACTGAAGAACTTGGCAGCCTTTCAGACACAGGCCTGACAAGTCTGACAAGAGAGAGATAAGTTGATTTATTACAGAGATGGTGATAGTAGAACGTGCTGCAGTAAGCCAGAACACATTAGAATAGCTTTTGGAACTTGTAGGATGATAAAAAACAGGATGCAATTTTTGTTACGGAGTCTCTTTAAGAACAAGACAAGCCTTGTTTTTAAGTTGGATTTCTCCTCGACTGCTCCTTGTGTTCTTAGAAAAAGCCAGCTTAAAAAAGAATGTACAGAGTTTTTACTTATTTGTTAAATGTATTATTTGTTTAGAATTAAGCAATTTGTAAAACACAGTTTAGGATTAATATATTAATGAAGATCTGAAAATATTATACATTTGAGGGTTTTGTGGTATGCCATGTAAGATTTTAAAATTAAAACGGGGTGACAAGGTGGCCTAGTGGATAGCACTCTCACTTTGCCGCACTGGGTCCCTGGTTCAAATCTGGGGCAGGGCACTATTTGCATGGCGTTTGCATGCTCTCACTGTGTTTGCATAGGTTTCCTCTGTGCACTCCAGGTTCCAACAACAGACACATAAGATAATAAATATTATTATTTAGTATTAATATGGCGCTAACATCGTCTGCAATGCTTTAATAGAGTATATAGTCTGGTCACTACGTGTCCCTAAGAGGGGCTCACAATCTAATCCCTACAATTGTCAAATTGGCTTTCCCCTATATTGGCCCTAGACTACAATGGACATATAACTATGGTAACACCACCACCACCACCACCACAACAACAAATAACATTTGTAAAGCGCTTTTTTCCCGTAGGACTCAAAGCGCATAAGCATGGCTCAGACCAGTTATTGGTTGATTGGTAAATTGTGGTACAGAGGAAAGGTTATAAGTCCGGAAAAGCCAGGCTAAACAGGTGGCTTTTCAGTCTGGATTTGAATAACTCCAGGGATGAGGTCATCTTTACTACGTGTGGTAGAGAGTTCCAAAGAGTAGGGGCAGCATGACAGAAAGCTCTGTCTCCAGAGGTTTTGAGGTGCACTCTGGGGGGGACCAAGTTTATGGATCCTGCTGATCTGAGGTTGTGAGTGGTGTGGTGCAGCTTCAGTAAGTCCTTCATGTATCCTGGGCCCAAGTTGTGCAGGGATTTGAATGTCAGCAGTCCAATCTTGAAGAGTATTCTCCATTCTACTGGTAGCCAGTGCAGTGAGCGAAGGATTGGTGTAATGTGACAGTGGCGAGGCTGGTTTGTTAGCAATCTGGCAGCAGCATTCTGCACTAATTGCAGGTAGAGCAGGTCCTTTTTGGGATGGCCTGCATAAAGGGCACTGCATGGTAGGGATTAGATTGTGGGTTTCTCTGAGGGACAGCTAGTGACAAGACTAGATACCGCGCAAAGTGCTGCAAAAGGTATCAGTACTCTATAAAATATGGAATAAAAAAATATTACAAAAACAAATCTTCAAACTTGGATAACTAGGACATACTGTGATGTTAGGTTTACTACAGTGCAGTCGATAAAAAAACCTTATAAGGCTTTCAGCCAACACAGCAGGTGGTGTTCTAAACAAACATTACACTTTTGATTTGTGATTTAAAATAATAATGATAATAAACTCTATAAATAACTTTTTGTTGTCCCTATCTGATACTTATCATTAGTTTAGCAAAGTAGGCTGGAATCAGGGATGTTTGTTGCTTACTAGAGACGACTGGAGAGGAGACACAGCTGTGCTAGTGTCTATTTTTTATAAACCGAGGACAGCACATCTGTAACAGTTAAAATATTTGTTTATTTTGCGTTAACTACTTCCACCCATATTAACAGAAATGTTACGGGATTCTGGACCTGAGTATCGGAACTTTGGTTGGAGGGGAGTCAGTCAATCTCGGTCATGAAAAAGACTGGGGGAAGCAGGAGGAATATCCATGAAGCGTGTTGTCTGAAAATACTCAGTAAACATCTAATACATTTACACATTGTGATATGTGGCCCTTTTTTATTTGGTAGGTGGATCTTGCCAACCCTTTTTAGCATGTCCTACACAGTGTTTGCTAGTACTACGTGACAGGGGTGGGTAAGTATTGAGTGAGTGTTGTACAGACACACATGCTTGGCTACAGCTGAGCAACCTGATCTATTGAGAGAGGGGTAGGAAATGCAAGCAGGAGGAGCTGAACAATAGCGGTCATTTGCATCAACCATCAAATGATTCACCATGGATAATTGCTAAATAATATCATGGCACACATATACTCATACTAGATTTTTACTGGAGACCATCAGGAATGATTGACTCTAATGACATCTAGCGTGTCTACATATCTTAGGCTAGACACAATGCTTAAACCTACGTCTGTTAGTATACTAGAACTCAGTCCCAGTGTCACCAATGCACAAGTCTCCACAGGGACACCACCACCTGCAATCCACTTGTTCAATTTTCAATAAGGAGAAGGCACACAAAAGGTATAGCAACCTTGCTGTATTAAAGTATGTCAAGAAAATGTTCTACTAGTTTTGGGCCTGAAACTAGTAGTGCATTTCCTTATCATACTTCAATATGTAAAGGTTGCTATACCTTTTGTGTGCCCTCTCCTTTTTGAAAATAGCTTAGGCTGGTTTCACACTGGGGCATTGCTACATGTACACTGCATGTTCTGCATTGTAACAACGGCATCTGACGAGGGGTTTCCTGTTCAAACCCTGTGCAAAACAGTGTCCATTACAACTCAACGAGTTAGTTGGGCAGTAGCCTTAGTCAAGGTGCGAGTGTGAGGTTTCCTTCAATCAATTGTTTTATTTAATGACAAGAATTCTTCATCAATGTACACCAGTCACTAGAACAAAAACTTTTCAAGTACCAGTGTGACGACATTGTGCAAAAATCACAAGTAAGATGGCAGTTCCCATACAGGCAAAAACATGCAGTAGAAATGATCTATCGGAAAGAAAGAATAATGGAAATATGCTGTAATAAGCATGCCTGTTACTTCAAGATGAAGAATGTGTTTGGTACAGGCTTGCTTTAATGAAGAACCAGATTTTCACTAAAACAAAAGGATTTCATGGAAACATTTTCTTCATTAGTGGCAACCCTTCTTCACACCCCTTCCAACACAAATGTTACAACTATCTACCCCCTATTTTGAATTTGTGAAATATGGAAGTCATACAGCTCATAGGACAGCTGCTTTCCAATTCATTATGGATAAACTGGCTTTTCGCAATGTCCTATATAGTTTTAATGTCTCTTTCAATGAGGAGAGCAAGTGAAAAAGCAATGTACTTATCCTAACTAGGTCCTACCTAAAAAACAATGTATTTGTAAAAGCAGAATGTGCAATACATATTGTTTTTGTTTTAATACTAGAATTGTTGATGTAAATTGTTGACTGGTCTGGCCAAATCCAGGAGCTTAGAAGCCAATGGGCTGGTGCTGAACGTTTACATTTTTCTATCTAACTTCTACAAATGTCCTTTTGGCTGTTAAGTTGGAGAACCTGCCTCCCAAACATTTTACTACCCTAAAGTACTGTGACCACATTTACCTCTTTCCTTGCAGCTGTGGAAAGATCAATATGTAGCCCAGGATTTGACAACCAGAAGAAAATAATTGTTTGTGCTCATCTACATCACACAATAGCATTTAGTAGCTGGATCCCCCAATGTTTGGTTGGAACAGCATGTTCCTTCTTGATTCAGTCTTGCACTACAATGTCCTTCTGAGGAAGGTTGGAGGCCAGACAAAGATTTTTAAGTGAAATTCCCTGAACATGACGGCCCTCATAAGGTTGATGAATACCTTTTGCTGCATCTTAAGTGACAAGTCAGTGATAAACACCATTGCGAATGTTGGAATTGAGACTACAGCATGGTCTATCACTAGCTACTCTCCTATTCATATTTCAGTTGGAGAATTTCATTCTTAGCCCTGACTAGATCATTACTGACTGTGTGTATGATGGTCTTCTTTAAGTTTTAAAGGACCACTACAGTGAAAAAAAGTTAGCAGTTAAAATCTGGCAGAACTGACAGGACTAGTCCATCTCCTCATGGGAGATTCTAAGGGTTTTCTTTGTTTCAAAAGCATTCCCTGATCGGCAGTTTAACTGCCAAAATAGTAAGATTCCAGCCAGCCTCTCTACTTACCTGCACACTATTTTGGATGTTAAGACTTAGCAACTGCTGTTCAGGAAATGCTTGTGAAAACAAAGAAAACTGAGAATCCTCCATGAGAAGATTGACTAGTGTCAGCTCTGTCAGATTTTAACTGCTACCTTTTTTCGCTGTAGTGATCTCTTGAATGGAGCATAGAAGAAAATTCTATATTGGGTTTTATGGAAGTATATCTGTTCAGGAGATTTCTACTAATTTCCTGTGCCAGTGACACCCAAATCTTGGCTGTAAGCCAAACTTACTTTTTACATTATTCTTTCCAGATACACCTGGGTATAATCCAATAGGAAATGAGTGACAGTGTCACCAACTCCTAATGGATTGTCCAATAGACAATCACAGAAAAAAAATGGCGGATCCCCAGCCAAACTGTAATGACCAATGTGGCCTAAACCATCCAAAAGCCATGTGTTATTTTATTCCTTTGCCTGTGACTCCTGGCAGGACATCCTGGGCTATTCACAATAGCTTGAGACTTATTTCATGCACCAGTAGACATGCCAGGCCCAATCATCTTTGACCAATGTCATTTTGGTAGAATGATTTGTCCTACATGTTTAACAGTCCCAATTTGAAAAGCTGGGATGAACATTAGATAACAAACTAATATGTACCGACGGTAAATGACTTCCCAGAGTGGATATTAATATTCAGAGTTAATCGAACGCACTAAACATATTTCAACTTCACATTTATATTTTTCACAGCTCAGTATATAGCAAAACATTTGTGCCTTATAGATAAAAAAGAACATTTGAGAAATAAAAATTACAGTTGACTGGTGCTACCTAGGTTACCCCTGAATGACATTAAATCTGGTACATTATTAAGAGAGGTGTATGATGGGAATTGGTTTATTGTGCTGATCCATAGTAACCAACTTCTGTTCGTCCATCATTTATCTCCCGAGCCGGTGACATATGGGTCTGTCTATTCACACTCTCAGCATAATGTCTGCTCCAACAAACACTCTGCCTTTTTCTGCTTGGATAAGGAGATTTTTTTGTTACATCCATTATGTGTGTATCAACATTTATGGCAGCAAGATAATTGCCCAAGAGCTCAGGGGAATAAAAGCTCCCTCTTTATAACATAAGCCCCCTGAAAAAAAAATCAATATTAATATGAATTACTCTGAAAAACTCAGCTCTGGTTTAGCTACAGCTACAAAACAAAGCAGAACAAAGGTAACGGAGGACAATGAATTCCTGAAAGAGCCTCAAATAACGTCGCTACAATCGTATGTAAGGGGATTGACTTACTTAAAAGGGCTCAAAGGAATTCCCTTGTTATGATGCTGGTTTGGCATGAATGCCACCTTGTTGGGAGTCATTTCTACAATGGGTGCCTTATTGCGGAGTTATTTAGTGGTGTCACAGGCGCCCAGGGGACAGAGACTTGCTGCCGACACCTCTAAGTGAGACATTGAGGACGTCGGTTATGACCTTGTTGTTCTCACTTACTGAAGACGGAGTTCTCTGACCTGGATCACTGCAGCCTTGATAAGCTCTACCAAGTCATTTTCTACAGACTGAGAGCAAAATCCAGTGGCTGGGGAAAACATTAATCTATAAACTGTAATCCTTAACTGGGCTAGACTGCAAATTGTACATCGTGTCAATAAAAAGAAAGCTTACATTTCAGGAATACCGATTAATTATCGCAAGGACCGATAACTATGCCAGCAGAAAAAAAAAGACTAATGATAGTAATAACGAAAATAATAAATGGAACAAAAATAATCTTTCCTTTAAGATAGCTAATTTGCTGTAAGAGCTGTCTCTAGATCCCTAGAGTCCCTGCAAGTCTAATATGGACATCTTCAGACACTGTACTCTCGCCTGGAAGGGCCAATTTGTTTATTGGAGTGAGCAAGCAGCTTCTATGTAAACTGCCTGATAGCTTCATAATTTATATATTAAAATTAAGAGGAAGATCGAACACTCACTCTTAGGTCTCCATATCTAGTTAATCAATGACTCCAATTCTAGGAGCCATAAACTAGTTCCACACATAAAACTCCTTGAATCTATCCACAGGAAGCATGTGCAAACACAACGCAGAAGGACGGTATAAAAATAAATAAATGGGTATTCAGTTTCATTTAACTGTAAAAACTCCCACAACCTCAGCCAGCCAATCATTAACATGCCTTTTCAATTATGCAATAAAAACACTTAAAGGGAATTTGAAGTGAAAATAAACTTATAATATAATGAAGTGCATGTGTTGTACAGCCAAGGAATAGAACATTAGTAGCGAAGAACAGAGTCTCATATTGTTTTCAGCACAGGAAGAGTTAAAAAACTTCTATGCAAAAGAGCTTCTCTGAGCTATCTGACCCTACTTGGTTGGAGACCGTCCTATTTTCTGAAGCACTTATAAATCAAAGAAACAGCGAGACACAGCTTCAGATAAGGTTTTGTTGCAAGAGGGTTCAAAGGGTCATTGGCTCTGCTCTGTTTCATAGTTTAAAAAAATAGTGTGTGGTTTGTAATTGCAACTATGACAGAATGATGCAATTATAAAAAAGCTGTATACCATAAATAAAAATAAGACTTTTTTTTTTTTGCTACTAATGTTCTATTCATTATCTGTACTACACATACAATCCATTATATCTTTTTTTCAGTGTCACTTTAAAGGATGCCAACATGCATCGTTCAATACATATTGCCCTCCATGGCTAAAAGTTGGTGGACTATAAATTAGTGCTCTGAACTGGTAGGCATGTTGATGACAAATCTCACAGCAGATGCAAAGAAAAAAACAACTTAGTATATACAGACAATTCCCTACTTTACGACTCGAGTTACAAAGTTTCAGAGATACAAACAAAGTGGTCTACAAGTACAATATATACAATACTGTTTTCTATGACTTATTTTTGTTGTTAAATGTAACAGCATTGTATAAACTGTTAATATGAGTTTAAAACAGTTTAAAAGCACATAAAACCCCCCAACAAACATAGTTTATGCTATACAGGATGTCCAAATCCACAGTTGTCAGAAAGTAAATAATGTATCCACGTTTCATCATGTGTAACACGGGACTCCACTTACAAACAAATTCAACTTACAAACAATCACTCGGAATGAAATGTGTTTGTAAGTAGGGGACTGCCTTTACCTGCAAAAAACTACATTTAGTTGCATTAATTGAGAAAGCCAATTTGTTTTCAAATCCTTTAAGCTGTATCTGCTGTTAAAATCCGTGAGCAAGACTGGTTGGGGAAAACAGTATTTTAACTAAATAAAAAAAAAAGGAATAAAACAGCTTCTATTCAGTAGTCAGTGCTGGAGAAAAAAAGCTCCAAGCTGCTAGACGTGTATTTTATGATGTCTTGTTTGTTTTCCACCTCTCAGCAACAGGCCATTTCCTGGTTGAGCTAAAACTCAGTGACGTCCTGGTCTCAACCCATCCAACCCACACAGCACATCTTTGTCACTCTCAACGTCAGCAGCAGGAAAACAGGACTCCACATCTCCTGTGCCTGGAATATCTGTGTCCCTTATTACAGCACCCATTCCACTAGGTTTATTAACACTTACTTGACACAGCAGTCATAGGCACATATCTTCAGACAGTGCTAGAACCAGATTATAGGCTACAGCACAGAAAATACATGTGTCTTGTTAAAGATAGGCTCAGTGTCAAGTCTATTACACTATAAGAGTTTTCTCAGGAGGTGGTATTATTTCCAGCGTAAGTGCTACTGTCACTTTGTTACAGTCTTTACTTTGCTGCTCATTTATTGGTTGGCATTCTCTGATTAAAAGATTTGGCCATATTCATTGGTTGCCATTGACTGGTCTAATTCATTGGTTGCCACTGACTGGTCTAATTCATTGGTTGCCTTTGAATGGCCTAATTCATTGGTTGCCTTTGATTGGCCTAAGCTATCGGTTTCCATACCTTTGCCTAATTTTTGTTATCTCAATGTCACTAGCAGATACCATAATAAGTGACTTAACTTTTGAGGAAAATAGTGATTAAACAGGTTTGTAACCTTTGATCGCTAGTGTTGTCCCCACTACAAAAGCAGGCACTAAACAGGGCTATGTTTTACCTGCCAAAAGGTTTGCAATTTAGTTTGGCTATCTTTACTGACTGCATGAATAATAAATAAATCACACAGTGATTTCTAAATTTAGCTGGTGTGCAGCCTTAAAAGTCTGCCCAATTTTATAACGCTAGTAGTAAAAAAGCAACATTGTGTTCGGTCAATGAATGAATCTGAAGAAACATAAGGATGGCTTATAAGTATAGTAATTATTTATACAGAATTTTAATTTTTAAAATAGTTGGATTATCAACCAAAATAGTTGGATTATCAACCAAAATCAATAACTATAGTTCTTGATTTTACATGATTTATTGTTTTAAAGCAATGTTCACAGTGGGCAGTTAAGTTATTAGAGTGGCTCTGTGTCACAATAAAGCAAATCATTCATTTAGGGCCTGTTTCCACTACACGCAGATTGGGTGCAGAATGGATGCAGAAAGACTCCAATGAATGCCTATGGGAAAATCTGCATCAGAAGAATCGTGTTTAGTGGAAACAGGCCCATAGGAATTTGCGTGTAGTGGAAACAGGCCCTTAAAGTGGATCCGAGGTGAACTTTTACCCATTGCATAATTGTGTTCCTTTTCCATTGTTTATAGGGCATTCCTCAAGCCAAATACTTTTTTGTTTTTGTTTTAATACTCTAATTCCCTATAAACTAAATAAGCCCCACCCACAGGTTTTCAGAGAGCCTTGGCAGTAGCAAGGGCTCATGGGAGCTCAGTCTGGGCAGGAAGAGGAGGAGGTGGGGGGGGGGGGGGAATTAGTATTTTTTTCACAGGCTTAGTGATCAAGATACAGATAAGCCTGCCTCTGTATAATGTTTACAAACAACATGGCTGCTGTCATTGTATCACAGGAAGAAATAATAATTTTCTATTAAAGCTGTTTGCAGCTATATTTGCTGTGTAAACTATCTAAACTTTAGATAAGGTATATAGACAGGTTACTTGTTATAGTTAGTTTTTCATCTCGGATCCGCTTTAAGGACACCAGAAGTGAGAGGGCTATGGAGGCTGCCATATGTATTTACTTTTAAAGAATGCAAATTGCCTGGCTGTTCTGCTGATCCTCTGCCTCTAATACTTTTCATCATTGACCCTTAAAATCATGCAGATCAGATGTTTGATTTAAGTTTAACTGCATTTGCCGCATGTTTGTTTCAGGTGTGTAACTTAGGCACTACTGATGCCAAAAAAAAGATCAGTAGGACTGCCAGGCAGCCGGCATTGTTTAAAAGGAAAAACATATGGCAGCCTCGATATTCCTCTCACTTCAGTTGTCCTTTAACTTGCCATCTGTTGCCATCTCTGGTCATGCAATATTGGTGACAGGATTAGAAGTGGAGGGTGACAAATAGTAGGTAATGGACAAGTAATAGGTGCCAGGTATCCAGTGCTGGATTTCTGGAAAGGACACAAAGGCCTGGGCTTTGGGCGGCTACAACCAAGAGGGCACCTGGGTGTGAAATAGGGGTTGCTACATATGAAAGAGGAGGCTTAAAATGGGGTGCAACGCACGAAAAAAGGGAAACTGATGCCCAAAGGAGCGGTTTATGAAGCAGAGACTGCAGTATATGAATGATACACATGGAAGAGGAGGCTGCACATGGAATGGGAGGGGTGCTGCTGCACATGAAAGGGGAGCCCCAATATACATGGCCTAGGGGCAGAATAAGTATAAATCCGGCCTTGCAGGTAACAGTGAGTTCCGCATTGCAGCCGGTGCCAAGTAACAATGGATGCTACATAGCAGAGAACTGACAGTCCCTAGATGCAGTGAGTATGGTTGATGTGGTGGAGAGTAGACACTTCCATTACTTCCCATCATTCTACTCCAGTACATTATCCCTTTTTCCTACTGCAGGGGATGGGGCCTCTTCTGGTACCTTCCTCACATCCTCCTCCCTGCTATCTAGTTATGCAGGAGGGGAGAGTGACAGATGGTTCAGCAGGAGACTGAGGCTGCTGAGCTCCACCTTCCCGCAGCTTAAAAGTAACATATTGCAGGTAATGGGGTGCCCAGCAGTGAAGTGTGCACTCACGTACACCGAAGAAGGCAAGCGCTAGAGACTTCCTATTCTCCCATGAGTGACTAAAAACATGATTCAGAAAATCTACAGATCACAAGTAAAAAAAACATGTTGGGCAATCCCTAATCATCACCCACTATATCTGTATATGCATTTCACTTATTAAGCTCATTTTTTACAAGAGTTTACTTTGCACAGTCTAGAGTGTTCTTTTTTGGCTTACAAAATATATACAGCAAAGTTCTAGTAAGACCAAAAAAAGAAAAATAGTATTGATGGCAGAAGACCAAAAGGAGGTCAGTTTGGTCTATGCACATCACTATGGGACTCATTTATTAACACGTCAGGACTAGAGTAATATTTGCTTTTCAGCAAGGTATCAGACCATGAATTACTTCTTTATTATGCATGATATCAATAGGATTCTTTTTTTTTTTACAAAAGAAGTGTAGCCAAAATCAATTGGTTTCACATTTTTTTGAATGAAATATACTGTACATGAAATTGCAGACACTTACTCTGACTCACATATATACTTTAAAAAAAAAAAAAAAAAAGACGTTAAGCCAATGTTCTGTAATAGGGTTACTTTGTTTTCATATTATTTTTTTCTTTTATTTTTGTTTTCCATCTATTCTCAGGTGGCTTTTGGAACACAAGTGTTCAGGGCTCTCTGCTCTGCCTGGGGGCTGGAATTAGAACAGATGTGTGTGTCACAATGACAGGTACTTCTTTATTCGCTTAAAATGTCCTATATGATTCTTAAATAGTGGCCTTTTCTAGAACAGGTTTTCTCGAGATCTTTTCCCACAAATAATCTCCTTCAAAAGTGGTGACCCGCAGCCTTGTTAAAAGTCAACCTTGACCTTTTTGTCTCTATTTTTGATAACTATAGGCAATCAAAGCACTGATGGTTGCCACAAGATAAACTTTAAAAATCTGATTTTATCTTTAAAGCAAACCTGTGAAGTTAAACCCCAGCAGTGAGGTATGGGGCTCGGTCACCTACCCTGACCAATCAAAATGGGACTCCAGCCCAACAGAAATCTTCCATCTAGAGTTCTGCAAGTATCTTCTACAAGTCCATCGCAGCACTTCGAACTCAGCCTGCCAGGCAGAGCTAGGCAGATTCCCACTATGGTTGACTATTCAGCAGAGGGCACTTACCACCATAAAGCCTCACTGAGCCAGGGGAGCTAGGCCACACCACGCGCTCTCAAGCAAAGCATCAGCAGCCAGCCCAGCCAAGACCACCAACACAGGATGACAAAAGCCCAAATAGAAGGGACTATAGAAAGCTGCAAGGAATGATACATAGAGGAATGGAGAAGTGACACAGAACTCCCAGAAACTCACTACCAATCACTACAGAGGGAGTATACAATGGCTCCATATCTGGAGAGGCTACACCACCACAAAGTCAGACAGACCCTGAGTCTGTACCGTCTGAGTGCCCACAGCCTGGAGATAGAGACAGGGCAGCACAGACAGACATGGAAGCCCCGGGAGGAGAGACTGTGCGGACAATGTGAACATGGGGTCTTGGAGGATGAGGCCCACTTCCTGCCACACTGCAGCAAATACGCACCTGTGAGGACTGTCCACTTTCCTGAGACTCTCTGACCAGATCCAGGATTTTACCTCCACAGATGAGAAGCGGAACCTCTACATCCTACTGGGGGAGGAGGAAACAACCGTGCAAATAGCTGCCCGATATGTCACAGCCTGCCACCAACTGAGAGGAACATGATACCACATGGACTGTATACCCCCAATACCCCCCAATGGACCATATATCCCAGCCCCCCATTTTGTCCCTTACATCCTCCACATCCTAAGGACTACATACCCCAACCCCCTATACCCTTTCCTTATTCCCACAACACCCTCCCCATGTTAATGCTTTGTTTTGCTTTGGCAATGCTAAATGTATTTGGTCCTGCCAATAAAGCTTTTTTGGATTTGGTAGACAGGGAAGCCTCTGGAGAAAAAGGGCACTCCTTTTTATTCCCACCACTCAACATACTGATAATTTAATTGGTCCCCTCCCAAAATTGTTCATAGATGATGGTACGCATCTTAGACAATGATTATTGTAGGGATCAGATTGGAAGAGCCTCTGAGGGACAGTCTGTGGCATTTCTATACTCTGTAAAGCTGCAAAGATGTCAGTGTTCTATAAATGAATCATTTAATAATAAATGATTCTAATTAGAACAGAGCAAACTAAATATAGAGATACCAGCTTATCACTTCTAAGAACCCTGTGCAGAAATGACTAGCTCCAAGAATACAGCCTCTTCCTTTATACAGTAAAGGTAGCCATACACTGGTCGATTTGCCATCAGATTCGACCAACAGATAGATCCCTCTCTGATCGAATCTGATCAGAGAGGGATCGTATGGCTGCCTTTACTGCAAACAGATTGTGAACCGATTTCAGCCTGAAACCGTTCACAATCTGTTGTGGTGGTGGTGGTGGTGGTGGTGCTGCCGCTCCCCCCGCCCGCATACATTACCTGCTCCGCCGGCGCAACTCCAGTCCCCAGGTCTCCGCTGTCTTCTCCGCTCTGGTCTCCAGGTCCGGCATGCTTTACTTCTTCCTGCCCGGCAGGAAGTTTAAACAGAAGAGCGCCCTCTACTGTTTAAACTTCTTGCCGGGCAGGAGGAACTGAAGCATGCCGGAGACCAGCGCGGACACGGAGCAGCGGTGACCGGGGGTAGTCGTGCCGGCGGAGCAGGTAATGTATTGCCGCTCTATTGCGTCGGTCATCAGGCACTCGAACGCCGCTAGCGACGCGCTCCCTACCCGCGGGCGATCGGAGGTAATTTACCGCACTGAGCGATCGGACGAAATGGATCGAAATTCGGCGTGTAGCGCGAACGATTGGCAGCAGATTCGGTCCCAGTGATCGAATCTGCTATCGAAACGGCGGCAAATCGGGCCAGTGTATGGCCAGCTTAACTCCTGTGTCTTTTCAAAAGTTGTGATTGTATCTTCCCTCTGAAAACTCAATGAGATGATAACAGTTCTCGGTCACTAACCTAGACTTCAGACACCAAGTTCGTATCACTGTACTATACAAGAGACAGATGCCCTTACTCACAGTAAGTGCTTTAATACTTAATACTCAATAAACACCCTTTGAGCCTCCAGCAATCAAATAAGTATAATTTTGTGGATAAGGTGAAGAACTACCGTCAGGGACAAATCCCAGGAGAAAAGTTAACTGAATTGGGGAGGGGGGGGGGGGGAGAGAGAGAGAGAGAGAGAGAGATTTAGTGCTGATGCCTCAAAAGACTAGATATGAGAATCATACCTTGATAGGCATGTATGTTATCTGTAACTGTATTTGTAACTGTGCTGTGTTAGGTGGCTAATGGCCATACCTGGGTCACTTTCAGGACGATTGCTCTAACAATTAGAAATTATCATTTGAATGATTGTTTAGAGGTTTAAACTTTTGTCAACTAGCAGTACAGTTTCAGTCAGATTTGTATCCAATTTGATCTAAATCAATCACATTTGCTTCCCTACCTCCTTCTGTACAGCTCAGTGCTATACAGAATGATTTATTTCAAATGTGAGTGACGTTTTCCAATTTGTTATATTTGTGATTAATAAGACCCTGAAAACAAATAGAACGTTATCAATCAATCTTCAGTGCAGCGGCAGACTCTATTCAGATCCTAATCGATCATTTATAACAATCTCTGAAAGACTAGAAGAAGATAAGGATTGTATGGATTGTGTAAGCATGAAAGCCCTCTTCTACATCTTCATGTATGGAATGGTTATCATGAGTTCATTGTTAGGCCCTGATGCACACAACATTTCTCATTAGGTACCACTTTCGTTTTTACCTTCATTTATGTAAAGATTTTGATGGTAAGACTGTAATTTTGTTTCACCCACAGCATGCAAGCAATTTGTGGTATATACAGAGTCATGGGCCCCAGTGCAAATTTTACACTGAGCACTACTTTCCAGCACTGTATGTAGAAATGTAGAATCATCACATGTCACAGACCACCACACTGTGTGAGAGAGAGGTATACGCAGAGTGGCTGGATAGTGTACTGGATAAAGGGGTTCGTTAATCTTAAAAAAAAAAAAAAAAGTTTAACTTACCAGGGGCTTCTACCAGCCCCCTGCAGACGTCCTGTCTTGTGCTGCTCCTCCATGATCCTCATGTGCCCTGGAGCGGGTCACTTTCCCCTTCTTCAACTAACTAGACAAGCGGCACTGCGCCTGCACGGCCGCGCACGTCCTCGCTTACGCTCGCATCTCTGGGAGCTTCCTGCGCAGGCGCAGCACAAAGGTTTCTCATACTGGGCCTGCACAAGAAGCTCCCGGGAGACACACGTGGCCACAGCCGCGCAGGCGCAGTGACGTTCATCTAGTTAGACGAAAAAAGGTAAAGTGACCCGCTCCAGGGGAGATGAGGACTTGTGAGGGACAGGTCGTCTGCAGGGGGCCGGTAGAAGCCCCAGGTAAGTGAAACTTAAAAAAAAGAAAGGTTAAAGAAGCCCTTTAAGGGCTCTGACATTGGAGATCAGGGTTTGAATCCTAGGTATGGTCAGTATCTATTCAGTAAGGAGTTCAAGGCAAGACACCCTAAAACTGCAGGGTGGCCTCTTGAGCATGTCCCAGTGGCTACAGCTCTTGAACAAGTCCCACAGGAGAAAAGCGCTATATACATGTTCGGATATTTATTATTAAAAAGGAGTGGTTTGTTAATGACAACCACAATTCAAAGCATATATAGAGGTCATTATTACAAATACAGCACAAATAAAGGGCTGATGCAACAACTGGAGTAGGGCCTCATGTAACCCCGTCATGTCCTGGGAGGGACCCTGGTGTGGTTGCAACCTCTGCACCTCCTATAGCTACACCGCTGTAATCAATTCAGACTCTTCATGCTCTGTGTATTGTCGGAAAACTAAAAATATTCTCTTTTTTTCTTTATACTTACATCTCTCAGCTCACACTCCACACTGATGGCAGTAAGAGTTAACAGCCGAGACTCATCACATTTGCCTTCATTTTCTACAAGAATTAAACCCCGAAGGAATTCAATATTGACTTCGGGATAAGAGTATAAGAAGATGTGATTGACATTTTTATATATTATATATGACTGGAAAGTTAAATGAGCAGAACAAACTTTTGGTGTACAGAACGAGCCAAGGAGACATCATATTAACATGTAAAAAAAAAACCCTCAGATGACATAAACCAGGTTGAGACTAACCAGCAGAAGTGTGAGCACAGAACCCAAACAGATCCTGCTTGTTACACTGATGAGGCACAGTTCTCTCACAGTTACAGAGTAGCACCAAGTATACAGGTTTTTAACATGGAGAACCAAACATGAAAACAATTATACTTAAAGGGCCCCTGAAGAGAGGGAGATATGGGGGCTGCCATATTGATTTCCTTCAAAATAACACCAGTTGTCCAGCAGTCCTGCTGATCTATTTGACATCAATAGTATCTGAATCACACACCTGGAACAAGCATGCAGCTAATCCAGTCTAACTGCAGTCAGAAACATCTGATCTGAGTGCTTGTTCAAGTTTTATGACCATAAACCCTGAATGACCCTTATGACTAAAAGTAGGCACAGGATCAGTAGACTAGCGAGGCAATCTGCATTGTTTAAAAGAATATACATATGTCAACAACAACAACAACAAATAACATTTGTAAAGCGCTTTTCTCCCGTGGGACTCAAAGCGCATAAGCATGGCTCCGACCATCGTGGTACAGGGGAAGAATTTTATAAATCTGGAAATGCCAGGCTAAACAGGTGGCTTTTCAGTCTGGATTTGAATAGCTCCAGGGATGGTGCTGTCTTTACTGGGTGTGGTAGGGAGTTCCAAAGAGTAGGGGCAGCATGACAGAAGGCTCTGTCTCCAGATTTTTTGAGGTGCACTCTGGGAGTGACCAAGTTTATAGAACTTGCTGATCTGAGGTTGTGAGAGGTGTGGTGCAGCTTCAGCAAGTCCTTCATGTATCCAGGGCCCAGATTGTGCAGGGATTTGAATGTCAGCAGTCCAATCTTGAATGTCAGCCTCCATATGCCTCTTAGTTCAGGTGTGCTTTAAGAAGGAATCCTACAACAGCTGAAAGACATACTTCATGCTCTGATTAGCTGCCCCAGAAAATAATCCTGATGGTAACAGATTGATATAACAGAATTTACTGGTTGGAGAACACACAAAATTGCTGCTATTTCTCCCTTGATAACCTGGACCTAGCAGTTACCCCCTCCCATCTTCAAAGTATACAGGGAAGCCCTTGGCTGAATTGAGCACTCTGGTTTGTAATGCAGCCAGATAATGTATGTCCCTGAGGAGAACCAGTTTCCACTACCGCAAATGGACCCGCACCACCATCAATGTCTAGAGAATCAATGGCTGAGTAAATAAGAAAGCACAGGTATGTGCAGAAGGACCCAAAAGACACAATATCAAAACAGCACCAAAGGATATTCCCTTTACCTTTGAGTGGTATGTTTGCAGTTGCACAACTGTCTGCTACTCCATGCACTTTTTTATCATTTTATAATTTCTAAGCTTACTATGAATTCATTATACATAATCATGTATTTGGTTGTAACCACTTGTACTGCCACGACCCTGTGATTCAGATTTATGTACTCTATTGTGATCCCTTGCAAAGGGTGGGCACCAACCATTGCTGCGGCAACGTGGGTTTATTGTGACAGGTTCTGGATTATAAGCACCATGCTAACATTACGTCAATTAGATTGCCGCCGATTCGTGTTGGCTCCTTCCGTGTGTGGCTAGATAAGCAGATGTGGGAGTAGGAATGGGTGCTAAGAGGACCTAACGACAGCCATAACGCTGGCCGGGGACAACAAGGTGACCACATACAAAGCAAGTGGTAATATTAACAAGTGCCCGGTAATATTCCCCCGTCACAACCGTGTAACTACCACCAGATACGCTCATAGCGCAACCGCAGTAGTCCATTAGCGCAACTGCTACTATGGTAACGTGCGCGCATCCTACAGAGATGCGGAACAGCCTCTGTTAGCATCCTACAAAGATGTGAAACTGCCTCTGTTTAGTGCCCACACACCCACTTTGCTGGAGCACACCGGGGATACAGGCTAGACAAGCAAGCTGCTGAACATGGCGAGTAGCTCCTCTTTTTCACTTTATACCATATTGAGTGCTGCACAGTTTAATATCCTTTGGCTTATATTTTTACGTACTGCTACACTTAATTATTGCATTTAAATTTGGCCCTTGTGTGTTACAGCTTAAAAAGGCCTGAGCAAACAGATCCCCATTACCTTCCATCCTTCCTCCTTTCAGAGGCACTTCTGTCTGCTCTGAAAAACATTCACCCGGTCTGCACAGGAGACGATTTCGTTTTTGAACCTAAAAGCTGATTAGCTGTTCTTGCTGGCAAAAAGCAGCTGGGCAGTCCGACGGGTTCAAGGCCAACGTAACTCCCTTTTCATGGAGGCACCATATGTTAAAACTCTCACATCAGCAGCTTTGGTTTGTGATAATCTCACTCCACAGAAGTAGGAAACGGAAGGATATGAATGGTACTGAGACCAGGCCGAGTGTTTGAGGACTGTAACTTTGGCCCTGCATAAATACAGACAGTCTGGCTAATCTCTAAAAGCTAGTGTTAGATGAAGTGTCCTCATCTCAAATACTCCAGCAGGCCAAATTACATAATGATGCTCTAAACAATTGCACCATATGGCAAGACGCTCATTGATCAAACTGAAATATGATATATTTCTTTATAGAAATCAGAGTACAGTTAGTGGAAAATCAGCAACAAATTACACACTAGTACATAAATATGTTGGAGACTACGGTGTCTGTTTTTTAATGTAGACAATTAGAAGATAGTCAGAAATTTGCTGTAATTTCTGAAAAAAATAACAGCACTTTTATAAAGATCTGCAGATCATCATATTTAGAAAAGTGTCAAGGAGCTTATCTGATTACTATACAGGTGTCAAACTCCAGTCCTCGAAGGCCGTATCCATGCCAGTATTTAGGCTGGACAGAGTAATAGAGAAATGTGTTCTACTTGATGAACCACATCTTTCTTGATTCAGTCCCATCAATTAATTTGAGCTGTGTCAAAAATGTGTGTAGGCCGCAACCTTTGAGGACTGGAGTTCGACACCCCTGGACTACTGCTTTTACAAGGTTTCACCATTTTGTCATCAAAATATCAGCAGTTTTTCTGAGCTATGTCGGGGTACCAAAGACTCGACCAAACCTCCCAACTTTTTGAGATTCGAAAGAGGGACATCTTTAAGGCACGCCTCTGATACAACTCTAATCACACCTTCGACACACCCCTAGGCTTGCATACCACAAAAAATTCATGAGTAAAAAGGAATAGTTTTATGATTCAAACCACACTGTTTTTTTTTTATCATAAATAGTTTTCCTTGATATGACCATTTGAAAATAAGAAATATATAAATGTTAAGGATTTAGAGGCAATTAACCACATTTTCAGTAGAAGATTTAGATCAGTCCTGAAAGAGGGACAAATGAAGGAGAAAAAGAGACAGAGATTTGGTTCCCAAAGAGGAACTCTCCCTCTAAAAAAAAGGACAATGTGGCGCTTTGAGTAGACAGAAGCCTAGTCAAATTTAGTAGAGGTTAGACAACAGGAAGTCAAAGAAAATAAATAGATACTAGAAAGAGTAGTCATATATAGTAGAGATCTGACAACCAAAGAGTGGACTACCCAAGTCAGGTAGAACGGTATAGGTAGAAGAATAATCAAATGTGGTGGAGGTTAGACAAGGGAACAGGCTTTCCAAATGAGGCACCACGGAGTGTGCCGAAGGACAGTCAAGTGCAGAGATGAACAAGAGAACAGAATAAGCAGGTTTAGGTCACTAATAAAAGTAATAACATCAAATTGCCCCTATACATATTTATGGGATTCCAATAGGCTTGAGCAGCATGTTACAGCTACATACTGGTACAAAGCTAATGTGTTCCTTTGATACCACATCCAAAGGATCAAGCCAGACACTGAAATACAATATATAGAAATTCTTTTGAATACATTGAAAAGCAATTAAGTGGTGTAAATGAAAAGTGACATGAATGAAAAGGCTATGTTTGGCACATTTAGGCACATTGTTGGTTGCATCAGACTACTCAGCTACACGTCCAGTGCGAATGAGCCCTTGGGCACTGGTGATTTTAATCACTTCCTAGCAGGGGACTGAACTCCTTGTTGACAACTGGCTGAACTAAAAATCAATGTACTCCAACTAAAGCAGCAGTCAACAAGGAGCTCATTCCTGGGCAGGAAATTATTAAACTGTCTTTTGTAGCCCCAGCCTTACGCCACATCCCATCAACAACATGCAGCAGAGATTTGGAGCAGCTATATATTACTATAAGTGATTTGGAGCAATTAGAGAGTTTCTTCTTTAGATAGCTACAGAGCAAGTCTATACGGCTATAAAATCAATATAAGCCAATGATTTTCAGTAATAACAGAAATTCATAAAAAAAATTAAAATTCATCTGCAGCTGGTGAGTCACAAATGACCCACAGCTAAGTAAATTGGAAACGGAAAGCACCAAATTCACAGGGGAATTTCTGCCTTGCATGGTATGGTCCATGTTGGAGAACAGCCTAATATAAGTGACAACACATTCAGCTGACATACAATTTATACAATTGTATTTACTTAATCCAAAATTAAAGTTGATTTATTATTTTTTTTTAAATGCTATAACTTGTAATTTCTTATCGTTTATAATGTCAATAAAAATTAGCTTTACAACCAGTAATACATTTCCAAAACTGAGTGTGAAGTCAAACTGCAGGATCTTGCATACAACTCCTCTCTTTAGTCTACGGACTGCTTAGAACAGTGGTCCTCAAACTAAGACCCGCGGGCCGAAAGCGCCCCCCTGAGTCTCACCAGCCCCCCATTCACAAAAAGTGTTACTTATAGATGCAGCCCACTGCATCTTTAAATATTAGTGTCTCGCATATAGAATAGCAGTGCTGGCACCATCAATCCACAGGGAAGCCAGCAAGCAATCATTCGCTGGCTTCCAATCCAATTCTGCATCAGGTGACACTGCTGTCCAATTGGACAACAGGTTGCTCCCTGAGTATGCTTCACTGTCTGGTGAAAATAGTTTTTTTTACCTATCTGCACAGTCATGCTGTATTGGGGGAATAATATCTACTTTGTTTAAATGGGAGACAAAAGGGCTGCACGTGTAAACAGGTAATAGTTTATACTATCTAGGTTCAATGTAATGTTTTCTACATCATATCATGTATACTCTGGCCCCCATTAGTTTGAAGTATGTTGACCCGACCCTTGACGGAAGAAGTTTGGGGACCCCTGGCCTAGAACCTACTATCTGAATGCAAGAATAATTAACTGTGCCAGGCAGGGAGATCTGTAACCTGTTTCCAACACCTGAACTAATTAAGTGATTAGCAGCTGAATCTGACACTCCCATCAGACAGTCCCTGTTCAGCTAAGGCCACACCTTCAATTACAGTCTCCCACAGGGCTTGGGACTTAATCCATCATGTGACAGTTCAGGGCCTAACGCTGTACAGATGTGTCGCTAGCCTCCAGGCGGACGCTGTGTACACAACTCAAATTGCACGATGTTCCTTTTGTAAATATCAGTAAAATTGCTACGCGCTGTCTGTGCATGGAAATTTAACAGAGTTCAGTAAATCAACCCTGTAGCACGAACAAGCTCTGAAGCCCCATACACATGATAGATGACACTCTGCTGAGGAAGCTGCAAAGTTCCTCCTCTGCTGAGAATCTAGCATGTGTACAGCCCCCCCCCCCCCCCCCCGACACCTTGGCCTGTAGCCCTCTGACACCTTGGCCAGTGATCCGCCCAGATCGAGTTAGACGATTGCTGGCCGATAGCATTGTTCTCCTTCCTCATCCCACCTGCTGCGTGACCTAATTTGCGGCGCTGCTCCGTTGGCCGTCCCTCCCTCCACATAGCAACAGAAAATGTCACTAGCCTAGAGGCTAGCGATGTGTCTGTACAATGTCGGCCATACACTGTCACCTGAGGGATTGAGTAATGATCCCTTGCTGGTGACATTCATGAGGCTTGAAGCTGGGTTCATACTGTGCACATTGCATAATATATGCATTATAATGCATGTGTACAGCAATGCGCAGTATTTGCGCTTTATAACACACACAGTATTTCAAAGGTTGGTCAATGTCTGCGCATAGTCACACGGGTTATCCAGGAACTCACTGCACACAACAAGTTAGTATAACACAATCCATTACAAAGCAGAGATGAGGATATGGCCATATAACTGTATGTACACTGTTTCACATGCAGAATTATTGCGCAGTGCACCTCCAGTGCCTAGAGACCAGGCTGGGGGCAAAACTTAAAAATTAAGTCAGCAATACAGTATAGCAGGGGTGTGTGAATTACAAGAACGTCTGGAAAGAATTAAACATATCTTGGTAAAGAAAACAGCCTTTTCTCCTTGACTGTAGCTGTTTGGCCAGAGATGTATTTTATGCTGACGTGAACATCATGCTGAATCCCTGAAAGGTCACCAGCGTCAGTTTAAACGTATTACAGATGATTTGTATCACGCTAATATGTAGCCAGTGAGGCCGCACTGGTAACTCCCTGCGTTCTCAGTACAAGTCTTATGTAATGGACATGGAGGTTTGCCATGAAAAGGACACACGAAGGCAGCATGGCCACAGCAACAGGAAACTCGTAGGGAAATAGGCCTATTTATGGCAAGAGCCTATCCTATGCGGTTATTCATGTGTCATCAGCTCAGCGCTTAACCCCTAACTATCTCCTGCAATTTAGGAAGTCTCATTCAGACATACTGAAAAGGGGTTAATGCATGTACAGTTTATGAAACACATTTTTCAGCTGATTCCAGTATTTCGCACATGATCTCCTGGTGCTTATGTAACAGCGCGGCCAATCATTTTTATGGCCTATACCAGTTCTTTAGAAAGAGAAGCTTGTCCTAAGAATATCCCTGAGGTGTGAGGCAAAACAAACATCCTGCCTCATCAGATATAAGTGGAAAGCAAGTCAAAACTCAGTACTTTCTTGCCCTCCACTTCCCAAATAAAATACTCCTTACTTCCTGCTAAAAGCTATCACATTGGCATAAACATTGTTCCGCTTTGGGCCCTTTTACACTTAATGCGTTCGTATGCGTTGGTTTGCGTTAGTATGCGTTTTGTTCAATAGCAGTGCATTGTGAAAAAGATTTCAGTTAAACCGCGTATAGTGGGAACTGAGCCATAGGAAAACATGGACATTACTTTGAAAATACATTTTCTTTCAGTTAAAACTGAGAGTAGCTGATTAAGTGTAAAAGGGCCCTAAGCGCAGCGCAACGGATCAGAATGGATGTGAACGGATCCTATTAAACAATTGGATCCATTCACATCAGTCTGTTTGTAACGGATCTGTTTGGTGCGCAGTGGGGGGACGCAGCAAGCGGTTAATGTAAAGGCTGGAAAACCAGATGAAAAACGGATGCACAATGCACGAGATTAATCCGTTTCTATGAAAAACAGATGAGTTTTTAATCCAAAAGTGTGAATCCATCTAAGTCAGCCATTAAATATGCTTTTAATGCTGTTTTAGCATCATCACCGTATCCCCACTTTCCAGTTTTCTCTACTTCAACACAGCAGCCATTGTTTGATAGCAGCTGCAGCTATTTATTATTATTATTTAGTATTTATATAGCGTCGACATATTACGCAGCGCTGTACAGTGTGTATATTATATATATATATATATATATATATATATATATATATATATATATATATATATATATATATATATATATATATATATATATATATATATATATATATATATATATATATATATATATATATATATATATCAACCCTTTTTTTTTATTTGCTGCAAGAACTGTGGAGTGACCATCCTGAAGGTGGCAGTGTTAGTTTAATGCTAGACTATGGAAAGGGAAAAAAAAGAAAGAGTCACCCCATATGTTCCTACTGCTGGTTATTGCTGTGTTTTCAACAGTTTTCATTATGGTTTTTGACACTTGAAGTGTACCTGAACGCAAGTGATCTGTGGAAAACTAAAGCCGTGTCCAAGATTCCCTCACAAATATGAATCCTACAGAGTAACCAAGCAGCTCAGGGTGACCCAAACTACTAGGAATGTATAGGGGGATAAAAGGGACCAAAAAGCCCTCCTACTAAAAAAAGCAAAGCTTGGTGTATTTGCCTTCTTAAAACAGAAGGAAATCTGCAATAATTCAGCTATAAGTGAACATTTGTGGTTACCCACAATGCACTACCACTGAATATGCATATGATTCCTTTTCGCCTCACAATATGAATCCTCACAGACCGTTTGTTTCTCTGCACGCTTGGGGACTCTTGTTTTACAGCAAATTCCTCGTAAATGCTGACCACACACATATAGATTTTCAAAAAATCTTTTTAAACTGGCCTTAGATTATGATAGGGACATTAGACTTTGACTATGGGAGGGATTAGATTGCGAGCTCCTCTGAGGAAGATTATGTAAAATATGCAGAACATGTCAGTTCTATACAAACACAAACTAAAAGTTGTGGCATACCAAATCTTACTCGATCAGTGATGTGTGATGCCTGAGCATTGTTCCTCCTCCAATGCTCCACAGTAACCGGTGCATTGCTAGCCTCTAGGCTAGTGATGCGTTTGTACAGAAGTTGGTCCCAAACTGTTGCCCCAGTCCCAATCCCAATGGGTGAGAGACATTGAACGCGTGTATAGTTCAGCCTGTACTCCCATTTCTAAGTGTCTGCAGATGTTATTGGCAATTCAACAGAGATATACTAATAAGTCAGTTTAATTCTGTAGAAGCAGTGGGGACAGTCTCTGAGCACATCAGGCTCGGTTCCCACTCAAAAGGGCCCATTTTCAACAATGGAGAGCAGTGGATAAACAGATATATAGATCCTATGTTGAGGACAGGACTCGTTCATACGTGTCTGTTATCAACAGGTCCGCTGTTTCCATTGCGGGGAGCCGAACACAATTTTGGGGTGCACAATACTCTCGGAGAGCCAACAAAAGTCGGACGTGTCATACAGTGCATGTATATGACATGTCCGATGCAAAATGTCTGACTGGAGATTCAGTAATGGTGAGAATGTATCTGTCACCATCTACAGCAGCAATCACATCAAGTGTCAACTAAAAGGAGAGATCAGCACAGACTGCAGCTTGTTTACTATCAGTATAACAGATCACTCTCATTATTGTTTGGGCAACATTTTAAATTATTATTTATTGTAAACATGACAAGACATAAAGTAAGGCCAGCCGGTGTTGCTAGGGAAAGCAAACTGTAGTAACCAACAGCCAGTGGCGTAGCAATGGGGGGGATGCAGAGGTTGTGACTGGACAAGAGGTGCCTACTAGGGGGCCCTCCTTCATCCATCTTATACACTTTTCATTGGTGCTATGCTGGTAATGAACACATCTATGTGTGGCTGGATAGTGTACTGGTTAAGAGCTCTGCCTCCAACGCAGGAGACCAGAGATCGAATCTGTTCAGTAAGCCTTCACCTATTCATTGAGGAGACCTTGGGCAAGACTCCCTAACACAGTTACTGCCAACTGAGTGTGCCCTAATGGCTGCAGCTCTGGTGCTTTGAATCCTCCAGAAGAAAAGCGCAATATATGTTAAAATAAGGTTTTGTGTCTTGTTGGAAGGTTTTGAGGCTCCATATCAATATAGTGCTTGCGGCCCCATGTAAAATTTTCACTGGGGCCGCAAGCTCCTTAGTTACATCACTGCCAACAGCAACAAGTCTCCAATCTGGATACTACGCTTTACACATAAGCAGAGGACTGCTTTCCTTCAATTCCAACACCTGCCTTTTCCTTGTACACTAAGTAAAACTTCTGCTTTTATCAATGGCACCAAACAACATTCTGCTTTTTCTCTGCAGTGTGAAGAATCTTTACTGAGAAGAGCTTCCGCTGAGCGCTGTGCAGATAAAGTCTGCATTGTACTGTCTAACTTCTTAGAAGTAACCGCCCCTATAAGAATCGGCTTTCTGTGAAAAAACACAATTCTCCCGACCGTACTTTGTTCCACTTACCACTGCATTAGAAAAGAACAAGAGAGAGGGCAGGGAATAACACACACTGACTCAGGGGACGGCAGTCCCTAGACCTGCCCCCCTCTTTCCTTGCCTGTACAATTTCTCATGCAAATCCAGATTCTTAGCTGGTGCCTTGGCTGATGCAGACACAGGGAGGAGGGCAGAATTATGGGAAAGAATCTCAAAAGACTTCTCTAGTGTCATGGAAACAAAGGCACTGCAGTTTACATTTAAACCAGAATATATACAAACATTAGACACATCTTCAGGGAACGGGAGGCAGTAAAGGATCATTGACTCTAGTGGAGTTGCAGCTTTGGAGTAAAAAAATAAAATAAAAAATAGAGAGCTTTAACCCTGGCCTGAGAAGGGTTAATGGTTGAATTTATCCTAAATGCTGAGCAAAACAGTTTCTCTCCTGACTCAAGGACTTCAAACCAAGTGCAGCGTCATCATGTCTGGCCTAGAGAGGGTTAGATCCTGACAACTGCAAATTAGGTCTAGTCTAATCCTGACAATATTCTACAACTTTGTAAACAGGAGTATCGCTGACATCTCTGCCGCTCTTCCTTTGTGTGTATCTACTGAGACTGGGAAAAACACACGGAAAACTAGCTGACTACTCACAACCCACCAACAACAAGAAGGTCTCCCAATTTAAAGCCAAATGTCTATTCAAACTAATATATATATATATATATCTATATATATATATATATATATATATATATATATATATATATATATATATATATATATATATATATAGATATAGATAGATAGATAGATAGATAGATAGATAGATAGATAGATAGATAGATAGATAGATAGATAGATAGATAGATTTTTATATCCTTGCTCGCAATTTCCTAATTACCTGTGCAGATAGAAAGTGGGAATGGATTGTTGACTTATTGAAGAACACTATCTTAGTAGAGTGAAGAAAAGGTAGAACCTCTGGCAGGTATTTCCGTCACTTAGTTACTTCTCTGGTGACACCATGGGCTGACATTCCAGGCTTTGGTGTCACAGTGACAGGAAGTCAGTTTCTCTCCAGATAAGGATACAATGGTAGTTACAAATTGACAAACAGTTTAAAGTGGATCTGAGATAAAATGTGGGTTGATTACTCATGGCCTCCTAACATATATTAAATAGTCAACTTCCCCCTAAAAAATTTTTTATATTCAACAGTGGGTGAGGTTCAGCTAGGTAGTATTTTTGTACTTTCTATATAAAATGGCCCATTAAGGACAAGGCTTTTTTTCTGAAACGGAGCTGTGATGACTGTGATTGGCTCACAGTGATCACAGGGTCAGGAGCCAATGAAATCATCTCCTGACCGATGCACAGAGCTCTGCTCACGGCAGAGTGATTGGGCTGCAGCGATGTCAGAGCAGCACGAACTTCTAGAGCGATGGGTCCGTGCACAAAGAGTAGCTGAAATCTATGCCCCAGCAGGAATAATATGGCATAGATTTCAACTACTGCTGTCCACAAGAGCTTAAAAAAAAAATACAAACGGTAGCATTTACTAAAACTTTTTGCAAAAAGAAGTTTACAAAAAAGAAGTTTAGCCACCATCTCTGGAAAACACTGAGTGCAGAAAGCAGACAAAAGGTTCAATAGTTAAAGATTTGTCTGTATGGGAGCAGAATAATGGAACACTGTTGTCATTCGCACAAGACAGTCTCAACTTTAATCTCAGACTTTTAACGTTTCAAATAAATATAAGGCAATGGGATTCCAGAAAAATCCTATAGATACATTTCTTTATCTATCAGTGTATTTTCATTCCAGGCTTGCTTTGAGATGTTTTTGGTGCTACTGCACATACTGTAAGCACTTGTCACTCTGTTCTAAGCGGTTAAAGACGGTTGACCTCTTCTCTTACCCCACTGAACCAGTTTGATTACATCTTTAACACAGTTATGTAAGCTGATCTAATCTGATTAATCACACTTCAGTCTGAGTACTATGTCAGTTGCCAACTTACTTCATATGAACTTTTATAGGTTTTCTAGTGCAGATATGTCATTGCTCCACTAAGCCTGTTTCCTGATGCAGGTACAGACCGCCCCTCAAAATCCGATTCAGTTCTAAAGGGATTTAGATGGCGTCAGCTGTCCAGTTAGGCTGTTATACTGAGACCAAAGATCAAGAGTCCAGCACCAGCACCTTTCCTTGCTGTATAGTATATTTGTCTTATGATCAGAGCACCGGCCATTGAAATGGAGGATGGAGAGGATACAATAGAAGTGGACTTGGGAGAAATCAGAGGATAGTGAGTCTATCTTGGAGTTTCCACTTATTAGTGTGTATCAGAGGCACGGGCAGTTGCTAAGCCACCTTTCCTTGCTGTTGTCATACTAAACTGTGCTTTAATTGTGCATTTACTGCTACTCAATAAATGCCCAATGGGCCTGGTGCATGAAAGGTCCACAATTTTATATTGTGCAGCAATAGGGGTTGCAGAGGTAGTAACTGCACCAGGGCCCTTGGGCCAGAGGGGCCCTGAAGGGCCCTCCCTCAACTACAGTTTTAGCTCCCTATTGATCCTGTGCACACAATAATAACTTCTATAGATACTTTGAATCGTGATAATCATTAACAAACTGTTCCCCATCCCCTTCTTGTACCTCTGACACTGTAGTTGCCATTGGCAGGTTTTGGTGTGCCGTATCAATTGTTATGAATAGATTGCTTGGTGGGCCCCAATGTAAAACTTGCATCGGGGCCCACAGCTCCTTAGCTACGCCACTGATGGGTGTGACACTAAGAGTAACAGGTGGCAACCCTGGCATTAGGTATTGTAAAATTACCATGTGCTGCCTGTAAGGCCGGATTTCTACTTTTTTATCCCTAGGCCAGGTATTGTGGTTTCCCTTCCATGTGCAGCAGCATCCCTCCCATTCCATGTGCAGCCCCCTCTTCCATGTGTATCATCCATGTACTGTAGCCCTTCTTTCATGAACAGCTCCCTTGGGCATCAGTTGCCCTTTTTCAAGTATTACTCTCCATTTTCAGCCTCCCCTTTCATATGTAGAAACCCCTCTTTCATTTTCAGGTGCCCCCTTGGGCCACAGCCACCCAAGGCCCAGGCCTTTGTAGCCTTCCCAGAAATCCAGCCCTGGGTGTCTGCGTATGGTAAAATTACCAGCCTTTTGTGTATCAGGCCCATGGTTTCTTACGTCCATGTGTGTGGCCAAATGAACTGGACTTCAGTTGTATGCTGTGAACTGTTTTTTCTCCTCCCAATTCCCTAAACCATTATTGGCCAGATTCCTGGAGCTCTTCCGCCAGAAAGAGCGCTATGACAATTTTCATTTAATCTTTGATAGCTAACTTATGGTAACAGCTTGCAGGCAGATAAGAACCGTGCGCCTTACGATGAAAAGCTGTGCGTGTCTCGATCTTGTTATGAGTTCTGGAGCCTCGTAATAGATTATAGAAACAATGATTAAAAATACTTCTACAACAACATCCAGTTATATTTGAATCCACATAAAGGAACAGCAAACCTTTAGCAGTGATAAGATAATCACCCCTTGAGGTATACATGCTTACAGACTGTCAGCAGTGCTGTAATTAAGATAATCAAATAGCTTGATTCATTATGTCATGCTTGATTTTTAAGCAAACTATACATGCTGATTACTCCCTACTTGTCATCTACCAGTGAATATAATGGCGGATTTTTCTTTTCTTTCAGAGTCTTCCTAGTTGTGTCTGGTGAGACAGAGGAAGCCTCCTTTCTTTACCTGGGGTTGAAGCTGCCCACAGAAATGCAATGGCCATGGGAAATGCAAGCACAAACTGACTGATCAGCTAAAGCTGTGTACACATGCTAATTCAAACTTGGCTGAGACAGTTGAGTTGTTAGTTGGTAGTATAGCCTGTGTACAGCAGCCCCCGATGCCTTGGCCAACAATCAACCTGGTAAATCGATCTGGCAGAGCGCATTGTACTCCCTACTCACCCAGCCCACCATGTGCCGTTTCTACTGCATCGCTCTGCTGTCCCCGGCTTAGAAACAGAACATGTGCTGCAGACTAGCAATGCATCTGTACAGTGCCTGCCCTGCTATGTTGCCCGACAGTTTCTGTCCAAGTCAGGACCAGGTCGGACAATAGCATAAATCTCATTGATAATGAAATACAGCCGTAAAATACTTTACTGGCAGAAAATGGCTTCTGAGAGCAGGAAAGAGATAAAAAGAGTCAATAGTTCATAAATTTTAGTTCTGGCATTCTTTAATGCATGCGTCATTGAGCAGAGACATTGAAACAGTAACAACTTTAAAAGTACATTTAACAATAAAATAAAACTATGGGAAATTTAAAAAAGGTCATTTTTAGGAGAAGGAGGATAGTTACAATTCTTTATCTAATCAGTTTATTTACATGTCTTGTTTTTTTCTTTTTAAGGTGTCCATCAACTGTACAATATTTTCCACAGGATGCGATCTTTCGTTCAGATTTTTATGATCACATTGTACCGAAAACCATGCAATATGCGGAGAAAACCTTCGTGAAACGATTCTATGGTCGACTGGAATACAGAATTTTGACGACCACAGGATTTTACTATCTTATCTGAAGAGATAAAGGCCTCAATTCACTAAGATCATGCTGGAGATAATTACTTACCTCCACTAGTAAGAGAGTTATCTTATCTCTTCATTCCTTATGTTACCTCTTCTGTAGTTAATTTACCTCCTCTGTAGTTATTTTCACATGCAGTTAATGAACAGCCTGTCTTTAACGCTGGAGTTATTTTAAGGATTAAAGAGTTAACTTAAAGACAGAAGAGTTAAGTTTAGGTTTGCCTGAGGTAAAATGTTTCCTGAATACTACATGCCTTATCACCATTGTAACAACTCTAGAAGAGTTATTAAAGACAGGAGATAAGCTTAGTGAATTGAGGCCAAAGTGCCCTAATCAACCCATTTAAAAGAACAATTGATAACTACCTTCCGATTACTTACGATCCCGCAAATCTGATCGAATGATGGCATCAGAGGAAAATATTGTACTGTTATTGGGCACCTTTACTGCCCTCCAATACATCAGTGTGAAGTTAACCTAAATTGCTGCACAACAAAGAAGGTGAGCAGTAGTGGAGGTCAATGAGATGCAAATTATTTTAAGCAGCTTGAAAATGGACCAATCAAATTTTACCTCAGCAAGATTTGACTGGTTCATTTTCAAGCTGCATACATTTTCATATAAAATTTCCATAATCCTGCATCAACTCAAAATGATTTGCATCTCATTGCCTATCCTTAGTGAGCAAGTATGTGGGATTCTTTGAGTCAGCGCACACCAGCCAGAAGACGTAAATCGGAAACCAGGCTTTGGCTCACATGAGCGTCTTTAGCATGTGGCCTTAGCAATGGAGGCCAAGGAGAAAGTTGGCATTCTGCAGTTGGTGCTTTACTGTCCAGCACAATTTTTTCCATGAGACTTTGTTCACATGAGACTTTGTTCCCACAAGACTTTATGGAGAGAAACTAATGCTGTCTTACACGATAACACAACAGACCATTCCCTCAGAAAGCAAGGCCTGTAACTCTAGGCCTCAAAAAGAGCCTGCGCTCTCACTTCAGACATGACTCTATAGTCCATGAACCAAAACCACTTTGTTGTTTTAAAGAATTCAACATTAACAATATTTATTTTATCTACCTTATATTATTTGTGAAGAGCCCCTTTAAAGAAAAACTCAGATCAAGAATTGAACTTTATCCCAATCAGTAGCTGATACCCCCTTTTACATGAGAAATCTATTCCTTTTCACAAACAGACCATCAGGGGGCGCTGTATGGCTGATATTGTGGTGAAACCCCTCCCACAAGAAACAAGAAAAGTACGTACTCTTGGCAGTTTCCTGTCTGTGAACCTTTCTGCATTGTGGGAATAGCTGTTTACAGCTGTTTCCAACTGCCCAAAAAACATGCAGCAGCTACATCACCTGCCAACAGTAAAAATGTCACCATGTAATAAATGTCAGAATGTAAATCAGGGATTTAAAAGATTTTACAATGGACAAAACACTGACTAAATCATTTATACATAATTATTGTAAAAATGAAGCACTTTTTTTATTACATTATTTTCACTGGAGTTCCTCTTTAAGTACTTGTGACTTTCTCCACTACGAACGGCCGCTCAGCGCAGCACAGTCTATTTACCAGCAGCCAGGAACATCGCATTACTGAAGCAAGCTGTAACAAAATAACCATTACCTCCTTCCACTAAGCTTATATTATAGGCAGTTTCACTTGTCATTAGAAGGCAGTGGGACTGCAGCCCAAGCCACGGCAACAATGAAACGGTCACAGATAAAATTGGCTCACCCATATTAACTTCCTTTACTGTGCACTTTTCAATAATGGCTTATTAAAACAAGAAATGGCTCTATGATACAGTGTCAGGAGGTTATCGGCAATAAAGGAAGGAAAAAGCCATCTATTTTATTTCCATGACTGGAAGCTTATTTTCCATAGCCGTGTAAACAAGGATTGGCGCTGCTATCCATCCACAGACAAGAGGAGTTAAGTTCAGGATGCCCCACCAAAAGCAGGCAAAAGCAAGGGCCTGGCACCGCTGGCACATCAGGCGGCAGGATAGCAAACACAGCTTCACCCTTCCCAACAACTAACAGACTAGAGGTCATTGTGCAAACACTTTAATTGCCCGGTTGGAAACTGGCACGTTAAAATGCCCTTATCAGCTTCTTAATCACTAATCTAATCTAATGTATTTTTTCTTGGTATGTCTTCATGACGTTAGAAAAAGTATTTAAACTAAAATACTCTTGGCCTAGTCCCAGCAAACTGCACATGGTGAATAATACAGCCATTACTTCAATGTCAATCTGATACCAAAGTATTCTGCATTATGTTAGTTAAACTCCATCCAAATATTTAAAAAATCCTTAAAGAGAACCCGAGGTGGGTTTGAAGAATATTATCTGCATACAGAGGCTGGATCTGCCTATACAGCCCAGCCTCTGTTGCTATCCCAAACCCCCCTAAGGTCCCCCTGCACTCTGCAATCCCTCATAAATCACAGTCACGCTGCTGACAAACAGCTTGTCAGAGCTGGCTGTGTTTATCTCTATAGTGTCAGTCTGCTGCTCTCCCCGCCTCCTGCAGAACTCCGGTCCCCGCCTGCATCCCTTCCCTCCCTGCTGATTGGAGGGAAGGGATGGGGGCAGGGACCGGAGCTATGCAGGAGGCAGGGGAGCAGCCGAGACTGACACTACAGATGTAAACACAGCCTCACAGCACGGCTGTGATTTATGAGGGATTGCAGAGTGCAGGGGAACCTTACTGGGGTTTGGGATAGTAACAGAGGCTGGGCTGTATAGGCAGATCCAGCCTCTGTATGCAGATAACATTCTTTAAACACACCTCGGGTTCTCTTTAAAGGCCCACTTAAAAAATACATTCCTGCACATACATATATGGTGTACATTTCTCCAAGAGTAACATGCAATATAAATCACTTTTTTCCTATGTTGCTGTCACTTACAGGAGGGAGTAGAAAGCTCACAGGTCTGACAGGTTTTGGACTAGTCCATATCCTGGTGGGGGATTCACAGTATTTCCTTTATTCTTAACAAAGACTTCACTGGAAATGTATTTAGCCTATAGTAATAATATTTACACACTGAATATAACAGTGGTATGTTTACATAATTTAAATCCCCTGGCCACCTTAGACTTATAAGAGGAAAACCCCTCCCGCCAATTCACACAGAAGTTATGTTCTACTGTTTCCAAACCCCTTTACTTAAAATATAACTGCTGCTGGGGCTTCTCACCACCCAATGATGGGCAGAAACTTGCTTGCAGACTATAAAACTCTGCAACTCTCCAACACCTCCTTCCTGACTACCTCAAGTGGGTTATGAGGGGATGTGGGAAGGAGTTTGGACAGCAACCAGGTAAAATAGTGTCCCATGAATATGGCAGAGGTTTTGTTTTACGGCCCTGATGAAAAGGTATAATAGGTTTAAATCTGGAAAACCTGATGGTAAACCAGAACGCACCAATTATGTCATGAGAGAAAGTTGGTGTGAGACCACAAGTATTCCCAAATGTTAACTTTTTAAAAGCCTAATATTAATGTTACTTTCTAAAAATTGAAAAAAAAAATTGAAAAAAAAAACCTTGAAGAGTAAAAACATGAATTTGTTTTGATCCAGTGTTTCAGAAATCTCAATGTGATACAGTATTTCTACCACTCCTGAAAAGAAAAATGTATTTCTGATTGAATGGAATAGAGAGGTAGATGGATTTTTTTTTTCATTTTTAGAGTTACAGTAAATTTAAGACAAGTTTGAATTAATCCTAATGCTAGTGAACCCAAACATTCTCTCTACACGTATGCCAAGCTAAAAATTAGCTAATAAACAGCAACACCATCTATAACCGCCCACCCCCCTATATATACACACACAAGAAATACACATTTTGAGCCACATGTAAAGTACATTTTGGGCCCATATGTAATGTAAAATACTGGCACTCCTACCTTGGCCTGGTACTGGAAAAGTCCTGGGCCCCTCACATTGGCATGGTAAAACCCTGAGCCTCCCCACTTTGGACTGGTAAAGGTCTGGCCTCCTACCTTGGCATGGCACTGGTAAACTCCTGGGCCTCCCACCTTGGCATGGTACTGGTAAACTCCTGGGCCTCCCACCTTGGCATGGCACTGGTAAACTCCTGGGCCTCCCACCTTGGCATGGCACTGGTAAACTCCTGGGCCTCCCACCTTGGCATGGCACTGGTAAACTCCTGGGCCTCCCACCTTGGCATGGCACTGGTAAACTCCTGGGCCTCCCACCTTGGCATGGCACTGGTAAACTCCTGGGCCTCCTACCTTGGCATGGCACTGGTAAACTCCTGGGCCTCCCACCTTGGCATGGTACTGGAAAACTCCTGGGCTTCCCAACTTGGGCTTTTACTGGTAAAACCCTGGTCCTCCCCGCCTTGGCCTCGCACGTTGGCCTTATACTAAGTACTAATTGTATCCCGGTGTCTATCCTGTCCCGGCAGATGAAGCCCTAAAGTGTTGGTTTTAATAAAAATGTAACTTATTTAAATAAATACTTTGGATGGCGGGAAAATGTATACACATGACTTAGTGCAACACAAAGAAAAGGAAAGTCAGGGGGAGGGGTCACCAGAGGAACATATATTTTGCAGTCAGAGCAGGAGGTGACTCATGCCAGAGTCAGTGCACAGCTCTTACTGGTATAGATGCAGCATTACCTCACGGATGACTCAATGTGCCGCTGATCTGCACAGGCCAGTCGCCTTGTCCTGAACTGCCCATTTGCTGTTTCCCTTTCCAGAGTTCCAGTCTGTTGAACTGCTCCTCCTCTTCTCGTAGTACACAGCATTTTCCCTACTTGTTACAAGCTACATAGTAGATGAGAATTGGTAACCAAAATGAAACAATTAAAAAAAAAAAACATAACTGTATTTGGCCATGTAGCAGTTGAAGAAAGAAGTTTCTGCAGAGCCTGTCATTGTCTCGATTAATGTTACAGTGCGATACAATATTTTCTCCGGGCACAGCCATACTGATTTATTATCTCTGGTGTACAGGCACACAGCAGTCTCTAGAACTGCAGTTATCTGGAAGGGCTGTAGATGTAAACAAGAGGAGCCAAAACTGCCAAACAACATATTTCAAAATCAAATATGATGAACGTTTGCTCATTCTGCCCTACGAAACTGTTGTTGCCATGCAAGGTGGGATCATCCTCAAGGCTTTCTAGGTGGGTGCCTGGGACTTGGCTGGACTCAAGGGTCCTGCTTACCATGTAATTTGAACCTCTGAGCCCACCTAACTTTGCCAAAAAGGGCAGGTGTGAGGCAGGGCGTACCAAATGCTGCTAGCTTGCCGGGGGGGGGGGTCCCTAATTTTATCTAAATACTTCTTGCTCGCCATACATGTGACATGCTCCATGAAGTGGAACTCCAGGAATTTTTTTTTATCTCTTCAAATAGATTTTACTCTATACTCATTCAAGCACTGTTCTTTCAAATTAACGCCTGTCTAAACCAGCCCTAACTTTAGTGATTGCTGCTGCTTTCTGTTTTCTGCAGGACTTTTATGGGCCTCAAATCAGTCTCACACCATCCCTTGAGGTGACCAATATGTGAAGGTAACCTATATGTGTTGATTTTATTATCAACTATTCCCCAAGAACTTCTGGAAATGAGGTCTTATTCGAAATGCACTGCATCTTGGAAGCTTGGTTTTACAAAGTGTAGCCTAAGAAAAATTGGGAAGGCCTGTTCCTACTTGTCTTGAAAAATGGCTTAAAAACTAGATTTAAGTATAAAATAAAACTAGAACAGCAAAAAAAAAAAAAACAGTCATTTTTAGGAGAAGGAGGGTAGATACTATTGTTTGTCTCATCAATTTATTTTAACCTTGGAGGTCCTTCAAGTGTACAACTTGCTCTAGAATAACACCATTTTAAAACACAGTAGACCAAATACACAGATCCCTTGTTCAACATGGGAGAAAAAAAAACAAATCAAAAGGGAACAGCGTATTGAAAGATATGTCTAATCAAGATATACAGCCACTGTCTGTTTACATTAGTCTCAACCTTCTCAGTGGACAGGGGTTTAATGGCCCATACACACGGGCTACAACTGTCGCCGCAACCACGTGGCACGCGCGTGTTGCGGGGACAGGTCGCCCGTGTGTATGACGCGCGCGCCCCGAACTGTTGCTACTTAGAGCTGTCGCCAGGCGATTGACTCGGTCAATCGCCTGCTACAGCTGTCACCGCAACTGTCACTAGTCCGCCGTGTGTATGCGGACTAGCGACAGCAACACACCCACAGTGAACGGAGCTTCCGGCGGGGGGGGGGGGGGGAAAGGTAACGCCGAATCTGTGTCCCTCTGTGCGCCATGTGTACGGCTGCAGCACAGAGGGACCTGGCGACAAGCTGTAGCTGCTTTTTTTTTTTTTTTTTTTTTCGCACGACTGGCAACATTTGTGTCTCGTGAGTATGAGGCTTAAAAAGGAACCTGAAGTGAAAGGGATATGACACATGTACTTTCCTTTAAACAATGCCAATTGCCTAGCTGTGTTGCTGATCCTCTGCCTCTAATACTTTTAGCCATAGACCTTGAGCAAGCATGCAGATCAAGGGCTTTGACTGAAGTCTGACTAGATTAGCCACATGCTTGTTTCAGGTGTGTGATTCAGACACTACTGCAACCATAAAGATCAGCAGAATAGCCAGGCAACTGGAATTGTTTTAAAGGAAATAAATATGGCAGCCACCATATGCCTCTCACTTCAGGATTTTTTAATCTCTCTTCTGCAAACAATAAACTAATAGGTAATATTCAGGGAACAAGGTGTGCAGAGAGGAAGAGAATGCACAGGAAATTACCAAGCTATTGAACACAGTGCTGGCATCTCAATCGATATTTAGGGTGTGCCATTCACCAAAGTCCATACTGCTGTCATGGCTATGAGCAAACATTTTTAAGCACCGCCTACATCTAGAGAATCATAGCCAATTATACAATGGAATATAAATGGTAATTTTAAATAATGAATGTTAAACTACCAAATTGGCATATGTAGATGTATGGTGTATCAACTCCTAATTGAAAGTTGAACTTTCTTTGAAATGTGTTCTGAATCACTGACCCAGAAGAAATATGAAATCAAGGTTTGTGTTTCTAATTACTTCCTGTTTGTGGCAGTTGCATGACTCAATCTAGCAAAGCCAAAGCGTCAATGTCAAGGGCAGGCAACCAGCAGTTTGTCAGTGAAAATAAAGATGGCACCTACCAAGTTTGTTTTTATTCCCGAACAAGTAAACTTCATACAGTCATTATTACCGCCAATGTTTAAGGACCAATATAGCAAAAAAAAGTAAGCAGGTAAAATCTGACAAAACCAATATGTTTTGGACTAGTCCATCTCCCCATGAGGTATTCTCCGGGTTTTCTTTGTTTTCAAAAGCATTTCCTAAATGGCAGTTGCTAAGTCTAACTGCCAAAATAGTAAGATAACAGCCAGCCTCCTGACTCACTATTTTGGCAGTAGGAATTGGTGGACTGTCGTTCAGGAAATGGTTTTGAAAACAAAGAGAATCCTGAGGAGATTGACTAGTCCAAAACCTGTTGGTTCTGTTAAGATTTTAACTGCTTACTTTTTTAGCTGTAGTGGTCCTTTAAAACAAAATTCTACTTTTTCATTGGTGGAACATATCAATAATCAGTGTCACTCCAACCGCTGAGGTTAAAATGAGGTGTTTTTTTTCTTTCCAGCAAGACCCCTAAGCTGAGAAGTCAGGAACAGCAGTGTTCAGCAATCCCTACTTGATGTAGCTTTTTGTCACACTTCAGTGGAGATGGACTGCTTGCTGCAGCATTGAATTAAGATGTTTAATGTTAAACAGAACATATTACTCCATCCTTTGTACGCGCGGAGAGGAAAGCGCTTATTAATACTGCCATCGCAACCTGCTGCCATGTGAGGGTATAATATACACAATAGATTGACATGAACTGCCACTGACTTCTAGAGGACAGTCAACAAGGGAATCGGCTGCTTTAACCCCACCCATGCTGGAGGCTCCGGTGGAAGCTCTCAGAGGGGAAGCACTGTCGCCTGCTCTGCCTGTCAGGCTGTGTAGGGGTTAATCGGAGAGTGGGTGGGGGGAAAATAAACCAGTTTTAAAAAACATGAGCCAGCTCCAAGCTCCCACACTGTGTCTGGGAGGCTCAGAGGGTGTTTTCCTTGCAATAAAATCCACTTCTGCTGGGCAGTGCGAAGTGGTGCAGATGCACCCGTCATTAACCAGTTCAGCGCCAGGCCAAAGGGTTCCCAGCAGCAAAGGAGCAAGCTGTTGCGCTATTAACACCTGCAGTGCTAGTACAACGAAACAACCTCTGCTCACAGCCACGGTCGAGTTAAAGGTTTCCATTCGCAAGCATTAACTGTAGCTTAATACAGACCCTTCCCTCCGCATCAAAGAACTATTCGTGTAACGCCTGGTACACACTATGAGATTTTCTGTAAGATCGATTATTTGCAACATGTCCGATCTGATTTCCGATCGATTTTCCAATTACAAGAATGCATCCGGTCTCAGAAACACAAGAAAATGATGAAAGGTCGATCAGACTAGTTGGAAATAGTTAAATTGTCCATCACGAAAGTATGGAGCTATCTACCGAACTCTGACATAAAGCAGGCACCGCATGACTGTCCAACAATCTCTCTCATGGAAGATCTTTATTCAAAAGATGGATGCTTTGCTGAGTGTGCATGGTTAACCCTGACCTCTCCAGCACAAACAATAGCAACTGTCCTAAAAATCCAAATGAGTAGACAGGAATTTTCCTCTCTTAAACAGGTCAATTAATGAAAGCTTTCTCATACCAAATAATGAGATTGTGTAAAGATCACAGGATGTCTGCCCATAGTGTAGAAAGAAAGAAATCTATCAACAATTAAAGAAGAAATGACGCAAGAAGGTCTTTCAGATTAAGTAGACAACTGTTGCAATGAAAATATGATTGCATCGCTCAGCCGGAAAAGTCGCACAACTGTCTGATCAACGCATAATAAACGATCGCCGGCATAGCCCCCCCTTTCCCATGCATGGGTACCTTAATAGCTCAATGCACAAACACACATTCACCCCCTGCTGGACAGAGCGCCTGAGAGGCTAACCACAGCAGCTTCAACATTGCTACTCACTGACAATACAGCACTGCCAGGCAGGTGTCAGTTTACCAAAGATGATGGGGGGGGGGGGGGAGGAATGATGTGTATTATAAACTGTTCATCTCAGAAATGATGACAATAACAGAGTGAGAAGAGGATTACCTGCTACATTAACAACTGACAACAAGCAAATCAGATGAGACAAATACACACAGGAAGTGCACAGCAGACACGCAGAATAAAACAGGGAGTCATGTAAATGTCATGAGTAAGAGCAAATAAAGCACACGGATCTGCACTGCAGTTAAAAGCCTGCTGCTGTATTAATTCATGGTGACACCCAGGTGACCTCTGACCCGCACAGAACAGCAACAAATGAAGTAATTCTGGTTATTACTGGGTAATGGGAGCCGAGAGATTAATAGGCTGCATACAACACTCCCAGCCCATTGAGGCTGGGGTAGAGTCATATATGTGATCGGAGACTTTGAATGAAGACTCTTTACTACTGTACACACAGTGCAGCCTCATAAGGGTTAACTCCTTCCATGCCAAGAGGGGGGTGGATGGGAGGGAGGGGGTGTATAACCATCCAAGCATTCATTACCCCTTGCTTAACCTGATGTGCCATCATCTAAACATCCCCTAATCATTAGGATATAAGGCAGACCTTCTCTACAAGCCTGTGTTTACACAGGGATATGACTGCTTCCAAGCCAGAGTTTATTGGCAGATTTTAATCCTATTAGTGCCTGTGCAGTCCAGTCAGCATTAATCTAGGATAAATCAGACAGCATTTACCACCCTGGACCTGGAAAACAATTAAAAGGACACGCAGAAAAATAGAGACACACGGTGACTGCACTCTCCCATCAGACCCAGGCAGCTGCCTGTTCTTCCACGATTCACATTAGATCAGCTGTCCATAATGCTTCTTTATCACTTAATCATCTGTAATGTTTATTTATTATTATTCTTCCCACAATGTACAATTCAGACACAGCACGCTAGGACAAGTGTTCAATCACTGAGCGCTGCATTATATACATGACTATTGACCAGGCAGGGAGGAACGTAATGCCTGGTACACACCATGCAATTTCCCATCACATCGAAGGGTTGAATCGATCATTTCCGACAGGTCCGATCACTTCCATACAAAATCGATTAGAAAACCTAAACAAGCAGCGATCGTACTTTTATTGCACAAGGAGACATGCAGAGATCTATCACATTGTCAGCGAGGGATAGAAGTCACAGGGGTGACACTCTGTTCGGAGCCCATAGCCTGAGGTTTGCAGGGGAGGGGGGTCATGAGAAGGGATGACACTTTGGGGGGAGAGATCCCTGGCTTACTTACTGGTATATAGGGCTCCATGCGTGGTGCTTCTATGCGCTGGGAAACCAGCAGCATTTTGGATTGGAAATCCACCAGATATTACATCCACTTTGGTGTATTGGAAAAAAACAAAACCCAAGGATAAAAAAGACTCAGTCAGGAAGGAGGCAGATAAGTGCAGTATTGTCTATATAAATGTATGTATGTATTTCCTTTTAGACTCCAGACAAAAGCATCCCAGTGTAGCAGTTGGCTAATGATTCACCCAGTGCCTGTCTCAGACTGCTCACTACATTTCCATCAGCCCTCTGTTCCTCACTTCAAGGAGGAGTCTCTGGGCTTTAAATTACTGATAGGACATTTACAACTGCTGTGTCACCAGGGGAGGAGGAGACAGCCCGCAGTCACTCAATCTTAAAGGGAAACAAGCGTCGTTCACTTCCACTGCTGGTTCCCGGCAATTAGATCCTAGTGTGGGAACGTGATGGACAGCCAGCATTCTTCGCTGGTAGATTCCAAGGAGCAGCCTCTTACCTGGGTGTGAGAAGTGCTGCAATCACACGCTGGAGCGGCTGGCATGCTGAGACAGCAGCTCATCTACAGGAACCACAGTGACAGTGGAAAGCTGCAGACTTCTGTTTGCTGATAACTTTCTCACTGTTCAGTACCTAACATATACTATAAAGGTGCTCATACACTTGCTAGATTTATAGTATGATCAAATCTGCCAGAGATTGATACCGCTGCACAATCGTAATTTTGATTGATTTCCAGTTGAAAATAATCAAAACTATCGATTATGCAGGCTGGAAAGATGTCATTTGAAAGTCAGTGGTCAGGTGCACCGTTGTAGCAGTGTTTGATTTTGGGATGTCGGACAGACCCCCGGCTGGTCTACCCCATATAATGTGCTCCTGAGGGCTGTGCAGAGTATTACAATGTAATGTACTCTCACCTATCTGCTAGCATGCCTCCTCCTGTGTCTTCTGCAGGGCAGGCGCTGCCGTATAGGCAAAGGGGGCAAGTGCTCCAGGGCTCCAAACCTCTGCAGGGGCCCCTGAACTGCCAGACGCTACCAAGTTGTCTCCCGCACTGCTCGCTGGGGCCCTGATTTTTAGCTGCAATGACTCACTTGTCCCGGCAAGTGGTGGCTGCACCATCCAGGCAGTCTTCCACCACGCTGTCCGCCACTTCTCTAGCACGTGCTCTAACGTTTTGTCCTACGCGTCGATTTTGCCTACTTTACCTTCTGCGCGTGCTCAGTACCTTCCACGCCCACTCTGCACATGCGCATTTAGGTTTTCTCATTTCCCCTCATCGTTTACCCTACGGGTGTGCGGAGTAATAGCCTGTGGTTGGAGGGAGTGCAGCGGCAAGTGTGTGCTAATGAGCAGGCCCCTTTGTAGGGGCCGTGCAGCCACCCTGAGCACAGACTAATCATCTATAACTGCTACATTTTCAAACTTATTTCAATTATTACTTTATTAGCAATAACATACAGTGAAACACGTATACAATCAGCCTATTTCCATAGTAGGTTATTTCGATTTGTAGGTCTCCTCGATGGAGTTTCCATCATTCTGTCATTAGCGTAGGACATTTCGACAATGTAGGACAATACGTTGGAGCACCGGCGCATAGTATGTGTAAACGTGCCGGATAGAGAAGACACACACCGAATAGAGAAGAGCAGCATGGTGGAGGATTGCACGGATGGTGCAGCCACCGCCGGGACAAGTGAGTCAGTGCAGCTAATGTGCAGGGCCCTAGAGAGCAGTGGGGTAGTGTCTATCGTTGAGGAAGGGAAAGACTGTAGTGGGGGAGAACTATCGGTGGTTGGGGGCCTCCTACTTAAGTTTTCCCCAGGGCAGCTTAAAATGGCCCTGGTCTTCTCTCCGGGCTACTGGGGCATTTGTACTCCATGATCCGACTGCATGTATGTGAGAATGTATGTGCCACCACGTCACGGGGTACATGCGCCTCTGTGGCACTGGAGAGAAGACAGAACGAGGGGCCCCAGGGGATAGGTGAGCGTATACACTACAACACTCAGCACCCGCCCATGGGAGCTCATTTTATGGGGGCCCTGGCAGGCAGAGAGATGGCTCCACATACAGTGGCTTGCAAAAGTATTCGGGCCCTTGAAGTTTTCCACATTTTTTCACATTACTGCCACAAACATGAATCAATTTTATTGGAATTCCACATGGAAGACCAATACAAAGTGGTGTACACGTGAGAAGTGGAACAAAACTCATACATGATTCCAAACATTTTTTTTACAAATAAATAACTGCAAAGTGGGGTGTGCGTAATTATTCAGCCCCCTGAGTCAATACTTTGTAGAACCACCTTTTGCTGCAATTACAGCTGCCAATCTTTTAGGGTATGTCTCTACCAGCTTTGCACATCTAGAGACTGAAATCCTTGCCCATTCTTCTTTGCAAAACAGCTCCAGCTCCGTCAGATTAGATGGACAGTGTTTGTGAACAGCAGTTTTCAGATCTTGCCACAGATTCTTGATTGGATTTAGATCTGGACTTTGACTGGGCCATTCTAACACATGGATATGTTTTGTTTTAAACCATTCCATTGTTGCCCTGGCTTTATGTTTAGGGTCGTTGTACTGCTGGAAGGTGGACCTCCGCCCCAGTCTCAAGTCTTTTGCAGACTCCAAGAGGTTTTCTTCCAAGATTGCCCTCTATTTGGCTCCATCCATCTTCCCATCAACTCTGAGTAGCTTTCGCTGTCCATGCTGAAGAGAAGAACCCTCAGAGCATGATGCTGCCACCACTATATTTAACAGTGGGGATGGTGTGTTCAGAATTATGTGCAGTGTTAGTTTTCCATCACACATAGCGTTTTGCATTTTGGCCAAAAAGTTCCATTTTGGTCTAATCTGACCAGAGCACCTTCTTCCACATGCTTGCTGTGTCCCCCACATGGCTTGCGGCAAACTGCAAATTGGACTTCTTATGCTTTTCTGTTAACAATGGCTTTCTTCTTGCCACTCTTTCATAAAGGCCAATTTTGTGCAGTGCACGACTAATAGTTGTCCTATGGACAGATTCCCCTACCTGAGCTGTAGATCTCTGCAGCTCGTCCAGAGTCACCATGGGCCTCTTGACTGCATTTCTGATCAGCGCTCTCCTTGTTCGGCCTGTGAGTTTAGGTGGACGGCCTTGTCTTGATAGGTTTACAGTTGTGCCATACTCCTTCCATTTCTGAATGATCGCTTAAACAGTGCTTCGTGGGATGTTCAAGGCTTTGGAAATCTTTTTGTAGCCTAAGCCTGCTTTAAATTTCTCAATAACTTTATCCCTAACCTGTTTGTGTGTTCTTTGGACTTCACGGTGTTGTTGCTCCCAAGATTCTCTTATGGCCCATACTCACGGGCTACAATTGTCGCCGCAACACGCGCGTGTTGCGACGAAAGGTCACCCGTGAGTATGAGGCGCAACACGGGCGCGCACCCCGAACCGTCGCTCGTCGCTGCTGTCGCCAGGCGATTGGTGCGGTAAATCGCCCGGCGACAGTTGCCGCCGCAACTTTGCCGCAGCTGTCGCTAGTCCGCGTGAGTATGCGGACTAGCGACAGCAAAATAATTGAAAATCTACGGCGCTTCCGGCGAGGGGGAGGAACGTTGGCGACAGCTTCCCTCGCACAGCTGATCCGTCTTCCGCGTGTGTACGCGGAGGGACCTGGCGAGGAGCTGTCGCCGGCCTGTCGCGCACACGCTCACGTGTGCTGGCGACAGGCCACAAATGTAGCCCGTGAGTATGGGCCATTAGACAACCTCTGAGGCCGTCACAGAGCAGCTGTATTTGTACTGACATTAGATTACACACAAGTGCACTCTATTTAGTCATTAGCACTCATCAGGCAATGTCTATGGGCAACTGACTGCAGTCAGACCAAAGGGGGCTGAATAATTATCCATACCCCACTTTGCAGTCATTTATTTAAAAAAATTGTTTGGAATCATGTATGATTTTCGTTCCACTTCTCATGTGTACACCACTTTGTATTAGTCTTTCACATGGAATTCCCCAAAAATTGATCCATGTTTGTGGCAGTAATGGGACAAAATGTGGAAAGGGGGCCGAATACTTTTGCAAGCCACTGTATACAGTGCAGGAGAGTATTGACATGTATGCACGTCAGTACTGTTCACAGCATGTTTTGTATTGACATGCATAACCATTAATACCGCTAGGGAGGTTAAAGGTTATTATGTTGTTAATTATCTTTTAGAGCAGAGAGGAAATTCTGAGTTTAGGTCGGCTTTAAGGGTGAGTTCAAATGATCCTACCCTCCCATGGGCTAACTATATGTTGCACACTTTATCCAAACTGCTATCCGCATTCATAATCATCTATTTGTGTCTTTGAGGTAATGTGACCACATTATCCAGCTGGACAGATACAAAGCCCAATATCATGCGTATATCTAAAAAAGAAGAAGCCTGAGAATTTGAGCGCCGGAGAGTAGAATATAACATTTTGCTGATATTCTCCTGTCCCCCTAACTTATCTAATTCTCACACAATCCCTCCCCCCACCTATTCCTAACACTAAACTCATAAACTCACCCCCTATGCTTTCTCCTAACACTAACCTCACCCCCATTCTCCTAACGCTAAAATAACTGACCCCGAAGTAGGGTCCGGTTATATAGTAGCCCTCAGGAGATCAGTTACTTACCCTCTTCTGCTCATCTACTGTGTCCTTTGAAATATTTCCGGTGCCCAAGTTAACCTTTTGGCGCTATAGCACAGCCAAGCATCCATGTCCACTACACCACCGCAGGCAATCGATCGCTACCACAACTGCCAATCACCAGTGCCCAAATAAATACCTTGGTGCACATCTACCCCATACGTGGCTTCGGCCAATCAGTTGGCGCCACAGCCGATCGTACTCTATCTGGCGCTCGTTAACATTGTGGTCTATATGCGCCCCCATTACCAGCTATACGTTGGTGCCTGAAGTTCCTGCTTTGCGATAATCACACTGTGGACAAAGCAAGATGGAGGCTGGTATTCTTCCGTGTTAAGCTTTGGGTTACTGCCCTTAGAACTAGCAAACAGTGCATGTTTGGTAGACTACTCTCTATAAAACATCACTGATCAGGTGGGTTAATCACTGATCAAACTGATAAGCTGAATTTTCCTGTGCAGAGAGCTACAAAAGATACTTTGTTGGTCAGGCTTGAGAAGAACTTTTGTTTAATATATGTCATAATTCTCTATATTTTGTTGTGGGTGGTGTTAGAGTGGAAACAGATTATACTATTTAGAATCAGAATCATTTTATTTCAGAATCAGATATGGCAGTATTAAATTGCAAATGAAATTTGAAATGAGCTTTAACTGACCTACATGTTATAAGGTACTTACACTAGGGATAATCAGTGAGATGCAACCCATTTTCATTGCATCTTCCTTGCATTTAAAGAACAACTATCAAAAGAAACAGTTCTTTTGTAAGCCCCACATGCCTATAGAGCTTTTAGCCAGCAACACTAGAAAGCTTTTCAGAAGTGTCATCACAGCCTGTGTGAAAAAAAGCTTTGTTTATAAACTGTTGTAACACTTGTGTCAGCGAATGGGGTGGGGGGGGGGGGGTGGGTTCAAAGCTGTACTATGTAGGTAGGTCTCACTTCTCTGTCACTATTCACAGATTAATGATTTACTGTTTGTTTCTCTCCTGCTTACACACACACTGCTTTCTGACAGATTATATGAGAACAGCTGAGGGATTTTTTAGATACAGAGAAAGATCTGAAGTGGAGGAGGCTTACTTCCTTCCTGTTCTTGGATGCCCCCCCCCCCCCCCCCCATTCCAAATGAGCTCTTCCTGTTTACTTTACACTGCCAGGCAGAGAGAGACACATACAGAAACACACAGAGCTGTAGCTGATGATGAGTTATGTAAACACTATGTGAAGCTATATTTGGGCTTTCTATCATTCTGAAGAGATTTCAGTCACAGTTTTACTGCTGGTGAGGACTGTCTCTGTATGCTGGATGTTCTGGACACAGTCTCTGTTCTCCGTAAATGTCTTATTTTCTTAACATAAAAATGAATAGATGAAAAAAAAAAGCCTTTGTATTGCTATTTGCTAGTAATTACTGGAAATACACTGTATGTGGCATTTAGAATTTTAGTTAACTTTGATAGCTGTCCTTTAAGTTTTATGTAAATGTTATGCAGCTTGAACTTGGACCAACAAAAACTGACAGGACGTTTTTCTGATTAGTCCAGCTTCAAGCTGCATACAATTTACAAGAAATTTGAAGAAGAAATTATTTGCATCTCATTGATCATCCCTGGTGTACATATGCACAATAATTATCGCTCGCAGAGATCGGGACTCATTCCCTAGGGTGACAGTTCGGAGCTACGTGCTGTACAGTCGTATTTTCTTGCTATGGAGGGGAGTGGAGCAATGATGATGCAGTATACGACAAAGCAGTTTCCAGTGTGATGGAGAGGAAAACAATCTGCTCAGCCACAACCCGACAAACATGCTAGATTTTTGGTGTTGATGTTCGTCTTGGCTGAGAACCCTCTAACAGTGTTCCTAGGGCCGGCGCTACCATAGAGGCAAAGGAGGCAGCTGCCCCAGGGCCCCAGAGCTTGTAGGGGCCCCCAGTGGCTACAAGAGGAATTTTTTTTTTCAAATCGACCTTATAGTTTTTGAGAAAATCGATTTTAAAGTTTCAAAGGAAAAAAATACACATTTAAAACCAGCCGACTTTAATGGTTAATAGCAAATCCACCTTAAATTCTAGAAACCCTAAATTTGCAGGATATGTTAAGGAGATCATTGGGAATAAGAGGGAAAAACAATTTTTCAAAAAGACCTTATAGTTTTTGAGAAAATCGATTTTAAAGTTTTGAAGGCAAAAAGTATACTTTTAAATGCGGTAAATGTCACTTTTAGTACGTAACGGTAGTGTAATTTTACATGTATCAAAAGAAAGAGCAATAAATTTCCTGACGGGGTTTCCAGGGGGTCCATACGTAGCTGCAGCGCTTTGGCCAGGGATCGCTATAAAGCTGCAATATGGCTGTATGGGCCGAACGGTTCGCCGGCGAACGGTTCCACGCGAACTTCGGTGGTTCGCGTTCGCGTCCCGCTGGCGAACCTTTGCGGAAGTTCGGTTCGCCCCATAATGCACCTTGAGGGTCAACTTTGACCCTCTACATCACAGTCAGCAGGCCCAGTGTAGCCAATTAGGCTACACTAGCCCCTGGAGCCCCACCCCCCCTTATATAAGGCAGGCAGCGGCGGCCATTACGGTCACTCGTGTGCTGCCTGCGTTAGTGAGAGTAGGGCGAGCTGCTGCAGACTGTCTCTCAGGGAAAGATTAGTTAGGCTTAACTTGTTCCTGGCTGGCTGCATACCTGTTCTGTGAACCCACCACTGCATACCTGTACTGTGAACCCACCACTGCATTCCTGTTCAGTGAACCTGCCACTGCATACCTGTTCTGTGAACCCATCACTGCATACCTGTTCAGTGAACCTGCCACTGCATACCTGTGCTGTGCACCCACCACTGCATACCTGTTCTGTGAACCCACCACTGCATACCTGTGCTGTAAACCCACCACTGCATACCTGTTCTGTGAACCCACCACTGCATACCTGTTCTGTGAACCCACCACTGCATACCTGTTCAGTGAACCCACCACTGCATACCTGTTGTGTTCAGTGAACCCGCCACTGCATACCTGTTCTGTTCAGTGGACCCGCCACTGTATACCTGTTTAGTGAACCCGCCACTGCATACCTGTTGTGTTCAGTGAACCTGCCACTGCATACCTGTTCTGTGAACCCGCCACTGTATACCTGTTCTGTTCAGTGAACCCGCCACTGTATACCTGTTCAGTGAACCCGCCACTGCATACCTGTTGTGTTCAGTGAACCCGCCACTATATACCTGTACTGTTCAGTGAAACCGCCACTGCATACCTGTTCAGTGAACCCGCCACTGCATACCTGTTGTGTTCAGTGAACCCGCCACTGCATACCTGTTGTGTTCAGTGAACCCGCCACTGCATACCTGTTGTGTTCAGTGAACCTGCCACTGTATACCTGTACTGTTCAGTGAACCCGCCACTGCATACCTGTTCTGTTCAGTGAACCTGCCACTGTATACCTGTACTGTTCAGTGAACCTGCCACTGTATACCTGTACTGTTCAGTGAACCCGCCACTGCATACCTGTTGTGTTCAGTGAACCCACCACTGCATACCTGTTCAGTGAACCCACACCCTGTTCACTGATGCACAGCCATTGTTGTTACAGCCAGATAATTTTCACCAACTCATATGTCTGCGTTACGCGGCAACACTATGGATGTAACGTGTAAGGAGGATGAATGACCTACTGATGGTGCATGTTTGGATTTTTCTGAGGCAAGCGAAGCTGGGCAGGATGATTACGATGCTGACGATGATAGGGATCCTCTGTATGTTCCCAATAGAGGAGATGAAGAGGGGGACAGTTCAGAGGGGGAGTCAGAGAGTAGTAGGAGGAGAGAAGTTGCTGAAAGAAGCTGGGGCAGCTCTTCGTCAGAAACAGCTGGTGACAGAGTCCGGCACCATGTATCGCCACCTATGTACAGCCAGCCAACTTGCCCTTCAGCATCAGCTGCTGAGGTCCCCATAGTGCCCACATCCCAGGGTGGCTCAGCGGTGTGGAAATTTTTTAATGTGTGTGCCTCAGATCGGACCAAAGCCATCTGTTCGCTCTGCCAACAAAAATTGAGCCGTGGAAAGGCCAACACTCACGTAGGGACAAGTGCCTTACGAAGGCACCTGGAGAAAAGGCACAAACAGCAATGGGATGGCCACCTGAGCAAAAGCAGCAGCAGCACACAAAAGAAAAGTCACCCTCCTTCTCCTCTTCCTCCTTCAGGTGCATCATCTGCTTCTGCCGCTTTCTCCCTTGCACCTTCACAGGCACCCTCCTCCACTCCGCCTCTGCCCTTGAGCGGTTCCTGCTCCTCTGCCCACAGCAGCAATCAGGTGTCCGTGAAGGAAATGTTTGAGCGGAAGAAGCCAATTTCGGCCAGTCACCCCCTTGCCCGGCGTCTGACAGCTGGCGTGGCGGAACTGTTAGCTCGGCAGCTGTTACCATACCAGCTGGTGGACTCTGAGGCCTTCCGTAAATTTGTGGCCATCGGAACACCGCAGTGGAAGATGCCAGGCCGCACTTATTTTTTGAGAAAGGCCATACCCCAACTGCACCGTGAAGTTGAGAGGCAAGTGGTGTCATCTCTTGCGAAGAGCGTTGGGTCAAGGGTACACCTGACCACGGATGCCTGGTCTGCCAAGCACGGGCAGGGCCGCTACATTACGTACACAGCCCATTGGGTGAACCTGGTGGTGAACGATGGCAAGCAGGGCGCAGCGGACCAAATTGTGACACCTCCACTGCTTGCAGGCAGGCCTCCTGCCACCTCCTCTCCTCCTGCTACATGCTCTTCGCTGTCCTCCTCCTCCTTGGCTGAGTGGCAGTTCTCCTCTCCAGCTACACAGCCCCAGCTCCGCAGGGCCTATGCTGCATGCCAGGTACGACGCTGTCACGCCATCTTAGACATGTCTTGTCTCGAAGCGGAGAGTCACACTGGAGCAGCTCTCCTGGCTGCTCTTAAGAAACAGGTGGATGAGTGGCTGACCCCGCACCACCTGGAGATAGGCAACGTGGTGTGCGATAACGGCAGCAATCTGCTTGCCGCTTTGCATATGGGGAAGCTGACACACATACCCTGCATGGCACATGTCATGAATCTAGTTGTTCAAAGATTTGTGGCAAAGTACCCTGGCTTAGGGGATGTCCTGAAGCAGGCCAGGAAGTTCTGTGGGCATTTGAGGCGGTCTTACACAGCCATGGCACGATTTGCAGAAATTCAGCGGAAAAACAACATGCCGGTGAGATGCCTCATTTGCGATAGCCCGACTCGCTGGAATTCGACCCTGCTCATGTTCTCCCGCCTGCTAGAACAGAAGAAAGCCGTCACCCACTACCTCTACAACTACAGTAGAATGAAACAGTCTGGGAAGATGGGGATGTTCTGGCCCGACAACTGGACACTGATGAAAAATGCATGCAGGCTCATGCGGCCGTTTGAGGAGGTGACCAACCTGGTGAGCCGCAGTGAGGGCACCGTCAGCGACTTAATTCCCTACGCTTACTTCTTGGAGCGTGCTGTGCGTAGAGTGGCGGATGAAGCTGTGAATGAGCATGACCAGGAACCGTTACGGCAGGAACAGGCATGGGACCAATTTTCATCAGACCCAGCTGTTTCCTCAACACCTGCGGCAGCACAGAGGGGGGAGGAGGAGGAAGAAGAGAAGTCGTGTGCAGAAGACGAGTCAGACTCAGAGGATGATGAGCAAGGTGTTTCTTTGGGGGAGGAGGAGGAGGAGGGGACGGCGCAGGAGAACACCCGCAGCAGGCGTCGCTCGCAGGGGGCTTGTGCTGCTCAACCTTCCCGTGGTATTGTTCGTGGCTGGGGGGAAGAGGTTGACTTACGTGACGTCACTGAGGAAGAGCAAGAGGAGATGGAGGGTACTGGATCCGACTTTGTGCAGATGTCGTCTTTTATGCTGTCCTGCCTGTTGAGGGACCCCCGTATAAAAAACCTCAAGGGGAATGAGCTGTACTGGGTGGCCACACTACTAGACCCTCGGTACAGGCACAAAGTGGCGGACCTGTTACCAACTCACCGGAAGGTGGAAAGGATGCAGCACATGCAGAACCAGCTGTCAACTATGCTTTACAATGCCTTTAAGGGTGATGTGACAGCACAACGCCAGCAAGGTACCACTGCCACTAATCCTCCTCCCGTGTCCACGCAGTCAAAGACAGGACGCTCCAGCGATCTCATGGTGATGTCGGACATGCGGACGTTCTTTAGTCCAACGCCTCGCCGTAGCCCTTCCGGATCCACCCTCCACCAACGCCTGGAACGGCAGGTAGCCGACTACCTGGCCTTAAGTGTGGATGTAGACACTGCTGTGAACAGCGATGAGGAACCCTTGAACTACTGGGTGCGCAGGCTTGACCTGTGGCCAGAGCTGTCCCAATTTGCCATCCAACTTCTCTCCTGCCCTGCCGCAAGTGTCCTGTCAGAAAGGACCTTCAGCGCAGCTGGAGGCATTGTCACAGAGAAGAGAAGTCGCCTAAATCACAAAAGTGTTAAGTACCTCACCTTTATCAAAATGAATGAGGCATGGATCCCGGAGGGCTGCTGCCCGCCCCAAGACTAAGTCAGTCCCCGCACACACAGCATCTCTGCCTGCACGCCGTGTGACTGGCTGCCTGGGCTGCCCCAAGAAGACTAAGTCGCTCCCAGTCCCTCCACACAGCATGTCTGCCTGCAGGCCGCTTGACTACCTTCTCCGCCACCACCAACAGGGTCCGGGACTCCAGGCGGATTGCTGAATTTTTTAGGCCGCTGCTAGCAGCGGCCGCTGTAATAATTTTTCTGGTGCGTGTACATGACTGCCTAATTTTTCTGGCTGCACTGCGGGCAGCTGCAACAACAAAAGAAAAGGCATGTACATGCGCCCATTCCCCTTCGTGATCATTACCTTGCCGTGGTGAAGGGGCTTGCGTATCACAATGAAGCAATGACCGGCGCCTAGATGAGTGTCTCGGGGGGCACACAAAAGATAATAAGGTCGTTGCTTCATTGTGGTCAGACCAAATTTGATCAGCTGGACAGTCACTGTTCTGTCATTCAGCTACATCAGCCAGGCGACCATATGGGCTGTAAAGCCACCAAAACCTGCACTCTCGCCATGGTGCGCACCAGTCCAGCACGGCCATCACTACACAAACAGCTGTTTGCGGTGCGTTACACGGTGAGTTTGGTGTGTCAGTGTGAAGCAGTACCTTAATTACACAACTGCAAGATGTTTTAAAGCACTTTAGGCCTGTCATTTAGCATTCAATGTGATTTCTGCCCTTAAAACGCTGCTTTGCGTCAAATCCAGATTTTTCCCCGGGACTTTTGGCATGTGTCCCACTCCGCCATGCCCCCCTCCAGGTGTTAGACCCCTTGAAACATCTTTTCCATCAGTTTTGTGGCCAGCATAATTATTTTTTTTTTCAAAGTTCGCATCCCCATTGAAGTCTATTGCGGTTCGCGAACTTTAACGCGAACCGAACGTTACGCGAAAGTTCGCGAACCCGGTTCGCGAACCTAAAATCGGAGGTTCGGCCCATCTCTATGTATGAAGGTCCCTGGCATTTTTTTTCCTATTTTCCCAATTTTTTTTTTTTATGTTTATAGTGTGGGAATTTTTTTTTTTTGAATTATGTGGGGTCTCCTCTCCTGAAACTTTTTAACCCCTTGTCCCCCATGCAGGCTGGGGTAGCCAGAATGTGGAGCTCCGACCGATTGGGGCTTTAAACCCTGACTCTACCAGCTGCAAAAAAGGTTCCTTAATGCCAATTTTTGCTCCGGGGTATCTGTTGGGGGGGGGGGGGGGGGGGCAGGTTTATTTTGCCCTGGGGCCCCATTGTTGCTTAAACCGGCCCTGAGTGTTCCCCAACCCTGTCCTCAAGGTCCACCAACAGTACATGTTTTGTGGAAATCCACAGAAGTAGTTAATTAGCTCTGCTGAGAACCTAATTACCTCACCTGTGGATGTTTGTGGTTTCCTGCAAAATATGTACTGTTGGTGGGCCCTGAGGACAGGGTTGGGGAACTATGCTCTAACATGTGCACTAAGCTTTACTTTAGTACTTTATGGGCAGAACGGTGATGTAGTGGTTAGCTGCCTTGCAGCGCTGGGTCCCTGGTTCAAATCCCAGCCAGGTCAACATCTGCAAGGAGTTTGAATGTTGTCTGCGTGTGATTCCTCTGGGAACTCTGGTTTCCTCCTACATCCCAAAACATACAGATAAGTTAATTGGCTTCGCCCTAAATTGGCCCTAGACTATGATATAGACTTGTGAGCTCCTCTGAGGGACAGTTAAGTGACAAGACAATATACTCTGTACAGCGCTGTGGAAGATGTCAGCGCTATATAAATAATACTAATAATAAGCTTTAGCTTTGTGTTTTCATCTAATCAGTTGCTATTATTATTTTAGATTGCAATCTCTAGTGAACAGGATGCTCTTCTCCTCCTGTATCATTGTATATAGCAGTTTATACTTGCTATGTGGTATCATGTACCTTGAATGGGGGAGTCCAATGTGCTGAGAAAAGCAACCTGTGCAACTTATCAACTGGATGCCCTGGGGTGGATACAGGGGTAGCCAGTGAGCAAGGGGCAGAAGCAGTTAGAGGACCAAGGGCTTGATGAGCAGCCGTGTGACCATGGAGGTTCTGAATCACTCCCACTGAGTCTGGTACTGTAGGGACCTGGCGTATCTTGGAATCAGCGGAGTTCTAGTAAGCAGGTAAGTATTCAGGCAGGCAGAGTTGGCAAAAGATCGGGTCCTTGGACAGGCAATAGTTTAAGAGCAGATCGGGTTCTCAGACAGGCTGGGGTCATTAACAGTGGGTAGTCATACAAAGCAGAATTCAAAACCAGAGCCAGGATCAGCATCAAACAACGGGTACAAGCAGGCAGTGCTGCTCGGATACCCCTTTTCAAAATCCGAATTGAATGCTTTATGGGCGTACGTGCCACTCAAGTGAGTACACAACACTTACGCAATCACACACCCCGAACAAAGAAGCATGTACAAACAAATTACCATTTACCCTTAATTGCCATCGCTTACGCCACAGCACATAACGCATAACATAACGCATATTTGCGCAAACCCTTAGGCCTTCATGCATAGAAGACGGACGAGATGCGCCAGGGTGCCTGCTGACATCTGTGCGCACCAGCCGCCTCGCCTGGATAGGTAGCCAACTGTGACATGTAGGGAGGTTTCTAATGTGTGTCCTTTAGCTACAGCTCTGCATAATAATATTGGCAGGTTATAAAATAAGGAATAATCAGGATCCTTAAAGCTGTAAATAAGTTGCAGTTAGTTTCTGTGGATTAACGCTAAGTTAATTTGCACTTGGGATGACTTTATGACTTTAAACTATCCTGGCTGCACACACGGGAAATAAGAGAATTATATTCTCGACTGACATACGGTAAACATAGCTGTTTATTTAACGTATTTATTCAGTGTCTTTACATCATACCAAACTTTGCAGAGCATGAAAGCCGTACAATAGCGCTGCAACAATAAATGAAGTTAAACACATCATATAGAATTTCCTAATCACATGGGAAGGTTAACACATGCACTCCCACGTCAGGTCATGCTGTGCACTGGTACAATGTTCTGTTCCCGCTAGCATATCTTTTACTGATGTTTTGTGTGGTTTGAGTGACTTGACAAGCTCAGTATAGATTTCTGCAGCAATTTCAAGGCTATGGTGTGTGGCAGACATAACAAAATGGAGCTGAAATGGGGAAAGTGTCAGTGATTATTGAAGATGGATGATAGAAAGGACTATGTGCAAAGAAGCATATAAAAAGTAACAAAAATGCTATTAAATAATATGATTTAAGATAGCTTGAATTTTGAGTACAAGTGGGTTTTAGCATACACAAAATACACATAGCAGAGCATTAATTAACAGTATAATAGGTGCAATACAAGCCATTTTGCAATTTCACTATTAAAATAACCTTTCAGTTCCAGTCCGCAACCACCTATGGTTTTACAACTATAAAAATGAAAAAAAACAGGAACTCCTTAGGTGTATTCAGATAAATGTGTATCACGGTTAGTAATTGGATGCAACAGTCAAACCTAAGGTCTGTACCCACCTCGTGATTTTTCCAATATTTTTCCCGATGACCAGCGATTTTTGAGTGATTTTTTTGCGTTGTCTTTGCGATTGTTATTGCCATGTAAGCATCACGTGGCAATAACGACCATCACAGCAGATCGGATCTTTGAGATCCTCGATAACTCCCATGCAAAGTATTGCGATCTATTGAAGTTTCTTTCATGCTCGTCTTGTAAAGTCGCAGGACCTGTTTTCTGAAGCACATAAACAGCCAAGAAACAGTGAGAGACAGTTTAAGATAAGGTTTTACTGCAGTAAAGTTCAAAGGCTCATTATTTCTACTTCGTGTTATAGCTCAAAGTACAGAGAGGTTGATTCACAACGGTTACTTATTTTTCACCTTAACTGTAAGGATTGCTAATGCATGAGAAAAACAAATAAGGAGAGATAATTCATGAGATAAATTGATAAGGCGAACTAAACCATAAGTTATGTCAAATAAGGAGAGCTAAACCATGAGCTATGTCAAATAAGGAGAGCTAGACCATGAGTTATGTCAAATAAGGAGAGCTAAACCATGAGCTATGCCAAATAAGGAGAGCTAAACCATAAGCTATGTCAAATAAGGAGAGCTAAACCATGAGCTATGCCAAATAAGGAGAGCCAAACCATGAGCTATGTCAAATAAGGAGAGATAAACTATGAGCTATGTCAAATAAGGAGAGCTAAACCATGAGCTATGTCAAATAAGGAGAGCTAAACCATGAGCTATGTCAAATAAGGAGAGCTAAACCATGAGCTATGTCAAATAAGGATAGCTAAACCATGAGTTAAGTTAGATAAGGAGAGATAAATTGAGAGTTAATAAGGTGAGATAATTTAACAGAAAAGCTTTGTAAATCAGGCCCAATGTGTGGTTTTAAAACTGCACCTGTGACAGTATTATGCAATGTTATACATTTTTTTTTACAAATGTAATGTACTAATGTTCTATTCATTATCCGTCCGGTTTTTTTTTGCTTCTGGTTTCCGTTAACCACATCAAAAATTACTCTTAAACGGAGGTTGTTATAGAATAAGGCATGTATTTTTACAGTGCATGTTTTTTGTATGTTATGTCATTCTTCCCATTTGGCATGAGGCCCGCCAGGAACTTGTAAGGTTTCCGCAGCAGAAGAATACTTTCTCAATCATTGCAGACATTTTCTACATCATTACACACCAGCCTGCATTCATGTAGCTTAGGACTTGTAAAAATGCTTTGTGGAGATCAGTGAAGCAAATATACATATATTAAATCAAGTTACACAAAGCTGATTTAAAGCCTATTAGACTTTCAACACAGTGTGAAAAAGTACAGAGTAGTGGGCTGCTGATTTTTCTGATTAACATTACAAGCATACAACTATATTGTATACATGTGAATGTTAGATTAACATTTTAAACATCTATTCAGAATGATGGTAAACGTGATTCTCAATGTTTAATAAGCATGGTAACAACAGAAATGTTCTATAAATAAAGTCAGGATCACTGCAGGATCAGGTTCTGAAGCTTACAACATTTTACATTTCTTTAGGGAAAAATATTTTAGGCTGGATTAACACTTACAGTAAATGTGTTGCGTTGAATTGCGTTTAGTTGCATTGCATCCCATTGAAAAAAGCATGCTGCAGCGCGACACAACTCAATGCATTTAAGTGTGAATCCAGCCTAAAGGGAGTTTGGAGTAACATGTTACATGATGAGATAACCATGTGTAGTACAGTCCGAGTCCTACTTAGAACTTGACTGTGTTCCTTTACAATGAACCTGAAATGAAAAAAAAAAATTAGATACTACCCAAAGTAATGGGAAGCCTTTGGATAGTCCCTAATCCTCTTCTCTTAGTCCCAAATTTATCTTCCCTAATCCTCTAACGGCCCACCATTCCAGCGCAGGGTTCCTCTACACTTATCCTACAAAAGCTTGTTACATGAGTTTCTGGTGGCTGTGCTCTCGGGGGTTGATGAGCATATCCAGACTGGCCATGTACAGAGGTAAAAAGCTGTACATAAGCTACTTCTTTCTACTGGGCATGCGTAGACCTTACTTAGGCATGTCCAGTCCGGATGCACTTGTTCATGAGTGGGAGCGCAGCAACAAAATGAAGAGTGACCCTGTGCTGGAGCGATAGGCTCAACGAGGATCCGGGAAGCTTCTGGACTATAACAAGTTCGGTTGTTCAACATTTGTTTGAACGGGAGATGAAAAAACATTTAAAAACTACAGTCACATTTAAGATTGTTTCACACGGTGTCCGATGCGCCAGACGCAACGGAATCCGTGTGAAAGAACCTTAAATTTGACTGTAGTTTTTAAATGTCACAACGCGATGCAATTAATTTTTTTCACATCACGGCATCAGCGTTGCAGTGTGGTGGGTTCTATCGGGATGCTGCAACTTGTAGCATGCAGTGCATTCACAGGGCAATGTACACGTTTACAGTGGCAGTGAAGCCTACTTGCAATGTACTGTATGGTTCACTGTATACATAGCATCGCACTTCTAATGCACCATGCAACTTTTCGCGATCTTGTTTCAACACAAAAGGAGCACTAATCCACTAATGGGTGGTTTCTGTGATCAGACTTTGCTGGAACCCTGTTGTCTAAATAAAACAGAATCTCTAATTCACATTTGACTGTAATCTTAATGACTGGAAAAAAACACCAGACTGATTTCACCTTCAAATTATATGGTAATCCTAGCTGTTCACTTTTGCTATGATGGTACATGGACACATATAGTTTTTTGTCTCATGTAGCCTGCATTTCTTCATCTACTTTAGGACTTAAAAAAATCTGATGATGTTTAAGATCAGATTCATATAAAAATATAGAAACGTTTAAAGGGTTTCCAGGCTTTTAAGCCCCACTGTATGAGAGTTTTGAAACATGTGGTAACCCTGTGGTTGATCACAGCCTGGCAACCACTGACCCTCATTACACCACTGAGATGCATGTGCAACAACTTAGCTGCTAACTGCTGGGTAGCCCAATCACTACAGTGCCGTGTATCTGGCTATTTGAACTAGCTGTTACCTATTTGATGTTGAGCTAAATAAAAAGAGTGTTCCAAGAATTTCAAAGTGAGGAAAACACAGTTAAATACAATTAGCTACATCAAAATAATTAATAAAGTTCCAGTTTGAAATCACCGAGATATTTGAAGTCATCGGCTCTACTTGTAAAATTTTTTAGAACTTTAGGGGAGTTTCCAGCCTAAGTGCTTTTATAGTCCTGCCCATAACAGTGAATTCCAATTCTAGGATTTTTTTTTGTTTTACTTTTGGATAACTTTGAGGGACCTATGTTATAAAAAATGAACATTTTTAAAAATATTACCATTTTTTTCCTACGCCTTTCCTCAGATCTAATGACATACATTATTTATTATTAGTTAATTCTAGAAAAATGTAGAGACTGTTTACTGTAATTATTCAAAAACATCTGCTCTGAAAATATTGCTCTGAAAACTACCAATAAATCATCCATGGTGGCATAGTGGATAGGACTATAACCTTGCAGTGCTGTGTTCTGATTCAAACCCTAGCCGGGACTGTTGCACAGGCCCTGCACCTGCTATTATAGTGGGCGCCCTTCTAAACAGGACCTGTTTAATCGGGGTTAAGGTTAGGTGCCCATGAGGGTAGTTAAGGTCAGGAGCAGGAGGGGGGAGGTTAAGGTTAGTTGCCCACTGCCGGGGTTAAGGTTAGTTGTCCGCCAGGAAAAGGGGTTAAGGTTATGTTCCCAACACGGGGTCTTAGGGTTGGGCACCACCAGAGGCAAGGTTAAGTAATAGGCACCACCGGGGGGGGGGGGGGGGGTGGTCTGTGTGAGTGAGAGTAGGCAGGAGTTAGGCCATAGTAAAATATCGGTAAATTTACAGATATTCTACAACCGCTATCCTGTACCATTTTAAACAGGCGCTTTTATGAAATGTATGTGATTGGCTGGACTCAGCTGAGTGTGCACACACCTGTGCAGACATTGGCATATTAGCTAGATCCGACACAGCTAACTTTAATCTAATATTCTATATTCAGCTATACTTTACAAACTACAAGCACTGCAACTATTTCAGCACATCTTATTCAGCGTAAGCTACTAACCTTTTTTTTTTATCTTAAAAACAGCACTCATCTTTGTGCCACCCAAGCTATTTATATACAAGTGCTAGACAGAGAGGCTCTGAGGTCTCCTTAAGGCCCGTACTCACGGGCTGCAAAACTCGCCTGTCGCCAGCACACGTGAGCGTGTGGGCGACAGGCCGGCGACAGCTTCTCGCCAGGTCCCTCCGCGTACACATGCGGAAGAGGGACCAGCGGCAAGGCGGAAGCTGTCGCTGACGTTCCTCCTCCCCCCCGCCGGAAGCTCACCGGAAGGTCTGTGAACCTCAATGGAGGTTGCTGTCGCTAGTCCGCGTACTCACGCGGACTAGCGACAGTTGCGGCGGGGGGGCAGCGGCGACTGTCGCCATGCGATTGAAAGTTTCAATCGCATGGCGACATAGCGACGGGCGACAGTTCGGGGGCGCGCGCGCGTGCGACGGCCCATACTCACGGGCGACCTGTCGCCGCAACACGCGCGCGCCGCGTGTTGAGGCGACAAAAGTCCCTCGTGAGTATGGGCCATAAGTCCTGACTTCAATCCAGGGCAATGAGCTCCCATCCCCAAGACTGTAAATGGTTAACCACATGCCTGTTCACAGTAGCAGCTCTAAGCCACTAATCCTTTAGTAGTATTAGAATAAACATGTTTTAAGGGATAACACTCTAGTGCAAAGAAACCCCCGTTACTGGTAAATATATTTAACTTTAAAGGGTATTGCCTCTAAGATGACTGGATCTACACTAGTTTGCTGTTAAAAAAGAAGGTTTCAGACTAAGAGGAAAATGGCAAGCAGTACTCAGGCCAGACAGTACCTGGATTATGAAGGAGTGCAGATGGGGACGGATCACTCGTTTAAAATCACACACTGTGTAGATGAATCCAGCACAATCACAGCAGGACCCAAATTCTATCTCTAATTTAACCCTTTTTCAACATTGGCATTTTCCTTCATAGGACCAATGTTGGACATAGTCCTCCATAGGGAAACTGTCCACTGCTAGATAGTGCTGATGCCGGATGAAATCCAGCACAGCGTCAGCCCCTTTAGATCCAAGTGTTGGACTTAAGGTACCCATGCATCTAGTTATGATGGGCAGTTTCGTCTAAGAGACAAATCTCTCTCTAATTGAATCTGATTAGAGAGAGATGTGTCGGCTGCCCATACACCACAGGCCAATTTCCAATCGATTTCATGCTAAAATTGATCAGAAATCGGCCTTGGGACGCCGCTTTTGACCACCTTGCAGACCTGACGCTGTTCACCCTAATGTTTAATGTACTCCCCGGTGCCCATTGCAAGCTACACATTTCCTGCCTGCGCCCTATGCTTGCTCCGGGACCCCTCGGTTGTCCATACACGTACGCACCGTGGTTGCCTAGTAAGGGCACCTGTGTGATGTTACACGTGACACATGTGCCCACATTACTAGGCAACCACGTGGCATGTGGTTGTCACTCATTCTGATATTGCTCGCTGTTACCAGCGTGCTACCAATTGCGCAAGATGCCCCTATATCTTGCATCATGTCCAACCGATTAATGCAACCAAAATTGGTCACATTGTCGGTTGGGCATGCACTTGGCGGCATAGACTTTCATCTGATTCCGATTATAATAATCTAATCGGATGGTCGATCAACCGCCAAATCTCTTGATGTATGGCCACCTTAAGTCTGACACTTTGGCCAGCCCCATCCTCTGCCCCTGGATCTCGTCTGGCATGGCTTCAAAATGTTAGAATCAAGGTCCAACACTTTGATGTTATCCAGCACCTTGCTGCGTTATAATGAAATTACGCTGGTGTGTGCATGGGGGGGGGGGGGGGGGGGAGCTACAGCGCACAAGCTGATTGTAATGCCTGGCAGATCTCCTGCTTTCTTTTCAGCTGCTATAACCCATCTATCACCACCTTCTTTACCCTATGTGGCGCGTCCCCGCTTCAACAGGAGGTGAGGAAACAACACCTGCCCGACTTCGGTTACACCCAGGCCTTGGAGGTGCAAGGTATAGCAGCTGAGGCCAAGAAAGCCAGAGTACCACCAGAACAAACAAGACTATGCATCTGGGTGATATTAGGTAATGGAAGAGGCTACACAGATCACTACAGGAGTTATGGATAAGGGAGCAAGATTGCCCAGAGCAACCGCAGTTTTGAGCTTCCGATAACCGCCACAAATAAACAAGACACAATGGTTGCTTAGGGCGACCGCCACCCTGAGCCTTTGACTGAGTTACAAGACAGACAGTAGACAGACAGATTGGTTGTTAGCGAACATGACACACTGGTTGCTCAGGCCGACCGCAGCCCTGAGCTTCTGACTGAGTAACAAGACAAACAATAGAGAGACAGACGGAATGCTTGCCAATCTAATTGCTGCCCCAGCGATAGCAAGCATCCACACTGACTTGGACAAGACAAAAAAATAAGAGCGTAATTAATAGCAACCGCAGCCTATAGTTATGTTCACAGGAACAGGACTAGCAGGAACAGACAGACAGCACGATTGTTTGCCTAGAAATAGCAAACATCCACACTGATACAGACAAGAAAAAACGGTAGGAGCGTAACTAATAGCAACCGCTGCTATAGTCACGTCCACAGGAACAGAGCAAGCAGGATAACTACCAGTCACCAACGTGTTGAAGGCAGTCTCCAAGTAGCAGGATAGTAAGACTTCACTGACCCCCGCGGGTGCAGGGAATGTCCAGGCAGGCAAGGTAATGCAAAGCAAAGCAATTAAAAATACAACTTTCACAGCATGGTCGCAGCAACAACTGAGGTAAGCTGTACGCTATGTCGGGCGAGGTCTGGAATGAGAGCCAGGCTTTTATATGGACATCAGCCAATGGAAACAGACATGCAAATTCCCACACAGCTGAATGGTAATCATGCAATTCTGTGCTACACTGATTGAAGGCTGTAAGCTATGTGTGAATGGAATTAATTCTCATTACAAATGCATGCCAGATTATGCAACCACATGCATGTAAGAAATCCACAGCTGTCTGACTGCAGTTCAACTGCAGTAAGCCACAGGCGGATTCATGACAACATCCTGGGCTACTCTGAACTGCAGCGCTACTGCAAACAGCAAAGACTCTCATGGCAAATGCAAACAAAACCAAGCAACCAAATGCAGGTAGAGAAATCAAAATTGCTCGGCTGTAGCTCAGCTGCAACCGGCAGGAGGGATCCTTACACTGATGCTGGCCCTGCCCCCTACCACTGATTCCGGGTCACCTCCTGGCTCTAGTGTGAGGAGGTACAGACCCTCCAGATCCTTGCCACCATCGCACCTGCCGATCACCAGAAAACGTAACTGCTGCTTCCATTCGTTTGCAAATATGAGTTAAACATGGAATTTTTGCTGAGGCTGTTTCTTGTGTCCCCTTTTCCTAACCTCTTCCAAAACGTACCCACCTTGGGGAATGTATGCACCGTGATTTGGGAAGTGGATTAAAAGGAAGGCTCCCAGACTTTTAGTTGGGTGCAGCAGGCAGGACTCTCAATTTACCAAGGCACCATCCATAACCTCATGCCAAGAAGAAGCATCTCAAGGCAGGGTTCGCATTTATCAGGAAAATGTAAGCTCTGTCTTTTTCGAATGCGAATTTCCCATACATTGTTTTGCCTTTTTTGGCATTCTTTGAGAGTATCTAATGAAAGTCAGTAAGTATTTGCATGCGGTGTGCGACTTTATGCTGCAAGACGTACGTTTTTTTCATGCATGCAAAAACGTAAACGCAATTTTGCAATTTTAAAACAGAAGTGCAGATCTCCATTGACTTTCAGTGTATGTGCAGTGAGTGCATTTTTGCTAATTCGCACATCATTTTGATAAGTGTGAGCTGTGCCTAAAGTTTCACATATTCTTCCTTGGCAAGGGCTTTTGGGGTGCCCAAGAGTGGCGTTAATGGCTTTAGGTGCTGTCTGCTGTTGCACCACCCTGAAGGACTGGTCATGCTACTAGTAATCTAGTTCTGAAATCACTCTGCTTATTTGTTTACAAACTAGTGAATGAGGATAGGATAATGTACACACGCCTGCTTTCAGTCGGCTGAGGCGACCGTTAACGACCGACCTCAGCCGACAATCAGGCGTGAGTACGGAAGTCGACAACCCCCGACTCCCAACCCACAAGGTCATCCACCGGATGGATCTACCCAACCCCATCGACACTGATCCCCCTGCCGCTCCCACTGTTCTCACCGCTCCCCCGCCGTGTGACGTCACTCTTGCACCACTCATCGCTTCCCCCGCATAGCAACACAGTGCATTGTCAATGACACAGCTGACACGCATGTGTGTAGGGCAGCCCAGTGATGTCGCCTATATTTGCAAATGTGTGGAACCAATGGCTATTTTTTACGTTGAAGGAAACCTTAGCCCTAAATATAATCGGAAATGAACACCCTGTGTGTGTGTAGGTAGGTGTGCAAAGACTTACCACACCTCTCGTGGCTCTGTGTCTCATTCCAATCATCTGTAAATGGCCCCGGTGTAAAGCCCTGGTTGGCGGGGTTGGTGCATGCGCAGTAAGTCCCCGGGAGTACGCACACACTCCCGTGGGAAGACGTACCCGGCATGCGCTGTCACAGGTTCTATAGTGGACATACTGCGCATGCGGTGCGGTAAGTCTTCGAGCACCTACACACACACACGGTGTCCATTTTCAATTACATTTAGGGCTAAGGTATCCTTTAATCAGTAGTCTGAGTTCTCAATTTTATGAAGATTTTGCAGGTATATACTGTAGTTGATATTTCTGTTCCTTAAATAGGAATAGCTACACCCCCTACCTTACCTCCAGTCACACCCCCACCATACTTCCACCCACTTCACCTGCATTTACACCTCTGCCGCACCTCCAGTCACACCTCCACCATGCCTTCAGTCTCACCCCCTCCACACCTTCATCACAACTCCAGTCACACCCCCAGCACACCTCCATTTACACTTCTTCCACATCAGCAGTGACACCTTCCATTTAGACACACCATGAATAAATAATGAGCAAAAGACAATTTAATTGTTCTAGTCACACTGGCCATTTCCAACATCAATAATCTTCTTTTTATATTAAAACACGGAGATACGCAAAGCAATAAATCAGAGTTGGACATAAGAATATGTGCAATATAACCAATTTTTATAAGGAAAATGCATTTTTAGCTCAATTTTTTTTTTATTAAAAGAGAAGACAAATAAAAATCATAACCATCACCAATGCTGAACATTTGTCAAGTACAAATAATTGACATGGAATTGCACCTTAGGCTAAATAGGTAGAGAATCAGATGGGAGAAGTTACAACCCCAACTCAACCAAGCAATTGGTGACGAGTCAATAAATGCAAGTCTTTCAAGATGCTGAGAAGATACTGAATAGCAATGGAATACTGTTATCCAAGGCATCAGTTAAGACTGGAAGTTTTGAAATATATGTATAATCACTGCTGCGCTCCGCAGATATGTGCCTTCAAACCTGCAATGAAAACTTCACATAGGGTGATACCGTTCTATACCATTAAACAAGTCTCTAAATTTGCATGCAAGCTCCACCAGGGTGACACTTCACATCCGTGTATAGTGCTCTCATTCAGTGCTCATTCCGTGAAAATCCCCAACTGGTATATGCCAAAACGCTCACCAGATGCAGCCCACCTCAGATTGCAGGTGGAAGTTTCACTTTTGGCCCACTGCCAGTCAATCATCACCTCAATTCGTCATAAATCTTCATTTAATTCCATAAAATCAGCTTCCCCAGTACTGCTTCACGTCTCCTCTAATCTTCCTGACGTGTTCATGTAAAAGGCGCCTTGACTTTTCGAGTTGAGATGTTCAATTATTTGGGAGAAAGGAAGTCCTATGGTGGAGATTTTCTGAGGGCACGGATATTTTCTCCAGAACTTAGAGCTGCAGCTTCTGGGAGAATTGAAGACTTACACAATGGATCCTACGATGTCCATTTTACATTGTTCAGAACACTAGGCAAGACAGGTCCAGAAACAATCCAAAGGTCATACACGGAGAATCAGAAGAGTCAGTCCAGGCAGCGATCAAGCGTAATATATGGGCTAACTTTAAAGTAATACCAAGCCGAAGCTTGGGTTCAAAATAGGCCATTACCTGAAAGAGAGGGAAGCCTCAGGACCCTATTGAGGTGGTCCACAGTCCCCCTGTTAATGATGTCGATGAGTGCAGCCCCCCCCCCTCCACATTGGGGGCCCGCACTGCTCCTTTTCTTTATTCATGGCTGCATAGTAGCCACATGGCTACAGCATGGCCATAAATCAGGAAAAGGAGTTGTGTGGCCACGGTATGATTAGCTACAATCTCTTGTTGCTAATCTTCTTGGGATGACAGGGGACATCAGAGCAGGGAGAGAAGCCTCAATAGGATCCTATGTAGGTATCTTATTTTGTACCAAAGCTTCAGCTCGGGTACACTTTAAGAGGTTCAAGAAGTACGCTTTCAGTCTACAAATATACTTTCTTCAGATTCTATACATCCTTTGTACAAGATACTGTATATAGGGACAGAAGTCATTAATAGTTTTTTAGATGTACGAATAGTACACAGGTAAAGGCATTACCATCGCTGATTTATCAGTGTGGATTTGATTTTGTCTTTATGCTATTAAATAAAAAAGGTTCATGTCAAGCACATTTGTACATAATTGTGCATTACTACTGTTACCACAAAGGTTAATATTGTGCACTTTTGTACATAATTGTACACTACTACTGTTATCATAATTAAGGTTAGTTAGTATTGTGCACTTGTACATGATTGTGCGGTACTGTTATCGTAAAGGTTGATATTGTGTACATTTTCACTCAATTCTGCTTAACTACTGTTTTTTGGAAAAGGTAAATTTTGTGCACATTTGTACATAATTGTGCAATATAGTCATCATAAAAGGTTTATATTATGCACATTTCCATTTAGTTGTGAAAAAAGCCATTTGCCTACAGATTCAAGAACATGTGGTGATTTAGCAAAGTTTGTCATAGTTCCCTTATGATAAAGCTTTTCCACTCTCCAAAGAATTTCTTTGTATGGAAGCCTTTTTTTTTTTTTTTTTTTTTTTTTTTAGCAAGCTTCTATCCAATCCAACTGAAACTTGGTATATAACTTAATTTTAATCTGACTGAGAATTTTTGGTAGAGAAGGAGAAATCTAGTTCTCTTAAATGCTTTGTTTGTTTGTTTGTTTTCGTTTTGTTTTTCACTCTATTTACTAAGCCATATTCTTTTCATTTTAGTTATAGGAACAATGTCCAGTTAGGGGTTAAGCATAAGTAGTATATTGTTTAACCCAAGTAATTCTTTACAGTTGTTCTGCCAAATGCTTTAATTACTCTAGTTTTTCATAGATTCTACTTTAAAGGGATACTGTAGGGGGGTCGGGGGAAAATGAGCTGAACTTACCCGGGGCTTCTAATGGTCCCCCGCAGACATCCTGTGTTGGCGCAGCCACTCCCCAATGCTCCGGCCCCACCTCCGGTTCACTTCTGGAATCTCTGACTTTAAAGTCAGAAAACTACTGCGCCTGCGTTGCCGTGTCCTCGCTCCCGCTGATGTCACAAGGAGTGTACTGAGCAGACACAGACCATACTGGGCCTGCGCTGTGCGCTCTTGATGACATCAGCGCGATCGAGGACACGGCAACGCAGGCGCAGTGGTTTTCTGACTTTAAAGTCAGAAATTCCAGAAGTGAACTGGAGGCGGGGCCGGAGCATCGGTGAGCGGCTGCGCGGGCACAGGATGTCTGCGGGGGACCATTAGAAGCCCCGGGTAAGTTCAGCTCATTTTTCCCCGACCCCCCTACAGTATCCCTTTAAGTCTACATGTTCTGCAATGCATTTCAGACAAAGTGAGTGAGTAGGATGATTTCATAATTTATGGTGGATGAAATATAGGAGTAATGAAGTTGTATAAAAAAAATCCCTGTAAGAAGATGAAGTTATAGTGAGCAAAAGTATCTTGAACTCATTGAAGCACCACTATCGCGAAAATTGTAAAATTTGAAATAGATGTAAGCACATACAAATAAGAAGTACATTTCCTCCAGAGTAAAATGAAACATAACTTACTTTTCTCCTATGCTGCTTTAATTACAGTAGGTAGTAGAAATCTGACAGTACCGACAGGTTTTGGACTAGCCAATTTCCTCATGGGGGTTTCTTTATTTTCAAAAAGCACTAAGAAAATAGCAGTTACTCGGTCCAACTGCCAAAAAAGTTTGCAGCTAGCAGGGAGGCTGGCCAGCATCTTTTTACAAATCATTTTGAGGGAGTGTCTTTATAAAGAATAAAAGCCATGCTGAGAATCCCCCCATGAAGAGATGGACTAGTCCAAAACCTGTTGGTTCTGCCAGATTTCTACTACCTACTGTAAGTGACAGCAACATAGGAGAAAAGTAGTTTTTCACTCATTTTACTCTGGAAGAAATATACTTCTAATTATGTCTTTCCATGTATTTTAAATTTTAAGATTTTTGTGATAGTGTTCCTTTAAGAGAGTTATTGTATCCAATAGTGGAAGTATTGCGCCTACTTTTTAACGCCAGTCTCTATTTGATCATAATTAAGATTTTGTTTTAAAAAGTTTTAATGTGTTATATTGTTATCGGCCATTTATACTTATTCTGTGGTTCAATAACGCATCTAAGCCTAATCTTAGGCCTCGTTCACATCATTTAGCGCAGATGGCTGTGCGATCGGAACGCAACGCGTCCAATCGCACGCCATCTGCGCTCCTATGCGCTGCGCTGCAGCTCCCATTCATTACAATGAATGGGATCTGCGCTGCGATTCACAAAAATGCGTGCAGTACGCGATAGCGCAATCGCACTGCCACGCAGCGCATATAATGGGAACGGTAGAAGGGCTGTCTATGCCCTTCTACCGTTCTTGCGTGTCGCACACTATACGCGCTGCCAAAATGCGCACGGCAGCGCGTATAGTCTGAACGAGGCCTAAGGCCTAAGAAAATCAATGTAGAATTTCTGGTATAAAACACTGTTTATGTATGAGAGAAAATGGTTAGCCAATGAGGTGAGAATTTCTCTAATACATTTTCTTGCCTTAGAATTGAGGACATATCAGCGTGGGCTAAGGCATGAATGCAGTTTTCTTCTTGCTGATGTCAAACTTAGAAGAACGATAAAATCTGGATTTTTGTTAGAGGTAAAAAAGAAAAGAGTGGTAGATCAAGTTGTTTTGATGCTGGAGTAGAATTCAGTTACTCTATTGAGTACAACAGAAGTGTGCTTTCTTAAAACAGAAGATTTTTGCAAGTCCAAAACAGGTCACTACTTCAACAAGGAGACATTCCTTATAAAAAATATAGTATCACTGTTAGATAAATGTTTATAGAAATATTTGTATATAATCTAGTTCTGTAAATATAGCTTCTTTATATACATAACAGGGAAGCGTTATCATGGGTTTCAAGTCTTGACCAATTTGATCTTGCATTTCCACTGTATTGTTGCATAATTCTCCTGATTACTTTACCAAATTTGCTGCACCATATAACCTTAGAGAATACTAGATTTATTTCTTGTTTGTATCAATAGCACCTAAATATAGAGAATAGAAAAGTAACTTTAGAAAGAAAATCATGTTAGTGGGACAACTCTAATAAGAACATAAATATGGGCATGAAACAGTGTAACACCATTCAAAGCTTATGAATATACTGTATGGCAAATATTAAACTTGGGTGCAGAAGGAAAAAAAATCCAAAAATGTGGAACTTAGTTGGGTTTTTAATCACCTTGTACTAGTACAATAGATAAAAAAAAATACATAACAGAGTACTATAGATTTAATTAAACAAATGGTATCTCAGACTATACAATATGGGAGACTTTAAAATACAAGTTAAAAAAAGGAAAAATAAAAAAGAAAGAAGAAGAAAGAGAAAAAACAAGTACACTAATTCAACAAATACAAGAAGTACAAGACAGTCACAAAAGAGTACAGAACTCAACAACCTGGGAGGTTGCAGCAGAGAAATACATAGAAGTCACAAAACAGCTAATAATAAGCAGGAAAAGTCCAAGGGAGCTTTCTTCCCCAGCTGCATCTCTTGATGAGGAGCTTTCTTCCCCCGCTGCATCTCTTGATAAAGCGGCTTGGACGCAGCGATACTGGTGGAGTTGTCCACCGGGGGCTCCCTCCTCCTCTCCTCGCCCATCCATCCAATCCAAGGGTCTGGGTAACAGTATCACCTCATATTTGTTTTTCACTTGTCGGCCCCTGCCATCATAATCGCCTCCAGCACTATCACCTGTCAATCTTGTCTTTGTTTTTGATTTTGAGTATGTCATGCTTTATTGTCATATTCACTGTTTTATGCACTTTGGTCTAAGACCTATTATTATTATTATTATTTTTTTTTTTTATTTATATAGCGCCAACATCTTCCGTAGCGCTGTACATAGTACAAACAAATAATGGGGAACAAATATACATAAGAAATACAAGACACTGTACAGTCATGACATTGAATAGAATAAATACAGATACATACATAGTTGATATGTAGTTGGTACATATGCATATGTTAAAATTACAGCAGTATGAGAAACACTAGGAGGAGGTCCCTGCCCTTGCGAGCTTACAATCTAGAGGGTAGTGGGGAGGAAACAAAGGGGAAGGAAACACCAGGATTAGTAGGTGAGCCAGTGTGCCTTTAGTGCTGCCTATAGCAAATTATAGGCTTTTCTGAACAGGTGTGTTTTCAGAGTACGTTTGAAGGTTTCCAGACTCGTGGCATGACGAACCGGCTGAGGGAGAGAGTTCCAAAGGAGAGGGACCGCCCGTGAGAAGTCTTGGATGCGAGAGTGAGAGGAGGTGACTAGGCTGGAGGACAAAAGGGTCTCCTGTGAGGAACGGAGGGTTCGAGCGGGGAGGTATCTGGAGATTAAAGAGGAAATGTATGGAGGCGACAGCTTGTGTAGAGCTTTGTATGCAAGTGTGAGAAGTTTAAACTGGATCCTTTGGGCAACTGGTAACCAGTGGAGGGATTGGCAGAGAGGGGCTGCCTCAGAGGATCTAGAAGAGAGGTGGATGAGACGGGCCGCAGAGTTTAGTAGGGATTGGAGAGGTGCCAGTCTGCTTTTTGGTAGACCACAGAGTAGGGTGTTGCAGTAGTCAAGACGGGAGATGATTAGGGCATGCACAAGCATTTTAGTTGCTTCTTGTGAAAGGAAGGGACGGATTCTGGAAATGTTTTTGAGATGGAAGTAGCAGGAGGTAGTTAAAGTGTTAATATGTGGTTTAAAGGAGAGCTCAGAGTCCAGAGTTACCCCTAGGCAACAAGCTTTGGGGGTTGATGCTATTGGGGTGTTCTCTATATTGATTGTGACAATGGGAGGTGGAACAGAGAGTGAAGGTGGAAATATCACAATCTCCGTTTTGCTCATATTGAGTTTAAGGAAGCGGGATGACATAAATGTAGATACAGCGGATAGACATTTGGGGACTTTTGATAGTAGTGTGGAGAGGTCTGGGGCAGAACAATAAATTTGGGTGTCATTAGCATAGAGGTGGTATTGAAACCCAAAAGAGCTTATTATCTGTCCCAGGCCATGGGTGTAAATGGAAAAGAGGAGGGGTCCAAGGACAGACCCTTGTGGTACTCCCACAGACAGTGGGCGTGGAGAGGAGTTGGTATTGGCATAGGAGACCATGAAAGAACGTCCAGACAGGTAAGAGTTGAGCCAGGAGTGTGCTAGGCCCTTGATTCCCAGTGTTGAGAGGGTCTGGAGAATCAGGGTATGATCAACAGTGTCGAAGGCAGAGGACAGATCTAGGAGTATTAGTACCGAAAATCTGCCTTTGGCTTTAGCAACTAGGAGGTCATTGGCAACCTTAGTGAGAACGGTTTCCGTAGAGTGTTGAGGGCGGAAGCCAGACTGGAAGGGGTCCAACAGGGAATTAGCAGAGAGAAAGTTAGACAACTCTGAGTAAATGTGGCGTTCCAGCAGTTTGGAGGCAAAGGGAAGGAGAGAGACTGGGCGGTAATTAGAAAGGGCAGTAGAGTCTAAAGAGGGTTTTTTGATTAGTGGTGTTATGATAGCTTGTTTAAATGAAGAAGGGAAAATGCCAGTTGAGATGGAAAGGTTAAACAGTGTTGTTAAAGCAGGAATGAGGGGGGAGGAGAGCTGGGGGATAAGATGAGAGGGAATAGGGTCTGAGGCGCATGTAGTAAGATGAGCTTTAGAGATTAGTGAAGAAAGACGCTGTTCAGTTAAGGCAGAGAAGATGGTTAGCAGGGAGGGGGTTTGAGTGGGTGAGTGGTTATGTGGAGAGGGATAGTTAATAGTAGGGGAGCTGCCAGGAGGAGAGGAAAAAGGAAGAGGTGATTGGACCGGTGAAGAGGGTTGCTTTTGAAAGCTGTTCTGTAGCGTTTCAATTTTGCTCACAAAATATGCTGCAAAGTCTTCTGCAGACAAGCTTGTGGTTGTAAGGGGAGGCGGGGGGTGGAGAAGAGAGTTGAAGGTGTTAAAAAGTTGTTTAGGGTTATGGGATTGTGAAGAAATAAGTGTAGAGAAGTATGACTGCTTTGCAAGTGAGAGAGCGTCCCTGAGCTGGAGCAGCGTGTTTTTATAGTGGGCGAAGTCATCTGCATTGGAGCTTTTCCTCCACTGCCGTTCTGCTGCCCTGGACTGTCTTTTCAGTTGTTTGATGGGTTCAGTCAGCCAGGGCTGTCTGTTGATGCGGCGGGGGCTGAAGTTGGTGAGAGGGGCGGCTGTGTTCATGGCAGCAGAGACTGTGGTGGAGTAGTAGATGGATGCTGACTCGGGGTCAGTGTAGGATGACAGGGAGACCAGGGGTTTTAGAGAATCAGCTAGGGAGCAGAGGTCGAGGTTGCGATAATTCCTGCATAAGCGTGATGGCTGCACTACAGTAGCTGGAGGAGGCAGGGAGGGGCTGATTGTAAACGTTATGAGATTGTGATCTGAAAGGGGGAATAAAGAGTTATTAAATGTGGAAACGGGACAGAGCCGGGTAAAAACTAGGTCCAAAGTGTGGCCATCTTTGTGGGTGGAGGTTGAGGACCATTGGGAGAGGTCATAGGATGAGGTGAGTGAGAGGAATTTTGTGGTAGTGGAACAGTTAGTGTTAGTGTCTATGAGTTTTCACCATAGCTCTTTATTAGACGTATACTGTTTGAACCCGGGTTCTACACCTGTTGATAGCTCTTAGGGCCCTTTTCCACTAGCGCGTTTGCGCTAGCTGAATCGCAAAACCGCAAACCGCTAGCGATTTTACAATCGCTACGGTTTGCTTTTTAACATAGGAATCGCGGTAGGTCATTTCCACTACCGCGATTCGTTTTTTACTTGATCGCGATCGCGCCGCGGAGCGACTTTTGCCGCGATTTTGCTATGCAGTGCATAGCATAGCAAAATCGCGGCCGCAAACGTCGGGAAAACGGCGGAATTGCGATTCAGCAATCGCTAGCGTTCAGCGCGAACGCTAGCGACTGCTAGTGGAAAAGGGCCCTTACTGAGCGTCACAGGTGACCTTTATGCAACATTATTGATATGCAATAGATATATATATATATATATATATATATATATATATATATATACATATATATATATATATATATATATATATATTCATAAGATTATCTTGTATTTCCAATGATATAGGATGTGATGTTACTGTGGCATTTGTGGAGTAGATCATATTTACTATATAGTGTATTGTTTATTGATGAGTAAATAAATTGTTATACCTTTCTAATCCCAGTGTAGTGCTATTTATGGGCCATTAAAAGTAGTGGTTTGTTTTAGAGATGACAGTTTCTAGGCCCCTGCTAGTGTTGGGCGAACAGTGTTCGCCACTGTTCGGGTTCTGCAGAACATCACCCTGTTCGGGTGATGTTCGAGTTCGGCCGAACACCTGACGGTGCTCGGCCAAACCGTTCGGCCATATGGCCGAACTAAGAGCGCATGGCCGAACGTTCCCCGAACGTTCGGCTAGCGCTGTGATTGGCCGAACGGGTCACGTGGTTCGGACCCGAACGCGCTCTGATTGGCCGAACTGTCACGTGGTTCGGGTAAATAAATACCCGAACCACGTCATATCTCCGCCATTTGTCTGTGGGTTTAGCTTTGGGTAGGCAGGCAGGGTAGTTCGCGCTCCAGCCACGCTAGCCAGGGTCCCCCCCAGTCATTGTGTGTCGCTGCTGGGAATAGTAGTACACCGCTCGCTCAGCATTCTGTTTACTGCCACTCTGTGTACCTCGCTCAGCCACACTATATAGCATTCTGTTTACTGCCACTCTGTGTCTGCTGGGAATAGTAGTACACCGCTTGCACAGCCACACTATATAGCATTCTGTTTACTGCCACTCTGTGTACCTCGCTCAGCCACACTATATAGCATTCTGTTTACTGCCACTCTGTGTCTGCTGGGAATAGTGGTACACCGCTCGCTCAGCCACACTATATAGCATTCTGTTCACTGTTCTGTGTCTGCTTGGAATAGTGGTACACCGCTCGTTCAGCCACACTATATAGCATTCTGTGTACTGTTCTGTGTCTGCTGGGAACAGTAGTACACCGCTCGTTCAGCCACACTATATAGCATTCTGTGTACTGTTCTGTGTCTGCTGGGAACAGTAGTACACCGCTCGCTCAGCCACACTATATAGCATTCTGTTCACTGTTCTGTGTCTGCTGGGAATAGTGGTACACCGCTCGCTCAGCCACACTATATAGCATTCTGTTCACTGTTCTGTGTCTGCTGGGAATAGTGGTACACCGCTCGCTCAGCCACACTATATAGCATTCTGTTTACTGTTCTGTGTCTGCTGGGAATAGTGGTACACCGCTCGCTCATCCACACTATATAGCATTCTGTTCACTGTTCTGTGTCTGCTGGGAATAGTGGTACACCGCTCGCTCAGCCACACTATATAGCATTCTGTTCACTGTTCTGTGTCTGCTGGGAATAGTGGTACACCGCTCGCTCAGCCACACTATATAGCATTCTGTTCACTGTTCTGTGTCTGCTGGGAATAGTGGTACACCGCTCGCTCAGCCACACTATATAGCATTCTGTTCACTGTTCTGTGTCTGCTGGGAATAGTGGTACACCGCTCGCTCAGCCACACTATATAGCATTCTGTTCACTGTTCTGTGTCTGCTGGGAATAGTGGTACACCGCTCGCTCAGCCACACTATATAGCATTCTGTTTACTGTTCTGTGTCTGCTGGGAATAGTGGTACACCGCTCGCTCATCCACACTATATAGCATTCTGTTCACTGTTCTGTGTCTGCTGGGAATAGTGGTACACCGCTCGCTCAGCCACACTATATAGCATTCTGTTCACTGTTCTGTGTCTGCTGGGAATAGTGGTACACCGCTCGCTCAGCCACACTATATAGCATTCTGTTCACTGTTCTGTGTCTGCTGGGAACAGTGGTACACCGCTCGTTCAGCCACACTATATAGCATTCTGTGTACTGTTCTGTGTCTGCTGGGAACAGTAGTACACCGCTCGTTCAGCCACACTATATAGCATTCTGTGTACTGTTCTGTGTCTGCTGGGAACAGTAGTACACCGCTCGTTCAGCCACACTATATAGCATTCTGTTCACTGTTCTGTGTCTGCTGGGAATAGTGGTACACCGCTCGCTCAGCCACACTATATAGCATTCTGTTCACTGTTCTGTGTCTGCTGGGAACAGTAGTACACCGCTCGTTCAGCCACACTATATAGCATTCTGTGTACTGTTCTGTGTCTGCTGGGAACAGTAGTACACCGCTCGTTCAGCCACACTATATAGCATTCTGTTCACTGTTCTGTGTCTGCTGGGAATAGTGGTACACCGCTCGCTCAGCCACACTATATAGCATTCTGTTCACTGTTCTGTGTCTGCTGGGAATAGTGGTACACCGCTCACCCGTCACTGTATAGCATTGTGCTCTGTGTCGCTGCTGGGAATAGTGGTACTGTATAGCATTTCTGTACTGCCACTGTACTGCTGCCAGTCAGCGTGTACTGTAAGGATAAGTGAAATGAGGAAGAAATCCGGTGAAAGAGGGAGGGGCAAGGGAAGAGGTGTTTCCCCTGACGGTTCACGTACAGGCCACAGGGGAGCACCCAAGAAAACCCACTCAATACCACCCATGTTGTCCAGGACAACAACCCTCACAAATCCAAAAGAACAGGACCAGATAATTACTTGGATGACCTCTCAATCGTCCAGCAGTGGGTTAAGCAGCACCAGCACATCACGCACGAGGTCCGAGTCCTCAGCCAGTTACAAGGAGCCAGTGGGCACAAAGCTGACACAACCGGCAGCGACACCACGCACACAACTGCCAGATAACCAGTCCGATGAATTACCTCAGGACACAATGGGGTATTCGCAGGAGCTATTCCCAGCCCAACAAACTTCCACCTTTCAAAGGTCAATGGAGGAACAGCCAGAAATGTTGTGCCTGGATTCACAACCGTTAACTGTGGGAAATGTACCGCGCACTGAAATACGAGGCGAGTCCGAAGAGGACTCGGAAACCCAAATCCCAGAGCAATTTGGGCAGGAGGGGTTGCAATTGCAGGAGGTCGGCCGACAAGATCTGGAAGACGACGTTGGAGTGTGCTGCGCAGAGGTTGTTGTGGGGAGCTCTACTCCACGGCGGTGGCCCACAATGACATATGACGAGTTTGAGGAGATGGAAGAGGAGGGTATGGACAATGTGGACAGAGACCCAGATTTTGTTTGTGAACGAGAACATCGCCGTCGTAGCAGCAGCACAGATGAGTCTGTTGAAGAACACACTGCTGCACGAGTTCGCCTTGTGCCACAAGGTAGGCGGCGCGCAATTTCAGGCACCACAAGCGTGGAAGTTCAAGTGAGAGGCAAAAGAGGAGCAAACAGAAATCGCCAGCAAGGAGGCAGGTGCTCCAAAGTCTGGGCTTTCTTTGAAGACTGCACTGAGGATGTTACCATGGCGATTTGCAAGGTGTGCAAGACCCGCCTGAGCAGGGGGAAAAATATTAACAACCTCTCCACCACCAGCATGAGCCGTCACATGCTATCCAAACATCCCACTCTTTGGGCAAACGCGTCAGGACAGGGTACCAGAAACAACACTGCCTCCCTTGGGTTCACCAGACCCGCCTCAGCAGCAGCAGTAGCCCAGCCATTGCGTGGTTCACAACATTCACAAACATCAGACGACGCTGACACTGTCACTTTCCGGAGTAGTGCTCTTGAGGTCTCCCAGTGTTCATCAAACACAACAACCAACAGCCCTTCCGTGTGCAGCGCTACGGTTCAGTTGTCTGTGTCGGAGATGTTTGAGCGCAAGAGGAAATTGCCAGCAAATGACCCCCGGGCCGTGGCAGTAACAGCCAGCATAGCCAAGCTTCTGGCCTGCGAAATGCTGCCATATCGATTGGTGGAGACAAACAGCTTCAAGGGCATGATGTCAGTGGCCATCCCACGTTACGTGGTTCCCAGCCGCTACCACTTTGCACGCTCTGCAGTGCCTGAGTTGCATGAGCACGTGGTCAGCAAAATAACCCGAAGCTTGAAGAATGCCGTTGCCTGCAAGGTTCACCTCACCACTGACACCTGGACGAGTGCGTTCGGCCAGGGTAGATACATCTCCCTTACCGCGCACTGGGTGAACCTTGTGGAGCCTGGCAGCGATTCCTCACCTGCTACGGCACGGGTGTTGCCCACGCCACAAACAGCTGCACCGCCGTCCCTCCCACTGGATAACAGCAGCACCTACCTCTCTGACTCCTTCTCCTCCAACGCATCTCAAAGCTGTACCTCATCCGGAAACGCTAACCCAGCAGCAGTAGGATCGTGGAAGCAGTGCAGCACAGCTGTTGGCATGCGTCAGCAAGCGTTGCTGAAGCTAATCTGCCTTGGGGATAAGCAGCACACAGGGGAGGAAATTTGGAGGGGAATAAAGGAACAGACGGATTTGTGGCTGGCACCGCTGGACCTGAAACCGGGCATGGTTGTGTGTGATAATGGGAGTAATCTCATTCGCGCTTTAAGGTTGGCTAAGCTGACACACATCCCTTGCCTGGCGCACGTGATGAACCTAGTAGTTCAGCGGTTCCTGAGGACATACCCAGGCGTGCCCGATCTGCTGTTGAAGGTGCGTCGAGTGTCCAAACATTGTAGAAATTCCAGTACTGCTTCGGGGGCACTCGCCAAGATGCAGGAGCGCTTCAATCTCCCCCACCATCGCTTGCTGTGTGATGTCCCTACGCGCTGGAATTCTACGCTGCACATGCTAGCCCGCTTTTGCGAGCAGAAGAGTGCAGTGGTCCAGTACATGACGGCGCAGTACCGAGGCGCATCCGGCCAGCTGCCAAGCTTCTGTGGATCCGATTGGGCCAACATGTTGGACCTCTGCCAAGTCCTCCAAAATTTTGAGCAATCCACGTTGCTTGTGAGCAGTGACAACTCTTCAGTCAGCATTACCATACCACTGCTGTGTTTACTGAAGAGGTCGATGTTAAAAATCAAGGAAACAGCTGTCATGATGCAACTGGGGGAATCTGAAGGAGAAAACGATCAGCGTGATGGTACCAACATCAGGCCATCCGCCTCAGGGAACGCTGGCCCCAGCAGCTATGACGAAGAAGAGGAGGAGGAACAGCTGGAGTTGGAGCAGGAATTTCATGCCACCACTGACGAGGGCCAGAGCGGTGCACGTTGGACTTCCACAATTCAACGCGAATGGTCAGCAGAAGCAGACCAGGAGGAAGGTGACGACTATGATGCATCACAACAACTATCACAACGCTCACAAGAGGATGATGAGGATTCTGGTAGGACTCTGGCACACATGGCTCAATTCATGCTAGACTGCATTGAACGTGACCCACGCATTGTGCGCATTCTGGACAACACCAATTACTGGGTTTATACCCTTCTGGATCCACGGTACAAACACAATGTTCCAAAACTGCTTGAAGAAAGAGTCAGACAGGTCAAAATGGAAGAATACCAGCAGGCCCTTGTGGAGACTTTAGAGAGGAGATTGACATCCTCCCCCTCCTCTAGCCAGTTGTACGCAGACAGACTGACTTCCGCAAACCCAGGACGACCAGGAGGGCAGCAAACAACGCAAGCCGCAGCTAGTACCCAAAAGGGAATGGTATCGGCAGTGTCCTTGGAGTGGGAAAATTTTCTGACACCCATGCAGCCGCAGCCCACTGAACAGCAAGCGTGCAGATCCACCTCCAACACCGATCGCCTGGAGAAGATGGTCAAGGACTACATGTCAGATGGCGTAGCTGTGTCGAACCATCCATCTGCACCCTTCAACTATTGGGTATCGAAGCTAGACACCTGGCACGAACTGGCAATGTACGCAATAGAGGTGCTGGCTTGCCCGGCAGCCAGCGTTATGTCGGAACGCTGTTTCAGTGCTGCCGGAGGCATCGTCACAGATCGGCGTATCCGCCTCTCTACAGACAATGCAGACCGTCTGACTCAAATTAAAATGAATCAATCCTGGATTGGAAATGACTACGCAACACTCCAGGACCCCAACCAAGTAACATGACCAATGAACATCTGGGATGGTGTTGCGTTTCCGGGCCCTGTTTATTGAACCTCTCATCTGTATTACATTTATGACTGCATGGCGGCAAAAAGCATTGCTGCTATATCCGCACGCTTTTTGTCCACATGCAAGGCCTGGGTTGTTGTGTCTCACAAAGCGTGGCCTTCTCCTCCTGCGCCTGCTCCTGTTCCATCACGTCTGCTGCTGCTGGGTTAGCGTTGCCGCGTGGTCCCTGTTTATTGAACCACTTATCTTTATTACATTTATGACTGCATGGCGGTACAAAGCATGCTATCCGCACGCTTCTTGCCCTCATGCAAGGCCTGGGTTGTTGTGTCTCACAAAGCGTGGCCTTCTCCTCCTGCGCCTCCTCCTGTTCCATCACGTCTGCTGCTGCTGGGTTAGCGTTGCCGCGTGGTCCCTGTTTATTGAACCACTTATCTTTATTACATTTATGACTGCATGGCCGTACAAAGCCTGCTATCCGCACGCTTCTTGCCCTCATGCAAGGCCTGGGTTGTTGTGTCTCACAAAGCGTGGCCTTCTCCTCCTGCGCCTGCTCCTGTTCCATCACGTCTGCTGCTGCTGGGTTAGCGTTGCCGCGTGGTCCCTGTTTATTGAACCACTTATCTTTATTACATTTATGACTGCATGGCGGTACAAAGCCTGCTATCCGCACGCTTCTTGCCCTCATGCAAGGCCGGGGTTGTTGTGTCTCACAAAGCGTGGCCTTCTTCTCCTCCTGCGCCACCCTCCTCCTGTTCCATCACGTGTGCTGCTGCTGGGTTAGCGTTACCGGTCCCTTTTCCTGGAACCTCTTATATGTATTACATTTATGACTGCATGCCGACAAAAAACATGTTACCTGTGCAAAGAAAACAGACATTTCCCGCATTTAAAAGACAGTTTTCCCTTTGAAACTTTAAAATCGATTTTCTCAAAAACTATAAGCTCTTTTTGCTAATTTTTTTTTCCTCTTGTACCCACTCCCAAGGTGCACATACCCTGCAAATTTGGGGTATGTAGCATGTAAGGAGGCTTTACAAACCACAAAAGTTCGGGTCCCCATTGACTTCCATTATGTTCGGAGTTCGGGTCGAACACCCGAACATCGCGGCCATGTTCGGCCTGTTCGGCCCGAACCCGAACATCTAGATGTTCGCCCAACACTAGCCCCTGCACACACTTATTACTATGTTGGTAATTACTCTCAACAGATAATACATTATTTTCCCAAGAAGCAAACAACGCCGTAATTACAATTATTCCTAAGGAAGCGAAGGACAAGACAAAATGTGGTAATTACTACCCCATTTCTCTGATTAATATAGATATTAATATATCATATATTCTAAAATATTAACAAATAGACTGACTAAAGTAATAGACAAACTTCAAGGCCCACAACAAAATGGTTTTAGAAAAGGGAAGCATAATAGCAGTTAATAATTGCATTCACACCTGCAAAACTTCTAAACACAAGCAATTGTATTAGCGATAGATGCGGAAAAAGCTTTTGATAGGCTAAATAGAGTATTCCTATTTAAAACACTGGAAAGATTTATTCTAGATAAATATTACGGTAACAAACCTATCTGGTATGGTCTCTGGAGGCTGTTCTGATAGTGTGGAGCAGCTGGAGGAAGCTTCCTCTTCTGCTTTGGTCAATGGCATCCCCGCCCTCCCCTGTAGACGTGAATCAGAATGTTCGCATCCCCGGCTCCCCTGTAGATGTGGGTCGGCGTGTTGGTTCTGGCAGGATGCGTGCAGCTTAGAGTTGCCTTTATAGGCTGAGGAGGCGTGTCTGATGGGGTGTCAGCTGTGATGTCATCAGCTGACACCTTATTGCAGGAGGTGCTGTCAATTCTGGGGGCTGGGCTTTTGCTCTGCCTCTTGGGTATTTAAGGCCAGAGTATTCACTTGCTCTTTGGCCTTGATACTAATCAGTATGCTGGTTCTTGGTCCTTATCCTAGTGAGATAGTTGTTTGGGAGCTACATTTCATATACTGCGCATCAGCCCGATATATATGTACTCCAGTCAGTTTAGAACTGTGCAATATATATATATATATATATATATATATATATATACATATATATATATATATATATATATATATATATTGTAATTATAGTAATTATTGTATTTCTGTGTATGATTCGGCAAGTCCACCACTCTGATTAAAGCCTCATCCCTTTTTTTCTCAGTCATCTGATACCCGTAATAGACCTCGGTTAGCTTAAAGAGAACCCGAGGTGTGTTTAAAGAATGTTATCTGCATACAGAGGCTGGATCTGCCTATACAGCCCAGCCTCTGTTGCTATCCCAAACCCCACTAAGGTCCCCCTGCACTCTGCAATCCCTCATAAATCACAGCCGTGCTGTGAGGCTGTGTTTACATCTGTAGTTTCAGTCTCAGCTACTCCCCCGCCTCCTGCATAGCTCCAGTCCCTGCCCCCGTCGCTTCCCTCCAATCAGCAGGGAGGGAAGGGATGCAAGCAGGGACTGGAGTTCTGCAGGAGGCGGGGAGAGCAGCAGACTGACACTACAGAGATAAACACAGCCAGCTCTGATCAGCTGTTTGTCAGCAGCGTGGCTGTTATTTATGAGGGATTGCAGAGTGCAGGGGGACCTTAGGGGGGTTTGGGATAGCAACAGAGGCTGGGCTGTATAGGCAGATCCAGCCTCTGTATGCAGATAATATTCTTCAAACCCACCTCGGGTTCTCTTTAATGACTTTTTCTCTGTCTCATCCTTGTCTGTGCCTCGTATATTTGATCTTATGTGTATGATGTCTGCCTGAATATTGACCTAGCACCTGTCTTTATCCCTTGTACTGTAGTCATCTGATTATCTGTGTAACGATCTGTTTTTGACCTAGCTCTACATGAGGCCTTCTGTACCACGCATTTCTGACTTTTCGTGTATGGCCCGAGCTTCGACCTGACCTTGATTTATTGTATTTTCTGTGTGTACATTGGACCCAGCATTACATTATCAAGGCCCCAAAAAACATGTATGAGCTGCGAAATCAGATCCTGGCGCTAGCAGGAGCTGTTAATCAGCTTACTGAGCAGGTTTCTACGCAGCAGACTCAGTTAACTCAGCTATCAAACTCGCTTGCTCAATTAAATGTTATCGCTAGTGCTAATAACCATCAGCCTTTGCCTAGTACACCAAATTTACCTATCGCAGAGCCTAAAATGCCTTTACCTGAGAAATTCTCAGGGTCACAGTCTGATTTCAGTAATTTCCAGAATCGTTGTTTATTGTATTTTGAAGTTGGGCTAGATTTTCTGGAACAGAATCACAGAAGATTACCCTGATTAAAACTTTACTCCAGGGTGACTCTCAAACTTGGGCCTATGGCTTAATTCCAGATGATGAAACTCTCACTTCGGTGGTGAATTTCTTTAAAGCCATGGCCACAGTTTATGCTGATCCAGACATTACAGCTACTGCAACCTGCAAGTTAAGAGACCTCCGTCAAGGTCGACATACTGCGGAGGAGTACGCTGCCGAGCTCAGGAAGTGGTCTGTTTCTGTTAAATGGGGTGGGGCAGCACTCTTGGATCAATTTCTTTTTTGTTTGTCTGATTCAGTAAATGATATGCTAGTTAGCCATCCAGAACCCAAAACCTTGGAGGATGCTATTTCCTTAGCTATACGGGTAGACAGGCTGATCAGATACCGTCGAAAGGGGAAAACATATTCTTCTCTAAGTAATTCTGCTAGACAAAGCAGCGCTCCTTCCTTAACTGCTGAAGAACCAATGCAGTTAGGACACTCTAAGCTAGCTCTCTCCCGCGGAGAAGCTTTGGAGGAGACAAGAAGGTCTTTGTATGTATTGTGGGGGAAAGGGTCATTTTGCTCAGTCTTGTTCTAAAAAGGTTCCGGAAAACTCCAAGGTCTAAGTGAAGTAAGGGGACTTCACTTGGGTGAGCAGCATTCTCCCCTTAAAATCAAAAACATTTTGTTGCCAGTCACTATTTTCTGGGACAACACGTCCTTGCATTCTCAGGCTTTCATTGATTCCGGGGCAGCCGGTAATTTTATTGATTCTGTCCTTGCTGCTAAGTTAGGTATTCCTGCTGTGCCTTTACAGAACAAGCTTTTCGTCACGGCTATAGACGACACCCCTCTGCAGACCAATACACCCATTACCATTACTCCTGACGTCTCTCTGCAGGTTAGGGCTATGCATTTGGAACAAATCCAGTTTTACATTCTTAGAATGCCCTCCAGTCCTCTGGTTCTCGGGTTGCCGTGGTTACAGTTTCACATCGATTGGTGTTCCAGACAACTCACCAGTTGGTCACATCGTTGTCAGGGGTTGTGTTTAGAAAATACTTCCCTTTCTAGATCGGGGTAAGTTCTAATGATATTCCACCACCTTATCAAGACTTCTACTGTTTTCTCCCCACAATCTGCTGATAAATTACCTCCACATAGACCATATGATTGTCCAATTGATTTATTGCCTGGCACCATGCCTCCTCTGAGTCATCTTTATAACCTAACAGGTCCTAAAAAGTTGGCCATGAAACAGTACATTAGGGAGAATTTAGACAAGGGGTATATTCAACCTTCTACCTCTCCAGCTGGAGTGGGGTTTTTTTTGTTTGTAGAAAAGAAGGATGGAGGATTACATCCTTGCATTGACTATAGGGGGCTTAACAAAATTACTGTAAAAAATCGGTACCCTCTACCTTTGATTGATGACCATTTTGCCCAGGTTTCAGGAGCTAGGAATTTTTCCAAACTGGATTTACGAGGTGCATACAATCTGATAAGAATACGCCATGGGGACGAATGGAAGACAGCTTTTAACACCCAAGACGGGCATTATGAATACCTTGTGATGCCCTTTGATCTTTGTAATGCCCCTGCTGTCTTCCAGGACTTCGTGAATGATCTTTTCAGAGATGTGTTAGGTAAATTTGTGGTGATTTACTTGGATGATATCCTTATTTATTCTAGCTCACTGACAGGACATCGGGGTCATGTAAGGGTGGTTTTGCAGAAATTGAGGGAAAATTCTTTGTTTGCTAAATTGGAAAAATATCTTTTTGAGGTTACTCATTTGCCTTTTCTTGGATACATAATTTCTGACACCGGACTTGCTATCGATCAGAAAAAAACTCTCAGCAGTTTTAGATTGGCCACAGCCTAAGGGGCTCAAACCTATTCAGCGCTTCTTAGGGTTCGCCAACTACTATCGCAAATTCATCAGGAATTTCTCTACGTTGGTCGCTCCTATAACCGACCTAACAAAAAAAGACGCAGACCCAGTCAAATGGCCGGCACAGGCTCAGAAGGTTTTTTCTGAGCTGAAGTCTGCTTTTTGTACTGCCCCTATCCTTTCCCATCCAGATGTTACTTTGCCGTTCTTTGTTGAGGTTGATGCCACTGAGGTCAGAGTGGGAGCAATTCTCTCTCAATTTTCCAGTCATCCCGAACGTATGCATCCCTGTGCATTTTTTTCTAAAAAATGTTCATCAGCCAAACGTAACTATGACATAGGCAACCGAGAACTTTTGGCTGTAAAGATGGCTTTTCGAGGAGTGGAGGCATTGGTTGGAGGGGGCAGTTCATCCAGTTACAGTTTACACCGATCACAAGAATCTAGAATATAAAGGAGGGGCTAAAAGGCTTAATCCTAGACAGGCACGTTGGGCAATGTTTTTTGCTTGATTTAATTTTATAATTACGTATAAACCAGGTTCCAAGAGTGTGAAGGCTGACGCCTTGTCTAGAAGCTTTGAAACTGAAATCACTTCACCTACTATTCCTGAGAAAATTTTGCCCTCGAATCGAGTTCTTGCTGCAGTTCATACTACAGAATTTCCTGATTTGTATGGTTCTTTACAGTCTTTTCAACAAGACAGTCCTCCTGAAAAACCACCCAATGTAGACTATGCTCCTTTACAGCTGCGTCTTCAGATACTTCAATTGTTTCATGAGTCTCAACTGGCAGGGCATCCTGGGGAGACCAAGACCTTGGAACTTCTGTGTCGTCATGTATGGTGGCCCTCTATAAAGAGAGACTGCAAAGCATTTGTGGCAGCCTGTGCCACTTGTGCCAGAAACAAGGTATCACGGGTCGCTCCCCAAGGGCACCTTATGCCTTTGCCTATTCCATAGACCATGGTCTCATACCTATGGATTTTGTGGTGGATCTACCTTACTCTGGAGGCAAAAGAGTTATTTGGGTTGTTATTGACCGTTTCAGTAAAATGGCAGACTTTGTACCCCTCTCTAATCTGCCCTTAGCTCAAGAACTGGCCAAATTGTTTGTGATCCATGTGTTCCGGTTACATGGGATTCCAGAGAATATAGTGTCAGACCGGGGGTCCAGTTTGTTTCTCGCTTTTGGCGTGCTTTCAGTAACCTCTTGGGTATTACCTTGTCCTTTTCTTCAGGATTCCATCCTGAGACCAATGGGCAAACAGAAAGGACTAATCAATCATTGGAGCAGTACCCCCATTGTTTTGTATCAGATTGTCAAGAGTCATGGTTAGACTTCTTGCTGGATCGTCACTGGTCAGAATCCCAAATTCACCTTTTTTTTATCCTTGCCTTCCTCTTTTCCAGCTTTGGAGGAATGGAGTACTCACATCCAGCAAATTTGGCCTCAAGTTCAGCAAAACTTACAGAATGCTGTTTCCCGTCAAAAGTTCTATGCTGATGCCTGACGCTCACATGAGTTTAAGTTTCCTCCTGGAGACGTTGTGTGGGTTTCCAGCCGCAATGCCCGCTTGAATGACGGAGCTCCGCTCCGGCATCAGACTCCCAGCGGCGATCATCAGACTCCCAGCGGCAATCTCCGCTAGGAGACTGTTGGACAGCGAAACCACCCTCTATTTACACTGTACAGTACTGCAATCTATTTCAGTGCTGTACCGGGGACCGCCATGTCACTCAACGGTCCCCTGGGGATGCACAAGTGGGATCGGCTCTCAGAGGCTCGCTGTCAATGGCTGGCGGGGAAGGGGGGGGGAGAGATAAATAAATAAAAAAATAGGACATTTTTTAAAAACAAATTAAAACAAATAAATTAAAAATAAATAACCCAGCAGTGTTCAGAGCCCACCAGCAGAAAGCTCTGTTGGTGAGCAGAAAAGGGGGGGGGGGAAATCACTCGTGGGCTGAGTTGTACGGCCTGCAGTGAGTCCTTAAAGCTGCAGTGGCCTGAATTGTAAAAAATAGCCTGGTCACTAGGGGGGCGTAAGCTTATGGTCCTGAAGTGGTTAAAGATAAAGAAAGGGGTTTTTTTAGACAATGATGCAAATAAAATCTGTGGCCACAGGAAAGCGCTGGTGAAGCCAATTACTTTGGGCCCAGTGAACTGAGCTGATGTCTGAAAAAAAAGAGAATCATCATGCTAATGAGGCAATCATTATGAGAGTTACTGTATATTTAATTTATAAACCTGGTGGGAGAATTTTTGATCTTACGTCCCAAATAAGTTAAAGAAGACATGGCCCACATCGATGGCATGTCAACTCAACACCCCAGGTCTGTTCACAAAATTTGGCTAGTTACAGTGTGATAATTTTACTGATTGCATAGCCTGATATAAAACCATATTGCTTAATGAAATGTGTATCTCTGGAATAGTGTGTCTCAAGTTGTCAATATACATGAAGCCATCATCAATGAATGCAATGACTATGGTCCAAGCTCTACTTACTTTGAGTCCTTCAAACATTGGTAATTGTTCCATGAGTCTGAGCAAAGAGTCTTTTGCCAAAGTGTAAAGAAGGGGAGAGAGGGCAGCCTGGCATTGCCCCCTTTATAAGGATTTGGATAATTGCCCATTGAAAGTTTTTCTTTTGCTTGTGACAGATTCATTGAATTAAGCTAGCTAAAGGTTATCCAAAGGTTCTGTTAGATAAAATTAAGCTAAGAAGTAGCCATGCAGTTTTATTTAAGGCTTTTTCAGCAGTGAGACTGAGAAGTATTCCTTTAGAATATTAAGGTTTAATAATACCACATATGGCAAATTGGATTCCCAGCTTTATTCCTACTATATGTCTACCATGTGTCTGCCCAAGTGTGAGGCATGACGTATAATCTAGTTGCCTTAATTGTAACCAATATTTTTCTAACCTCTGTTCAGGCTTCAGTCAAAGTGACACATGAACATTTGTAAAATAAAGGATGTCAAAATGTCAATCTACCACCATTATGTCACGGCAGACAATAAAAGTGCTTTGTAAAATTCAATGGGTTCACCATTAGGTCCTGGGGCACCACTATAATATGTCTGTTGAAATAATCCTTATCAGAGAACATTTTAGATCATTTAGCTTTATATAAGAGGGTTTGGATCCAAACTGAGTGCAAAGGTTTTGTATAAATAAACATAGTAACACTATGCAATATTGCAGTATTTACCGTTGATGCCTCTTTCTAACCCAGGGATAGGGGTTCATGATTGTTATGATCCACCCTTTCTTGTGATTAGTTTTGATCATTTAAGCCCAAAGTGTGTGTTGTTTCCCAAGTAAATTAATTTAAAGATTGTTTAAGAGGATGAGGGGCATATATATTTATAAAGATGTGTGGCTCTTCAGAAATGCTTATATGAAGTATAAGATACTCACTGTCCTTACTTAGTTCTGCTTCCCTAAGCTGGTATTGTAAGGCCATATTGACCCCACTACTTCTCTCTGATTCTTTTTGAAGTTTGTGGAACTTTGGGCTTGGATCCAAACTAAATGCAAAGGTTTTGTACAAATGATCATAGTAATGCTCAGAGCAGTATTTACTGTTGAAGGCTCTTTGTAATGCAGGGATAAGGGTTCATGATCATGATGAAACCCATTTTCCTGTTTGACATTGAGTTTATTACTTAGTAATGTATGAGTAACTCATTGTTACTTAGGTCTGCTTTCCTAAGCTGGTAGTGTAGGGCCATATTGACCCCACCACTTCTCTTTTTGGAGTTTGTGGTACATTGATATTCAATTTATGAATCTCCTTGCACTTCCATATCACTGGACAAGGTCTGTACTGCTTCTCTGTTTGGCCTTTGTGCTCTTTCAGTTTTCTTAGCATTACATTGTTGTAGGCCTAGTGCTGTCACTCATTCTGTGGTTCAAAAATCCACTAAATCAAAACTGTGTACATTTTTGGAATAGCAGTGAATCACAGATTGGATCACTTGGAGTGATTTTCCCAGTCATCTTCCTTTTCAGTAAAGGAGATTATTCCACGCTGCAATTCAATTGTGCTTTGCTGTATGACAACCTGCTCTTCTAACTGACTCTGTGTTCTAGTTTAGCTATTGTATTTGTGTTAGAACTGATATATTCTAGGCAAGATTCCAACTTTGACTCAGGTACTTCAAATCTTTTGTCAAAATGAGAAAGACCTGATTTTGAGACCTCCTGTGCTATTATAGCACTAATGTTTGGTATGTGTTTTTAAACTCCCAATTCATTGGCATTTTACTAAATGTTCCCCTTCTGTAGAGGGGGGGGGGGTTTAAAGTGACCGCGACATGGCATTTTTCCTTAACTGAGTCACCATATTAGTTTTGCTTTTCTTGGTATGACTATTTGTAGACATTTCAGTATATGTATCCATCCATGACATGATTAAACAAAGATTACAAAGATAAACATTTATAGAGAATATTAATACTATGGCCATGAAATAACAAAGGCTGTAGTGCAACAAATAGAAAATTAGTCAGTAGGTTTAGTAAAGTCTTGCAAAGGAATACTTGTGAGTTTAAATCATGCAGAGCATTTATAAGAAAAACCTTGATACAAATTGTTTTTTCTAATATACAGTTTCAATTGCACATTTTAATAATTGCATTTCCGTGTATCTGAAGCATGGCTGTAAAGTGACCCTGTGACAAGAAGGATATATGGGCTGCTATATTTATTTCCTGTGCCTGTTGCCTAGTTGTCCTGCTGATTATTCTGGCTTTGTTAGAGTCTGATTCACACACCTCGCATGCAGTTAGGACAGTTAAACTTTGGTCAAAGCACCTGAGGATGAGGAACACACATGGCACATCTCTCTCTATACATGTTCACTTTAATGTGTTTTGGTAATTTGATAACTGACTACACTTAAGTACGGGATAGTTGAAGTGACACAATTTTCATACACTTTGCCTCAAATCCTCTTGTCAGGGAAGAATTCTGGCAATAGAATTCTACATGGTGTGGTGGGAAATAGTTGTCTATTTCCAAAATGTTGCACTCAAAATTTAGCAGTCAGTACAGAAAATGCAGCATGAAGATGGTTGTTGCTCAGTCAGGCTAATAACCATCATATAAGGAGCTCAGAGGGTTTGACAAATAAACAGAACAACATTTCAAGAAACCTTGGCTCAAAACTCACAAATCGCCAGTGGCTTACACAAAATCCCCTAATAGACGAGATTGTTGGTGCCACATATCCAACAGGCGTGTGGGTTAAAGGAAATATCAGCCAAATAATGCTACCAGATCATCTACTTACCCGGGGCTTCCTCCAGCCCCTTGCAGCCGACATGTCACACGCTGCAGCTCTGCTCTCAGCCGCCGACCCGGGGTCCCCACTGGTGCAGAGGCCGACCTCGAGGTCATCCTCTACTGTGCCTGCATGAGCGCCGCTGTAAATTAAGTCCACGTTGTCCAGAGTGTACTGTGCAGGCAAGGTTGACCTGTGCACCGGCCGGGACCCCTGGCCGGCGGCTGAGAACAGAGCTGTAAAATAAGACATGTCGGCTGCAAGGGGCTGGAGGAAGCACCGGGTAAGTAGATCATTGGGTATCACTATTTGGTATTTGTTGCTTTTGTGTTAAATCAGGCTCTTCTGGTGGATTGCATCACATCACACCAGGTATGAAATGCCCCATAGACTTTCATTGGTGTTGCATTACACTGCAGTATAACAGGGTAACCCAAACGGCCAATGTGAAAGGGGCCCCAGGGACAGTTAAGTGACAAGACAGTATGCTCTGTCCAACGCTGGGAAGCTGTCAGTGCTATATAATAAAAAATAATAAAAGCATCAGATGTGGAATAGCTCACAAAACAAGTAGCATACCGAAAAGGATATTACTAAGGATCTGAAAGACTCTGAGTGGGTAAATACTCAGGGTTGGATGGCCTACACTGTTTTGTAAAATAAAGCCTTTTTTCCTCAACTGATTACTTTGTGCAGTTGCTTTAACAATATATCTATAGAGAAAGTCATATGAAAGGAGCCCCCTTTGGCTGACATCATAGTGAAGTTAAAGGAACTAGCCCTGTGCTTAAGTTATAGATAACCATCTCAGCTTAGCTGTGAAGTTGAGAGTTATGCAAAGGCCTTTCAGAGGGGAAAACATCCTTCCTGCTCTAGTCAGTCTTGATATGGTCAGTTTTGTGCCACATCTAAAAGCAGCAGACATCCTACTAAGGGCACTTAGTATTCTACAATGTGTGAAACAATAACAGATTCTTTGTATTTTGCTTTTAACAGATCATGCAAAAAAGACTTTTAACAGGGTAGACTAGGTCTGTCCAGAAGAAGCACTTTGAGTAATAAGATTTCAAGTGCTTACATTTGTGTCCTTGCTCTTTGTACCTCCTCAAAGACTTGACTTCGGGTTAAAGAGGCCTACACCTTCTAGCCTAAGTGGTGGCGCAACACAGATGTGCACACTTACCCTCTTATTTGACTGGTAACTTCTATTTTAGAATGGCAGAAAAAGCTATTACATATCTAGTCATATGATCTCTAAATGGAAACTGAGTTTTTACCCACTGAGAGGGGCAGAATTCCTGTATAGCAAGAACAAATATGATAAAGAACATACAACTCAAAATGTGCTTTTTCATTTTTTTTAGACCAGGAAGAAGTTTAAAATGTATTCTGTGAGCACCCAAAAATGTCTAAGAATTGTTTGGAACAAAAGAGGTGGTGGACAGCCAATCAGGTAGATATATAACTGGATAACGGTTTTAGGAATATTAAAACTTGAATGTGCAACTAAGTGGAATTTACATCAATATTTAGAAACTGTGGGCCATATGCAACTACCTTTTTCTCCTAAGTTTTCTCTTAGGTGATATTTTTAAACGTATTAATAAAATACCTTTTAAACCACTAGCAAGCAAAAAAAAAAAAAGATTACTCAAAATCATTTTGATAGTACTTTTTCTATTACTTTTTGATACTTTTTCCTTTGCAAAGTGCTGAAAAGTTATTTTAAACAGAAGAGGAAAAATTATCTCCTAGGAGAAAAAGGTATTTGCATATGGCCCAGTATCTCAATGCTGAAATAGATCAATCAGTGTTGATAGGTCGCCTAATCTTGGGCTAGTGACCCCTCCCTAAATGTTTGGAAGTACCCTACAAAGCATTAAGGCCCATAACCACCACGCAATTTCCTTGATGATTTTTCAGATGACTGGCGGAGTGACAAGCAATTGTTTCCGCGATCTACTGATGTGGTTACAGGCGCGATCATGCACACGTTGTTTAGCATCCTGCAACGATATCGACCGTCATGGTGTATCGGATCTTTAAGATTACCAATGTCTCAGAGCAAAATAACGAGATCGCTTGATTTCCCGTTTGCACCCATCTGGTAGTTTTGTGTAGCGTCGCGTGACTTTGCCCACAGGAAGATGGAACGGGCAGCACTCATCGTTGGAGGACGTCGCTGGATCCTTCTTCCTGCATCGCTGTGGAGAGTATGTAGCTTTAGACTCCTTTTGTTTCCTTCCAATTCTAACATCACAAGAAAGTTGAGCTAGACAGAATCTCGGGAAAATTAAAGCAAGACTCTAATTTTAACAAACTTAAAGGAACCCAGAATCCATGGTAACTCCAAAGACTGGACAGACAGAAACTTAAAGAGACTCCGTAACAAAAATTGCATCCTGTTTTTTATCATTCTACAAGTTCCAAAAGCTATTCTAATGTGTTCTGGCTAACTGCAGCACTTTATACTATCACTGTCTCTGTAATAAATCAATGTATCTTTCCCCTGTCAGACTTGTCGGCCTGTGTCTGGAAGGCTGCCAAGTTCTTCAGTGTTGTGGTTCTGCTATGAACTCACCCTTCCAGGCCCCTCTCTGCACACTGCCTGTATGTTATTTAGATTAGAGCAGCTTCTCTCTTCTCTCTTATCTTTTACAAGCTGGATAAATCGTCCTCTGAGCTGACTGGGCTTTCACATACTGAGGAATTACAAACAAGGGCAAAGCTGTTTGCAGGAAGAAAAGAGCAGCCTGAAACTTCAGTGCATGGGGAAAAGAAACACACAAATGATCTCTTGAGATTCAAAAGGAATGCTGTATACAGCCTGCTTGTGTATGGATGTATTTTTCTATGTGTGGACATACTGTACATCAACCTACTTCCTGTTTTGGTGGCCATTTTGTTTGTTTACAAACAAACTTTTTAAAACTGTTTTAACCACTTTTAATGCGGCGAGGAGCGGCGAAATTGTGACAGAGGGTAATAGGAGATGTCCCCTAACGCACTGGTATGTTTACTTTTGAGCGATTTTAACAATACAGATTCTCTTTAAGTAACTTATTTCATGCTATTGTATTAACTGTGTACTATGTTGTTAGTTGTTAGTTACTTTTTTCAGTTTTCTATAATCTGTTAATGCACAATTTTTACTTGCTTAAATAAATTATATAAAAACATTGCAGGCTATCTCCTGTTCTGAGTATTCACAGTATGGAACCCGCTTCTGGGTGCTACCAACCTACCATAGAAATATTGTATTTGCAAAAGACATGTGCTCTGGTGACATTAAATTTGTGCAGTTCGAGTAGTCCTGTTCTGTGAATCACATGTCTGCAATGGATTGAACAAACAAAAAGGTATTTGAATATAGTGCTAATAAAGATTGCTGTTCATTTTTGTTGTTTTTCTTTCGACAAACATTAGGTTTGCACCCAGTAGAGAGTAGTCTCAGCTTTAAGTTATATGTAGTTAGTTGCAGTTCTGCTAGCAAAGTATTTGTTATATTTTGTTTCCTATTTTTCCCCCGTGAAGTGTAAATATTTGAAAATTTCCCAGACTGCTTAGCACTGTGCACACACATGAAATAAGTATATGGCTAATCTAGTCAGACTTCAGTTAGAGAACCTGATCTGCATGCTTGTTTAGGGTCTATGACTAAAAGCATGAGAGGCAGAGGAACAACTGATATTGTTTAAAAGGAAATAAATATGACAGCCTTCATATCCTTCTCACTTCAGCTGTCCTTTAAAGAACACCTGAAGTGTTTTGCAATTTTAAGTCAAACATTTTGGTGGGACAGAACTCTTCTCCTGCTGCTTGTTGTCTTTGGGGATCCCTTTGGGGATGCATTTCTGTCTTTTGTGTGTGCTTCCTTTTATCGGACATGCATTGTGCATGCCCTGTTCTACCGCACTCGTGCACGGCTATGAGCACTTTCTGGATAATATTGGATTGATGGGCTAGTTGAATATTAGATGTCAGTAATGGGGAATGGGAAGAACCCCAATGACAAACCGGCTGCAAAAACACAGTCAACTTAGTCATTTAAGCCACCCTGGGCTTAATTCAAAATGTAATTTCTGGCTTCAGTGGTACTTTAACCACTTAAAGGGAAGGTTCAGGGAAACCTTTAAAAAAATAAAAATCCATATCCACTTACCTGGGGCTTCCTCCAGCCCGTGGCAGGCAGGAGGTGCCCTCGCCGCCGCTCCAGAGGCTTCCGGTCGTCTTCGGTGGCCGCCCCGACCTGGCCAGGCCGGCTGCCAGGTCGGGCTCTTCTGCGCTCCAAGGACGGGCTCTTCTGCGTCCCACGAGGGCGCGCTGACGTCAGCGGACGTCCTCCGGGCTTTACTGCGCAGGCGCAGAACTACGGAGGACAAAATGTGGAAAACTTCAAGGGGGCCGAATACTTTTGCAACCCACTGTATTGTTGCCATACTTTGCACTAAGAACATCATTTAAATGGGCAGCACGGTGGCATAGTGGTTAGCGCCCTTGCCTTGCAGTGATGGGTCCCCAGTTCGAATCCCAGGCAGGTCAACATCTGCAAGGAGTTTGTATGTTCTCCCCAGGTCTGTATGGGTTTCCTCAGATCACTCTGGTTTCCTCCCACATCCCCAAAACATACAGATAAGTTAATCGGCTCCCCCCCTAAATTGGCCCTAGACTGTAATACATACACTATACAATAAAGGCATATGGTAGGGACTAAATTGTGAGCTCCGTTGAGGGACAGTTAGTGACAAGACTATACATACTCTGTACAGCACTCTAGAAGATGTCGGCACTTTATAAATAATAATAATAAATGTTGTGATAGCTGGGACTAATGGGGAAATAAAATGATGGGTTTTATTTATAGCAGCCTTGCTTATTGTAAAACTATAGGGGATGGAATCGAAGAAATAGTGTATTTTTTATTTTTTGTTCTTGTTTTTCCCTATAAAATGCACAGAAAATAAAGTAGTTACTGAAAACAAGTATCGCCCAGAAAAAGCCTAATTGGTCAGAATCAATAATATTTAATCGCCAAGCATGACTGGGGTAGTGCCCGGAACTAGGTTTGGCACAAACATTGCTCCAAGTAGAGATTTAAAAAGAAGAAATACAAGAAGTGACTATAAAACAGCAAGTACAAAACAGGAGTTATTCATGGTGAAAAAACAAACAAACAAAGATATAGATTAGGGGTCTCAAACTCAATTTACCTGGGGGCCCCAGGAGGCAAAGTCAGGATGAGACTGGGCCGCATAAGGGATTTCACAACCAGCACATTCCTCCCCCCCCCCCCCCTGGTCCCTTGCATTGATTTTTAATTCAAAATCAAATTCACACTGAAGCAAACTATTTTGCATATTTTACCTTATAGTTCGCTTCAGTGCTCCCATTACAAGTAATCTGTCATGTCCCTGCCGCAAAACAAGGGCTGCAGAGCCCCCAAATCGCCCAAGGGGCAATCCGCCGGCATTTCCTGGAAGGGGCAGAGCCTTCAGCTTCAGCTCTGCCCCTCCTGACGTCAATCGCGGCGCATCACCGCCTCTGCCCGCCCCTCTCACTCTTCCTTCACAGAGAGGGGCGGGGAGAGGTGGCGATCCATGCGGCGATTGACGTCAGGAGGGGCAGAGCTGAAGCTGAAAGCTCTGCCCCTTCCAGAAAATGCCGGCGGATTGCCCTCCAGGCGATTTGGGAGCTCTGCAGCCCTCATTTAGCGGGGGGGGGGGGATGCGGCGGATTACTTGGGAGCACTGAAGCGAACTATAAGGAAGCTTTTGCAGGCGAGGGCCACAAAATATTGTATCGAGAGCCGCAAATGAGTTTGAGACCCCTTATATAGATCATTCAGGGGGGAGACGCAGTTATATAGTTATGGCCAAATGAATGGGAGGAGCACTGACAGGTGAAAATGGCTCTTGGAGGTAAGGGTAAAATAGCCTGCGCTGTGAAGTGGTTAAAGAAAATCAACCATTTAATCAAACAACTGGCAACAAACACTTCCAGGGTTCCTTTCTGAACATTATCAGTAAAGGTGGCCATACATCTAGCGATAATGGGCAGATTCGACCAAGAGACAAATCTCTCTCTGATCGAATATGATCGGAGAGAGATATCTCAGCTTCCCATGCACCACAGGCTGATTCCCAATCGATTCCATGCATGCTGATATCGATCCAGAATCGGCCTTGTGATGCTGCATTTGCCTCCTCGCCACCCTGACGCTGTCCCCCTAATGTTAAAGGCGTTAGGCTACTTGGCAGCCAACCGATCATCCAATTGCGATTGACTAATGCAACCAATTTTGTCCTGAAATTGGTCGCATTGTCGGTTGGGCATGCACTTGGCAGCACCGATTTACATCCGATTCGATTATAATAATCGAATCGGATGGTCGGTCAACCGCCAAGTCGCATGATGTGTGGCTACCTTATATGTATTATGCAAATATTAATCTATGTTTACAACAATAACAATCTGTAGTGGGTGTCCTATAATAACTGAAGGAACATCAGTGCTACACAGTATTACACAACAGCCAATCAGTGTTTATTTTTCAGGAGCTGGCACTAGACAGATTAGTAAAACTGATTTCTGATTGATTGCTATGGGTTTCACTGCTCTCCACATTGCTCTTTGCCCTAAAGGCTTTAATGTTGCTTCCCTTTAGCTTACACTTCTTTACGCGGGTGATAAATCCTAACGGTGAAATCTCTGTATTATTTTCTTTAATCTTTGCCTGACAAATGAGGTTCGTAACAGTAAAAGTAAAGTGAACTTTCACAGAAAGGACATATAATTTCTTCCTCCCAGAAAGTGCTACAATGATAAGGTATTCATAGGCAACATCTATCTTTTAACAATTTTCTACTCATGTAGTAACATAATATACAGGGTCCGCAGTCATAACATTATCATGGAGTAGCAGAGATAGCGGCATCAGTCTGTATAAAGGTTGATTTATTGGATGTCAGCACTCACAGCCATGGAGAGATCCACAAAATGGTTTAACTAATTCATCCATCTATTGCATTTCTGGATATACTTTTCTTTACATTACTTCATGTAAACAAGGAACATTTAAAATAAACATGTACACATGTACATACAAGCATGCATACCTCCACAGCACTCAGTTTGGGTTGTAAAATGCCTTCTAGGCCTATTTTGACAGGAGGTTAAAGTGACCCTGTCCCTTTCTTACGCATAGGGGTTGATTTTTTTAACCTTCCTCAGAACCTTTAACACCTGTTTAAATTATGTTGTAAAGTGTTTGATGACTTGACCTTAGCTCACAATTTAATCACATTAACCACTTCTGGACCTTAGTAATTAAAATCTACGCTGTGTGTGGGACCTGTAATCCCTGCCAGGGCATAGATTTCAATTATAGTGCCGCACCCTCCTGCAACAACAGCCATTTGCGCCGCTTTCCCCTCACTGCAGCCCACTTGCTTCGTGGGAATGAAAGCAGAGCTCCGTAAGCCAGTCAGGAGCCTATTTCATGAGCTAATCACAGTGATCACAGGGCCAGGAGCCAATAAAATCAGCTCCTGATGGTCTCACAGAGCTCTAACAGCAGAGCAAGTGTGATGCAGCAATGGGAGAGTAACACAAATGGCAAAAGCGACGTGTCCGTGCGACGTGAAGTCGATGAGCCCCTATTTTTAACAAAAAAGTCTCTGGTCCATAAGGGGCCAGTGACTTCTAGTACGAAAGTGGTTAACGCAAACCTGAGACCAGTTAAATAGAAGAATTTATACTTACCTGGAGCTTCCTCCATGTACTTGGTGGGCTCCCTCGCTGTCCTCCCAGGTGGTTCCTAACGTCTTCAATCTCCTCTGTTAGAAAGGCTTCAGTCACGTCAGCCAGACTGCACTGCGCATGTGTGGCCTGGCTGCACGTGTGCCCCCATCGTGCTCCTGTCGCCGTGAGTGTTCTGCACCTGCACAGGTAGTATTGTGCAACCACAGAATGCTCCTGGTGATGGGAGCAAGACGGACGGGCGCCCCTGGCTGGGCATGCACAGTGCAGCCCAACTGGCCCGACTGAAGCCTGAAGATTGAAGGAAAATAGAACCACCTGGGAGAACAGCGAGGGAGCCCATTGAGTACATGGGGATGAAGGAATGTTCCAGGTAAGAATAAATTCTTCTATTTAACTGATCTCAGGTACACTTTAAACACACATGTGAAAGGTTTAGCAATAAAGAGGAACTGTAACAACATATAGTAGAATGCAGTAAATTATCCAGGATACTCACTTTTACAATAAATATCCTGGTTTCAGTATCGGTAACACTTTCCGTAGCTATATATTGCTTTATATTGGTACGTAGCCCTGCCCTCCCACTGAGGCTGGTCCTAGGCTGTTTATCATACAGAATTCATGGATTTTTTTTCGGATTGATTTCCAGCCAATTCAATCACTTTGATCAATCTGGTGGTCATGCCTTGTTCCAACTGATTCACCTTCAATTGGTTTTAGGCAATTTACCACTGGAAAGTCTGATCAGACTTGGTGGACAATTCCTGTACTGGTGGAAGCATATTTAGACTGCTGAGGGACTGATGGCACACAGAGCATTGAACTGTGTTGAGCAATACAATGATTGCGGTTGGATAGATACTTGATAGATTTGAGAACTGAATTCGCCATGGGGTGTTGGAATTGATCTCTATCCAATCAATTGATTTGGCATACTGGGCTGTAATTTACCCAGGTATGGCTAGCTTTACTTTTCAGGGGCATCAATGTATGTAACTTGAGACTTTTATTGTTTTGAGTAATTATTGTTTAGGAGGGTTTTATGCTGTTATTGTTATGCCCTGAGTTTGCATGCTTCCTTTCATCTGTGGTAACTTAGAAGGGTCACTCAACTTCTTTATATACAAGGCTTACTGTGTATCATTGCATCACCTCACATTTGTGTAAAATTTCATGCAATAAAGGAATACTGTAGGGGTCGGGGGGGAATGAGTTGAACTTACCCGGGGTTTCTAATGGTCCCCCACAGACATCCTGTGCCCGCGCAGCCACTCACCGATGCTTCGGCCCCGCCTCTGGTTCACTTCTGGAATTTCAGACTTTAAAGGGACTCCGAGCTCAGAAAAAAAAGGAAAGTTGTACTCACCAGGGGCTTTTTCCAGCCCAGTGCTGGTCGGGAGGTCCCACGCCGGCGTCCTGGCTCCTCTCCTTCTCCCCGCTCCGGAATGGCTGGCAGGCCGCAGCCCGGGCAACATTCTCCCGAGTGTCAGGCTGCTTCTTCCGCATATGACGCGGATTACGTCACACGCCGGCCGCCTCGCGTCATCACGGCGGCCGGCGTGAAAGTAGTGCGCATGCGCGCTTTGTTCGCGCATGTGCAGTACTTTCACGCCGGCCGCCGTGATGACGCGAGGCGGCCGTCGTGTGACTTAATCCGCGTCATATGCGGAGGAAGCAGCCCGACACTCGGGAGAGTGTCGCCCGGGCTGCGGCCTGCCAGCCATTCCGGAGCGGGGAGAAGGAGAGGAGCCAGGACGCCGGCGTGGGACCTCCCGACCAGCACTGGGCTGGAAAAAGCCCCTGGTGAGTACAACTTTCCTTTTTTTTCTGAGCTCGGAGTCCCTTTAACCACTTTACCCCCGCGCGTACGTATTTCTCCGCCCCTTTTTCCATCCTTTAACAACCAGGGACGGAGAAACACGTACTTTCCGCGTTCCCGACGCTGCCCGCGCTCCCGCTCGTAAACACGCCGCCCGCCGCTAGTAAACACGCTGCCGCCCGCTCGCCCAGAGATCAATGAACGGGAAAATCCATTCCCGTTCGTTGATCTAAGCCCCGCAATGATCAGCTGCTCTCCTATGGGCAGCGCGATCATTGTGAGAAAAAACTCACGTGTCCAGCCTCCTTATACTTCCTCCAAGCTTCCGGAAGGAAGCTTGGAGGTCGCATTAAAACAAAAAGTTACTGTGGCCATCTTGTGGCCAAATAGTAAACTACACCCTACACATTTTTCACATACAAATAAATGACTTTTACACATAAAATTAACTCATTACCTCCCACACTCCCCATTTTTTTTTTTGTAATAAAAAAAAAATTAAAAAATTTACAATTAAAAAAAATACATAAATAGTTACCTTAGGGACTGAACTTTTTAAATATTTATGTCAAGAGGGTATAACACTGTTACTTTATAAACTATGGGCTTGTAATTAGGGATGGACGCAAAAATGAAAAAAATGCACCTTTATTTCCAAATAAAATATTGGCGCCAAACATTGTGATAGGGACATAATTTAAATGGTTTTATAACCAGGACAAAAGGGCAAATACGTTTTATGGGTTTTAATTACAGTAGCATGCATTATTTAAAAACTATAATGGCCGAAAACTGAAAAATAATTATTTTTTTCCCCACATTTTTCCTATTTTCCCATTAAAACACATTTAGAAAAAAATAATTCTTGGCATAATGTCCCACCTAAAGAAAGCCTAATTGGTGGCGGAAAAAACAAGATATAGTTCATTTCATTGCGATAAGTAATGATAAAGTTATAGACGAATGAATGGAAGGAGCGCTGAAAGGTGAAAATTGCTCTGGTGCTCAGGGGGTAAAACCCCTCAGTGGTGAAGTGGTTAAAGTCTGAAAACCACTGTGCATGCATTGCCGTGTCCTCGCTCCCGCTGATGTCACCAGGAGCATACTGTGCAGGCCCAGTATGGTCTGTGCCTGCGCAGTATGCTCCTGGTGACATCAGCGGGAGCGAGGACACAGCAACGCAGGCACAGTGGTTTTCAAACTTTAAAGTCTGAAATTCCAGAAGTGAACTGGAGGCAGGGCTCAAGCATCGGTGAGTGGCTGCGCAGGCACAGGATGTCTGCGGGGGACCATTAGTGTACAAATCCTAGATAACCCTCAGCTGTGGCAATAATTCAGCACTATCTAGGATGAGATTATAGTCCATGCACAGTGGCCCCAGACCTAATTAAGCAATCTGCTAAGGAGGAGTACTAAACAATCAACAAACACGCCCATTGTGCCTGTGCTTTCCTGCTTGCTGGAAGTTTTTTACTGCCTCTTTCTTCCTCCTCCCTCTTTCTTGAGAGTACATGCTGTTCATGCTAATAAATGTGCAGGGTGCCACACTGTACAGGGATGCTATTAACCAGTTTGGATTCCAGAATGTAGATTCTACATCACCCAAAAATTGTATTCCAGTTTAGAATCTACATCCTACATTGGAAGCTGCAACTGTGCACTTCTGTTTGCCCATGCGTATGCCCTTGTCACTGATGATCATGCACATATCCGTGCAGTTAAAAAAACATAAAAAATCAAGTTTAAAAAAGTTGTTTTTTTCTGAAATGCGGTTTTAACCCCTACCTAACCTATCAATCCCTTGTGTCACTCACTTGGCCTAAAGATGCAAGCACATGTGTAATGACTGCTTTCCATACTGATCAGATGTGATTGCTAGTGCAACATTACCCCAATGTTGTACAGATGCATTGCCTACCACTGCCTAGTAATACATCTATACAGCATCAGGGCCCCTCGAACAGTCACCATGGTGGTCAGAGCCAACCACTACAGAGGCGCAGGCTGGGAATAATGGTTGGCTAAATGCCCAACTATTAATGCAATAAGGCAAATGTGGTATCATTTTGATGAGGAATGGCTGAAGAATATATTTTGAGATGTTTTATAGCAGTGACACTTGTCATGTGAAAGTTAACAAGGGTGAAAAAATTGTGTGTTTTCTGCCTTTCCATTTTGACCCTCACAGCCTGGAGACCCATTTTGCAAGGGTCCGCAAACAAGTGTGGCCATCATAATCTTCACACCAATAACAAGTGTAGCCACAAAAACACCTGATCTGGAGGATGGAGCCCTTAATGGGAGGAAGGTAAGTTTAGTAGTTGGGCATACATTTGTCATTAGCGCAGAGCTTTTTGGCGGAGGGTGAGCTGAATGATGACTCACACTGCTGCTGCATGATTTCAGGATGGTGGTAAATAGTATTCCCCCTCCAAATCATAGCAACTCGGAGGGAGAAATAATTTGGGGTCCAGCAATTGCTAGATCCCCGAATCATCCGTGCGCAAATGACCCAAGCTTTGGAGCTACGCGGTGCACGATGGGCACCATAAAGCCCCGCCTCGAGTAGTTGGGGACCCCTCATAGCTCTGGACCTCCCCTGTAGTTATGCCCATGCATTTACGTCTATTATTTTTCTCTGTCAATAGAATAAATAGAATACATTTTGGAATAAAGTAGCTCCTAGAGGAAGCCTGTCTTGAAAAAACAATATATCTTAGATATCATAAGTAATAATAAAAATAAAACACATTCTTGCTGTATCAAAAGCAACACAGCTGAAGTGTCATAATTCTCAGGGACAGTTGTGGTTAAATTAACCCCTTAGGGCTCTTGCACACTACATGCGATTCCGATTTACGATTTTGATGCAATTTTACATGCGATTACAATTTGTGATTTTTAATCAGTACTGCTTTGTTTTTTTCTGCGTTTTCCTCTTTTAACAGCATCCGGGGAAAATCAGAATCATAAATTGGAATCGCAAATCGGATTTGCAATGTGCAGGGGGCCTCAATGAGGTAAATTTAGTTTTCGGAATAAATACATATTTCTTTCCCATTCTGGTAACAATAGATCACTCTGTATTTTCCTAGGTACAAAGGTGGCATCCGTGTGTGCCAAAAGCTGTACTGCACAATGCAGGGCCGCCCGTATGTGTACAATGGGGGAAGGGGGCATGCATGCATTAAAACCTAGCACCCACTGATAAAACAAATGACCCTAATGCCTAGTGTAGAAATAATTAGATGAGGACAAAGAAAGTTAACTGGGTCTGACTCAGTTTGGGCTTGATTCACAAAGCGGTGCTAACCTACTTAGCACGTCTAAAGTCTTTAGACGTGCTAACCAGTGTGCTAAGTAGGTTAGCACCGTATTTCTCAATCAGATCGCGCCCAAACGTTGCGCGCGCAAAACTTTACGCACGCAAAGTCCTATGCGCGCTGAATCCCATCGGCTTTAATGGGCACTTACGCGCGGAAAGCTTGTTTAGACGTGCTAAGGGGGTGTTCACAGACGTGCTAACAGTTTGCACCGCTTTGTGAATCAAGCCCTTTATCAGCAAGTGGCCATAACTCAAGGATGACGTGGTGAATTCAAAAGAGGAGTGCAGTCTCACTTAGCTAAAATATTCTGGATAGAAAAACAGACTTTATCCATCACATGGAAGAAGTTACGAAGGGCTTTAATTACAATGTGCATATCTTTGTGAATGTATTTATGTTGATTTGCCCTCTCAGTATTAGATTGAGCAAGGTTGGTATTTAGCAACAAAAAAAATCTTACATCTCCATTCTCCTCTGCAAAGGTAGATTTGCTTATCTTTGCATGCCGTATAGAAGTAGGAAACATAGGGGTGTATTTACTCAACTGCATTAAATTGTACATGTGCAGACAGTGCATGTTAAATTTAGCAGTTTTATGCAAACCATATAAACTATACTGTAACTCGCACTATACACACAACATATACTTTACTTGTGTATTGTGCATTGCTGGCTGACCAATGCTGATAAAGTCAGTCAGTAACAGACTTTATACAAGCAACATATATGGTGTGTGTATTATGCAAGTTAGGCTACTTGTGTAACACAAGCTACATAGTTTGTGTAAGAGTTGATGAGGTCCCCAGCCCAGAGCCGGGCCGAGGCAGAGGCGAGAGAGGCTCCAATCTTAGGGCGCAGTTTAGGAGGGGCGTACAACTCAATCAGCTATCATACCTTTGTTGTGTTTGAAGCAGAGAGAAATAAGAAAAGGAGATACATGGCAGTGACTGCAAACCAAATAACTAGAGGTTAAGGTGTTGGGGGGTTGGGGGCTCTGGGACGCATCTTAGTCTAATAGCAATCAGTGTGTTATGGCTGGAGTGGGAGGGATGGAGGACCGCACTTTGGTGTCTCAGCCTTGGGTGCTGGAAGACCTTGTCCCGACTTTGCCCCAGCCCTTGTCCCATCTGACCAATGACATTTTCCATTTTTCCACATGGATTTGTGTGGACCTGGTAACTTACAGTAACATACAATGTAGAGTGCATTTAGCAGTTGGTACAGTAGTACATAATTTGTGGGAAGTTGAGTTGGATAGAGTATGTCCCTTAGGTTACCTAAATATGCAAGCTTGAACTTTGCTGAGAATACAAATAAAAACTGCCTTGGATGAGAAACTAGTGTGTACGGGAGCCTACCAATGTCGCCTAGCAGAAGCCACACTATTGTGCACCACACATTGTTCCTGCTCCATAGTAACAGATGTGCTGCTAGCCTCTAGGTTAGTGATGAACTAATGCCCAAGGGATCAAGTCCTGATACTTAGGGGCAACAGTAATGGAAAGTGTTTACATAGCTTACTATGCCTCACATCTAGTGCTCTAGTGCTCTTTAGTGCTCTAAACCCGCAGCTGAACTCTGCACCCCTACCTTTCGTGTCCCTACCTCTCCCTCTAGATTGTAGTCCTTCGGGCAGGGTCCTCCTCTTTATATTTCCTACCTGTTCATGCGCCTCCATTACCGTACACTCATCCTATGGATCTGAGCGAATTCTTGCGTGAACTCGACTTGCCTAATTTCCATGCTCCCATCCAGTGACTGACTAAGCATTACCTTGTACTCATAATGTGCTGCGTAATCTGGTTTGTATGTATTCCTGTATTGTCTTATTGCCGCATGTCACCCCTAAATATTGTCTGTAACCTTAACTAATGTCCAGCGCTGTGTAATATGTCGGCGCTTTATAAATACAATTAATAATTAAATAATAAATAAATAAATCTATTTATCAACATTAAAATTGAATTTGCCATTTGCCTGATGATATAGCCATGGTGTCAAGATCCTCCTGTGGGATCACTGTCCTTCTGAGTGTTGATAACTCTACACTATTTTGGTTCATCTGGAAAGACGGAAACATTATTTTCTAGTTCATCTGCTAGGTCATTAATGTAGAAATAATTTATGAGAACTGGACCCAGTTCTGACCCTTGTGGAACCTGACTGTTAACAGTATTCCATTGTACCCATTTATTTCTCTGCATTGTACACATGCTCTCTGACCTTAACAACTATACACAACATGTGTATTGTGGGTGCAAAGTATTTCTACCCACAATACACATTTTGACCACCCCATCAGGTCCCATATACCTACCTTCAAAGAACTGCTTAGCTGCTTCAGACTGAGGTACTTATGCAATGATCTTGCCACAAGATTGGCATATTCAATAATAATGTGAAGCCCAAGATATACATATTTTTTTGCACTTGATAAAACTTGTTTTTATAGTCAGCTTGAATGACTCGCATGGTATGAAAGTTAAATCTTATACTCCTTTTTATATTTTAAATATTTTCTTTTTCTAGGTAGGTGCCTCAACTTATAAATGTATTTCATAGTCTCACATATGTGTTCAGATTAGGAATTATTTTTATTATTTTTTAAAGAACTACCTTTTAGGGAGACTAACCAACATAGAAGCTCTGAGAAGAAGCTTACCTGAGTAATGAAGAGGGTATTTTCTGCTGGTTTTATTTTTCCCTAGCGGCTTCATATACTGTAGTTTTCGGATCATAAGATACACTTTTCTACCCCAAAAGTGGTGGGAAAAGTTAGTGCATCTTATGGTCCAAATAATACAATATGGACCGGGTCTGGCATCCCCCCACAAGTACAGTACATACCATACAAACTTTCAGCGCTCCTCCTCTGTCTCCTTGTCCTCATGTGTCCTCTGCTGTCTGCCTCCCTGTGTCCTCCTCTGTCCTCCTGTGTCCTCCACTGTCCCCCTGTGTCACCCTTTGCCCCCCTGCATCCTCCTCTGTCTCTCAGCTTCATGCTACGCTGTATTCCCGAGCGCAACTGTAGCCAATGTGGAAGAAGTATGGGAACTTGAATTACTGTGTTTTTACTGGAGCCAATGGTCTCGTAAGCGGGACCATGGCTCCATCATTGGGGCCAATCACTGCACTTGCTGAGTAGTAGCGACCTATCAAGTGTCAGTGGCCATGTTCCTTAAACAAGGAAGAAACAATGTCCACTGACACCTGCTAGGTTACTGTCACTCAGGAGGACATAGGGGAACACCAGGAGGACACAGGGGGACAACAGGGGCACACAAGTGGTACAAGGGGGACATAATAATTAGGATGAAGAAGGCCAACAAGATGCCCTTGCAGCATAAATGCAACAGATTTAGTATATTTTTTCCTTGTTTTTTGTCCTCTAAACCTAGGTGCATCTTATCGTTCCAAAAATTTACGGTAAGTTTGCCTTGATGTATCCCACTTTGTTGTGTACCATCCTTTATCAGTTTAGATACAAACTGTTTTTGTTCAATAATACCAGACCATATTGGATCCCCCGTATCTTTGGATGCTTTCATACTGACACTTTGTATTTTTCTGTGATGAACAATGTTTTGCCTTTTGTAACATGGTGCGATACAAAGTCTATGTATAGTACACACCTCATTAGTGTGAGTTGAGTTATTGGAGCATAGCGTGACCAAGCGTCCACTGAGACGCCAAACGGCCGTCGCAGGCCCCAAATGGTGCTCGGCGCCCCCCCACCTCCATCACACCATCACTTGAGGACCAGTCACATGGATGTATCATAGACGCATCACCTTAACACTGCAATAAAACAATTGGACGGAAGGTGCCCAGAGGTTCTGCTTTTTTCTGTGTATTGGATGAGTTGAGTTATGGGACAGCACATTTACACTGTTATACACTGACTACTTTACATTGTATCAAAGTGTCATATCTTCATTGTTGTCCATGAAAAGGTGTAATGAATGTAATGAAAGCTATACACAAAATGTGAGAGGTGTACTTGCTTGTGTGAGGTACAGTACATCAAAACTTGCAGAGGACTGATGAAGACTTCGATGTTTGCACCATATTATTCAGTTTCCAGCTATATCTTTGCTCTGAAAAACAAACTTGAGCCGCTGAAATGTCTTTTGTCTTCAGTCTTAATGATTGATGACTGAAAGCTGTTAGACACGCAATTCTTCTTAATGCGTTTGGAAAGTTGCTTGGCGAATAACAGAAAACAGTGTAAGCTGAGATGTTGGATTTCTTTTTAATTACCTCATCTTGTGTCTGAGGATGTCAGATTCTGTTAGATAATAATAACAGTAGATATGCTCAACACAGAACTGTGCAGGAATATAACTGGAGCCGGTTTGATAAATAAAAAATGTGAACCTAGATATAGATCTGTTCTTTGCTTTTCTACCTTACCTGCTTACCATCATTGTGTTTCTCTTTCGCAAAAAAAAGTTTGAAGATCTTATTGATAAACCTCTATGACGAACGCTACAGTGGGATAATTAGCATTCTTGAAGCAACAATCTATAGGGGGTACCTTGAAGGAAGTATGGGATAGTTCCTGGTGGTTGTGAATACAACCGCCGAGGTTTTGGAATGAGAGAAACCAGGAGCCCAATGGTGCAGTGTCGTTAGATCAGTGGTCTCAACCTTTTTAGAACATGTACCCCTTTGTGAGTCATACCTAGGCAAATGTACCCCCTACCGTAGAAAGTGGTGAAAAAACTGGGTGTGCCCATTACATGATGTGGGTGGAGCCAAATACTAGAGAAATACAGGTAGTCCCTGGTTAACAAATGAGATAAGGACCGTGCCCATTTTTAACCCGAATCCATTCTCTTTTGTCCCCCTCTGTTCTCCCTATGCCTCTTTTGTCCCCCTCTGTTCTCCCTATGCCTCTTTTGTCTCCCTCTGTTCTCCCTATGCCTCTTTTGTCTTCCTCTGTTCTCCCTATGCCTCTTTTGTCTCCCTCTGTTCTCCCTATGCCTCTTTTGTCTCCCTCTGTCACCTCAGTTTGCGCCTCATTTGTCTCCCTCTGTGTCACCTCATCTCCCCGTATTATCTCTGTTCTCCCTGTGCCTCTTTCGACCCCCCCCCCCGTGTCACCTCTGTTCCCCCATGCCTATTTTCTCCCCCTCTGTTCCCCCTGTGCCTCTTTTGCCCCCCTGTAGGTCCCCCTGTGTCACCTCTTGACCCCCTGTCCTAGCTAGGTATAGGTGCTCCCCATATAGGTATCCAGGTATAGGTTCCCCAGAATAGGTAGCAAGGCATAGGTGCCCTTAGTATAGGTATCCAGTCATAGGTGCCCACTGTATAGGTTAGCAAGGTACCGGTGCCCCCAGTATAGGTAGCAAACTATATGTGCCCCAGTATAGATAGCCAGGTACAGATAACATAGTGTAGGCAGAGAGCTATAGGTGCCCCAGAATAGATAAGCCAGGTGCAGGTGGTGCCCCAGAATAGATTAGCCAGGTGCAGGTGGTGCCCCAGAATAGATTAGCCAGGTACACGTGGTGCCCAAGAATAGATTAGCCAGGTGCGGGTTTTACCCCAGAATAGATTAGTCAGGTACAGGTGGTGCCCAGGAATAGATTAGCCAGGTGCAGGTGGTGCCCAAGAATAGATTAGCTAGGTGCAGGTTTTACCCCAGAATAGATTAGCCAGGTACAGGTGGTGCCCCGGAATAGATTAGCCAGGTGCAGGTTTTACCCCAGAATAGATTAGCCAGGTACAGGTGGTGCCCAGGAATAGATTAGCCAGGTGCAGGTGGTGCCCAAGAATAGATTAGCCAGGTGCAGGTGGTGCCCCAGAATAGATTAGCCAGGTGCAGGGTTTACCCCAGAATAGATTAGCCAGGTGCAGATGGTGCCCCAGAATAGATTAGCCAGGTACAGGTGGTGCCCAGGAATAGATTAACCAGGTGCAGGTGGTGCCCAAGAATAGATTAACCAGGTGCAGGTTTTACCCCAGAATAGATTAGCCAGGTACAGGTGGTGCCCCGGAATAGATTAGCCAGGTGCAGGTTTTACCCCAGAATAGATTAGCCAGGTACAGGTGGTGCCCCGGAATAGATTAGCCAGGTGCAGGTTTTACCCCAGAATAGATTAGCCAGGTACAGGTGGTGCCCCGGAATAGATTAGCCAGGTGCAGGTGGTGGACAAGAATAGATTAGCCAGGTGCAGGTTTTACCCCAGAATAGATTAGCCAGGTACAGGTGGTGCCCCAGAATAGATTAGCCAGGTGCAGGTGGTGCCCCAGAATAGATTAGCCAGGTGCAGGTGGTGCCCCAGAATAGATTAACCAGGTGCAGGGTTTACCCCAGAATAGATTAGCCAGGTGCAGGTGGTGCCCCAGAATAGATTAGCCAGGTGCAGGTTTTACCCCAGAATAGATTAGCCCGGTGCAGGTGGTGCCCTGAATAGATTAGCCAGGTGCAGGTTTTACCCCAGAATAAATAGCCAGGTGAAGGTGGTGCCCCAGAATAGATTAGCCAGGTGCAGGTTTTACCCCAGAATAGATTAGCCAGGTGCAGGTTGTGCCCCAGAATAGATTAGCCAGGTGCAGGTTTTACCCCAGAATAGATTAGCCAGGTGCAGGTTTTATCCCAGAATAAATTAGCCAGGTGCAGGTTGTGCCCCAGAATAGATTAGCCAGGTGAAGGTGGTGCCACAGAATAGTCAGGTGCAGGTGGTGCCCCAGAATAGTCAGGTACAGGTGGTGCCCCAGTGTAGTTAGCAAGCCAATAGGTGCCCCAGTATAATCTTACGTAGCCCCGTTCCCGTGCAGACTCCTCTCACTGGGCTCTCCTCCTGTCGCTGGGCTCTCCTCCTCTCGCTGCGTCTTCGCGCTATGGTTACTTCCGGCAGCAACTCACTGACGTCATAAGAGGCTGCCGGGTAACCATGGCAACAGGACGCGAGGCGGTGACAGGGAGAGCCCGGTGATAGGAGTCCACGCAGGAACGGGGCTAAATAAGTTGCTGCGCCCGTGCCTCCGAGCCTGCCCTGCCTGACACTGACTCTCCTGGGGGCGAGATCCGCTATTTTGTCTGCGGCCCCCCGGAGGGACCCCCTGACAGCTGCCAATGTACCCCCTGGGGACCCCAGGTTAAGAACCACTGCTTTAGATGAAGTAGATAAGTAGAGTAGTAAATTATACTCAGAAGGGTGGGTTGCACTCCTGCAACCACCGACAGAGTTTACAGGAAATTACCCGTTCCTGTTCGGTATCCCAGATCCGCTAGGCAGGTGCTAGTCGGTCACTCTCCTTTGGTATTTTGACACGTAGTGTACAAGATACTACCCCGAAGGCTTGGACTATAGCTTAAGAAGACATGTAGGAGGCACCCAGAATATCTCTTAACTTTAAATCATATAGTATAGGAGTAATTATATCTCACCTCCATCAATGAACAAACCACATAGATAGAAGTAATTTTAATGATGCACAACAAACACATAGAGGCGCCCACACTAGTTACCGCTGCTGACTTAGGAACTTTTTGTTGACCTGAGGAAGTGGGCCAGTACCCGTGAAACGCTTTGTGTTTGTTGTGCATCATTAACATTACTTCTATCTATGTGGTTTGTTCATTGATTGAGGTAAGATATACAGTGATCACTTCTATACTGATTCAAAGTTAAGAGATATTCTGGGCGAATCCTACACGGTTTTTTTACCCTACAAAGAATACAAAGAAGAACTACAACCCAGTTACAGCCTACTCCAAGCACAAATGCTTTCCTAATTTTGTGAAGGCATTCAGTGACTGAATTTCCTTTCCATTCGCTTTCATAGGAGCCATCTTACCAGATATTTCCTGCAGGTCAGACTTCTGGAGCTGCAAACTAGTATTCAGTCAGTCAAGGCAGTTCAAACTGGTATCAGTCAAATCAGGCGCATGCGGCTTCTGGACAATGTGGGCGCCGCCATAGACTTTAATTGAAAATATCGGCAAGCTGGAGCCACAAGGGAAAATCAAGTGCCAGACGAAGCCCGATAAATACAATTTTCTGCATTTTTTTCTCTGATTTTAAGTCTGTGACAAAGATTGGGTCCCAGACACCACCCATGGCATTTATTTGATTTTTTTCCCCCCGTTTTTGTGGGGGGACCTTTGGTTTAGGCATAGGGTTAGATAGGGGGGGTTTAGGATTAGGCATCACCAGTGGGGTTTTATGGTTAGGCACCAACAGATGGGGGTCTAGGGGTTAGGCACCATCAGGGGAGTCTTAGGGTAAGGCACCACCAAGGGGTCTTAGAGTGAGGCACCACGGGGGGGGGGGGGGGGGTGTTAGGGTTAGCACTTTCTTCAGGTCATATGACTACATTTCAACTAGTATTTCTAGGATACAGAAAAATTGTCTGGCACAGATAATGGTACACTGAACATACTGCTTATCTTTATCTGTTTGGGCATTTATGCCCAGTTTTATCAGAGTGCTCAGGCACACATTAACAACCTCCAGCTACTTCCATCTCAAAAATGTCTCCAGAATTCAGCCCATCCTTACACAAGAGGCTCCTAAAATGCTTGTACATGCTCTGATCATTTCCCGGCTTGATTACTGTAACACCCTGCTCTCTGTGGCCTACCAAAAAACAGACACCAGTGTTACCTCTTCAGTCCTTACAGAACTCTGCTGCTGAGGACCCATAGAGATGAGATTTTCATTGTCATCTCACATCAGTGGCCACCCAATGGCAATGGTCTAAACTGGCCAGCAGGATAATTCATGGTAATGACTGGATAATGCCATTAGTGTGTCTGTCTCTGGCTGGTAGGTTGTGATCATGTGACCCTACTTGCTGCCTAGGCTAGTAGGAAGCAGAAATGGAAAATAATAATTTACATAGGAAAAATTAACCTCTTCCACTGATCAGCTTAAAGCAAACCTGAACTGAAAATTAAAAGTCATGTTAAACCTACACATGTCATACATACCTCCCATGTAGTCTGCTTATCAATCTCTTTTTCCTCTATTGCATCCTGTTTGTTTACTATGATTGATAGAATCCTCCAATTTAAAAATGGCGATTACCCAGTGACATCTTCTGGGTCAGCACTCTGTTACACTGTACCATCACCCACAAGAGCCATAGGGAAAAATGGACATTACCTTGCACATCAGTTGTTCTTTCAGTTGTAACTGACAGAAACTGACATACAACTGACAGCAACAGATATATTTCATTTCTGACAAAATCTTGTCAGAACTGGAAGGAATCATTCTTAGAAGCAAATGGTGAGCTTCTAATAGGACTTGATGGTGAGGTAAGTATGTAATATTTATTTGCAGGTGCATCATGTGTTTCTTTTAAATAATTGTACTCGGTTCAGGTTTCCTTTCATTGGTTGGAAGATTTTCTTATCATTACAGGAGGCATCTCATAACTGCTTTATTTTGAAAAATGTATTCTCAGAGTTGGCTTTTTTTAGGGAAACTGCTCGACAAAATAGTAACGCTGTAGGCTTACTAATCAAAGACTAGACAAATAATGGTTCAAAGCAACAGACAGAGGAAGTATGGGCACTTGGGAATGTATAGTTAATTTTTGGAGTTCAAATAATGTTCGTAAAAAGTCATGTGTCAACTTATCAGCTGCCAGGGTCAGTGCTTTGATCTTAGTCCCATAAATTCATATTTTATGGCCAGTTTTTATGAGGCATTTTTCACAGCCACACTTTGGCCAAAATATAGCGACGAGCATTAGTGGAACAATGACTCGAGGCACTTGTTAATGGAGGCATCTTTTTAACCCTTTATTCACTGCAGGCAGGTGCTACATGTGTCAAGCAGCCCAAAAGGGGGGTGAAAACACCAAACTGTGAATATTTAAAAAAGGGTGAACCCCGGAGCAGATTAAAGAAACAGATGTCCGTGGTGAATTCCATGAAACAAGATGGCACAGTACGTACAGAAGCAGAGTTTTATGCTCCCTGTCTTCACAATGATTACTTGATCCATTTGATAAGTTGGGCTCAGTATTGTAAAACACTTAAAAGTTCACATGACATGGTGGATCATGGTCTATTCAGTAGGGTCTTTGTGTTGCCTTAATGGCCAATGTATCATGTGATTGAGGCGTTACCATGGCGAGTGTACGCAGTGTCAATGAATAGTAAGGAATGTGCAGGCCTAAGTTACTGTTTCACAATATTATTCAAGTTACCAGTTGCCTTCAGAGTTCCTATTGTTCTACCGCTGTTTCTCTAATCTCAGTTTTAAGTGCATTATACTATTTCTTGTGCTCATTTTAGATACTTTTATTTCTGTATGTGGTAAAAATGAATTTAACAAAATGTAAAAATAATGCACGCAAACTTTATAAAACAAAACAATACAAACACATCCTCTCTGTTCTATCTATCTATCTATCTATCTATCTATCTATCTATCTATCTATCTATCTATCTATCTATCTATCTATCTATCTATCTATCTATCTAATTATCCATCTATCTATAGTACATATTAAGTGCTTTGTTCTCTCTCTCTCTCTCTCTCTCTCTCTCTCTCTCTCTCTCTCTCTCTCTCTCTCATTTCACTTCTCATTATTTGCCTTTGCTAAAAGATGACAGTATAAAAAAGAGGCCTTGCTGTGCCAGGTGGGCTAGTCGGCTCTGTCAGAAGCATCCAGTAAGCATGGGAGTTGGCTGTTTCTGAATCTCTTTGCTTCTGCAGCTGCTGGGACATTATTTCTGTTTCCCTGTTTAGAGAGGAGCCTGTCTTCATGTGAAATCAAAAAGCAGCTTTTTGCTTTGGCTACTTTTTGGAAAAACTTTCACATTTGCCTTCTTAGTGATACATACTAAAAGGGAAAGAGTAGTCTGATGTCTTACCATTATAGGTGTGTCCCTCAGAGGAGATCACAATCTGTGTGTGTGTGCGTGCGTGCGTGTGTGTGTGGCCACAACTTTGGGCTCATGCTTGATGGCCACCTGACTTTTTGTTAAAATTCTAGACACACTCCAAGCTTTAGGCAACTGCCTAAGATGCCTTGCTGATGATCCACCTCTGGGAGAACATACAAACTGCATACAGACAGTATCCATGAAGCGCAACTCTCTTTTTTTTGCACTCACAAAAATTGAATATAGCCTTATTAACATAACATGTAATTGCTAGTTTGCCCGCTAACTAACTAACTAGTGGAAAAATAAAGTAAAAGAAAATGAATTGTCAGCGTGGTGGCATCATCACAACTTATTAAAAGAGCTCTGTGTAATACATTGCTGAATAAAAATTGACATTTTCTTTTTTTAATTTACATTATTAAATGGACTATATAGATTGCTACTTATTATTATTGTAATATTATTATTACTTTGCAGCTTGATGCTGACATGAATGTCAGGCAGAAATCATATTCTAAATTGCAGAAATATTAGACCAAGCAAGCAGGACCTGGAATGTTGGCGGTTGGGGTGGCTGTCAGCAGCAACGGTCTGGCCTCATAGAAGCAGCATGAATGGGGACCCGATGGCTAGCTCACAGCATGAAGTGGATGACAATGCCACCCATAAATCTGAAAATCATTAGCAGAAACATTAGGCAAAGGCAACGCTCCTCTTGCTTCTCTTCATCGACTGTTGCATCATGCAGTGTTCGCTCAACTCAGGTGCTTTGACTTGACGCACTTGAAATGGGTTGACATCCACCTTTTTCCCTCCCTGTTGCTGCATTTCCTTAAAGGACTTACGAGGCGAAAATCAGAAAAAATGTTAGTTACCTTATTGTAATATCACACCTCAGGGCAGACGATCAGTGCCTCCCCTGTCAGTTTCAGGCGTTCTGTTACCTAAATCCAGGATACATTACAGGCCCCGACCCTCTGCAGGGTCGCCTGAACTGATGAGCTAAGAATTGCCGCTTTAAACAGCAATGTGAGAGTTACTCGTGGCCGCCACATAGCGGCTCCCTCCCCCGCTGTGAGCCGCTGCTAGGAGGGAGCCGCTGCTATAGTAGGCAACCCTGTCCCTGCCGGTATCATCCAGTCACACGCCGCCGCCTCCCTTCCCCAACCCGCCGAGCAGCCAGCACATCTATTCTACCCCCTTTTGCGGAGGAATTGCACGCTGACATGCTGTCACTGAAGAGCCGCTGGCTCATGAGCAGAGAGTCACTGAGCCGGCTGGTGAGCCGGCTCACGTACGAGCGGTGTGCGGATAACAAAGAACCGCTGGTGAATCAGAATCTGATTCACCAGCGGTTCTTTGTTATCCGCACACCGCTCGTACGTGAGCCGGCTCACCAGCCGGCTCAGTGACTCTCTGCTCATGAGCCAGCGGCTCTTCAGTGACAGCATGTCAGCGTGCAATTCCTCCGCAAAAGGGGGTAGAATAGATGTGCTGGCTGCTCGGCGGGTTGGGGAAGGGAGGCGGCGGCGTGTGACTGGATGATACCGGCAGGGACAGGGTTGCCTACTATAGCAGCGGCTCCCTCCTAGCAGCGGCTCACAGCGGGGGAGGGAGCCGCTATGTGGCGGCCATGAGTAACTCTCACATTGCTGTTTAAAGCGGCAATTCTTAGCTCATCAGTTCAGGCGACCCTGCAGAGGGTCGGGGCCTGTAATGTATCCTGGATTTAGGTAACAGAACGCCTGAAACTGACAGGGGAGGCACTGATCGTCTGCCCTGAGGTGTGATATTACAATAAGGTAACTAACATTTTTTCTGATTTTCGCCTCGTAAGTCCTTTAAAGAGACTCTGTAACAAAATGTTCAGCCGTATTTCTTCTATCCTATACGTTCCTATACCTGTTCTAATGTGGTCTGTCTTACTGCAGCCTTTTCTAGTTGCACAGTCACTGTAATATCTCTGTAATATAATCTAATCTTCTTTCCTTTGCCAGCTCAGGCAGGAATGTGCTGCTCTGCTTTGAAAGGGAGAAGCTATGCACACACCCTCCACGCCCCCTGCAGGCTCTGTGTGCTGTGTGTTGTTGCTGTATGAGTCACAGACAGAGCTTCTCTGAGCCTATCATATGCTGGTTAGTAGCCATGTTTTTTGTTTGTAAACACTGCCTAAAACTGGCAATTACAGGCCAGGATCGCAAGCAGGGAGTGGCAGAAACAGCAAAGAAGGGCCCAGGAGAACATAATGAATAGAATGGTATGCTTTTTATTGTAAGAATTTAAGAGTACAGATTCTCTTTAATGGCAACATCCGAGCTGCTGCTGGCCCTTTGACCACCAGTGGTTCCCAGGTCCTATCATTATCATGTCATCATAAGCATCGACTCCTGCAGACTCATCTGCCACTTTACTAAACCCCATTAATGGTACACTGAGCAGTACATAGAATAAAAAATGTCACTTACTTGGGGCTTCCTGCAGCCCACCTTAGGCCGCGAGGGTCCCGGCGTCCTCCTGGCTCCTCTCTGTGTCCTGGCTCCCGGTAACGGCGACACCCGGATTTTGACGCTTGGTGTCATCGTGCCGGCCACTACGTGTCATCACGGCGGCCGGCGTGACAGTCCTGCGCATGCGCAGTTTAGAGTTAGAAAACCGCACATGCGCAGGACTGTCATGCTGGCCGCCATGATGACGCGTAGTGGCCGGCACGATGACACCAAGCGTCAAGATCCAGGAAGAGCCGGCCCGACACCCTTAACGGGTGTCACCGGGAACGGGGGCCGCCGGAGGGACACGGAGAGGAGCCAGGAGGACGCCGGGGGACTTTGGAGGAAGGCCCAGGTAAGTGAAAGGGCATAGTATGCCCTTCAAATACAGTACAAGTTGCACGCTGCTGCGGCTGCAAACAGATCTCTCACCTCTTTGAAATGTGGCACTTCTGCTTTCAAACTCACACAAGTTATTGGGACCTCTATTTTTTCACAAGTTATTGGTCCTCTATTTTTAACAGTTGAACATTAGTGGTGTTTTAAACAAATAAATAGAAATGTTACTGTTCAGTTTGAATACACATTTATTTATTTTTTTGCAATGTAAGTGCTGCAAACAATACTGGAAGGCATCAGCTGTAGCATTTTGCAGGTGAGCTCTGATACTTTATGGAGATGGTAAAATTGATCAGTAATTGGCTAATCAGAATTGGATTTGTGTACGCACACTTTGTTTTGCCGTTCTGTTTTCCAAACAGGTTATTAAAGACAATGGTAAACAGTGATGCTCGGATACCCCCAATCACGAATTCGAGTAAATCCGGCCACGGCAGAATCTAAATCCAGATATGCTGTGATCGTGATCCGGATAAGAATCGGAGCTCCGAATTCGACTCGGATTTTAGCTGTGATTACATATAGAATCCGTGATCATGGCCGTGATCACGGATTTGACTTTAATGTTAATAGCAAATCCCCCATACATGCTACAATCACCAAAATTACATGGATTACAAAGGTGATCAGTGTCTACAACTTAAACAAAAAATTTCTACAGAACTTTTAAGTTTAAAAAAAAAACTATTTTAAAGTTTCAAATGAAAAAAATATTCATGATTAAAAACCCGACTTTAGCGGTTAATAGCAAAGCCCCCTTACATGGTAGAAACAACAATGGGAACAGTGGGAACAAGGGGAAACTTTTTTTCCAAAAAGACCTTATAGCTTTTGAGAAAATCGATTTTAAAGTTTCAAAGGAAAAAAGTATACATGTAAATGCGGTAAATACATTTACTGTCATTTACTGCATTTAAAATTGCTCCTTATTCGCACTGTTCTACTTAACATACCCTGCAAATGTGGTGTTTCTAGCATGTAAGGGGGTTTTGCTTTTAACCATTAAATTCGGTGGGTTTTCAGGTAATAATCACGGCCATGATCACGGCTAAATCCGTGATCACAAGCCGGATTTGGACCACGAACAGTGCAGTCTGAACTGAATCCATGATGGAGAGGCGACCACGAATTCGGAATCCGACCTCGTGATCAGGAAAAACAGCTCATGATCACGGGTTACCCATGATCCAAATTTCACTGATGGTAAATGCTATGAAATATAAGAACTGTGATAACCAGTAGGCTTTTATATGAATATCTTTCAATGAAATCATATTTCATCTTAATCATTGATTGATTGTGTTACCCCAATAGCTGCCTTTGCTCAGTTGTGTCAGCAGTGATAAGAAAGATTTTTACTTTTTCCTGCTGAGTGAGTCCCATTCCTGTGTAGTATATAGCCAATTATGTCTTGATTAATAAAGGACATATTTGGTGCTCATATTTTTGTAAACAGCAGGGCTACCGGGTTATGTGTAATTTGATTCTCCGACTCTTCCAGTTATCAGACTTATGAATATAACATTACTGCACACCTATAACGTTTAAAGACAAGCCCAGCTGAAACCTTACATATTAAAGGACAGCTATAGCAAACAATTTTAAAATGTTAACTGCAAACACATACATGTACAGTACATTTCTCTTAGCGTAAAAGGCACTATAATAACTTATTTCCTATGTTGCTGTCACTTACAGTAGGTAGATAAAATCTGACAGGTTTTGGAATAGTCCATCTCCTCGTGGAGGATTCTCAGTTATTTCTTTATTTAGAAAAGCACTTACAGAACTGCAGTTGCTCAGTCCAGTTGCCTAAATAGTGTGCAAGCGAGTAGGGAAGCTGTCTGAAATCTTTGAATAGATCTACGTATGCCTTTTTCAGGGAGTGCTTTTGTAAAGATTACAAGGAAATGCTGAAACTCCAGCAGGAGAAGATGGACTAGTCTAAAATCTGTTAGATTTGTCCCCTTTTTACTCTGTACAGCAAGTGGTAGCAACACAGGAAAAAAGTAATTGATAGTGCGATCTACACTGGGAGAAATATATGTTTTATATGTATGTTTAAAATGTTATTATTTTCCCTTGTTAGTCCCTGAACAAAGCCACAGATTTACATCACTAATGTGGACTTCGATATTTAAATCTTACGGTTGGTTTTACATGATGTTGCTCATTGCCATGTTTCAAAGATTGTTTATACAGTTTTGTAAAGGTACCTGAAAAAGGGTTACGCCAAAGCTACATATGATGAATAGTTTGTTTCACTGAATACACAGCTCTGTGGCCAAAGTAAACACCTCTAATACACTGCTATGTCCACAATTCTCGGAGGTATTTAATGCTCCGACATCTTTGTGCCATCATATGGAGGAGAATTAAGCAGCAACAAAGCAACACTGCTGTGCCTACAGGTTCACTCATTTAATGATCAAAGGATGGTGACTGGAAATGTCACTGCATGGTGTAAGCTCACCATACTGCTGGAAGAAGGTTCTATATTTTGGCAGATTTTTACATAAATAGTATATTAGAGATTAACAGACTTTTCTCATAAAATACATTTACGTGTTTCAGTCAGGGTTGTCCAATGATGTTATTGTGTGTTGTACACAAGGATGCATTATTGAAATCAGCTTAGAAACCCGACAGTGTGCCAAGTTCAGCACAGGGCTCTTTCCAGCGTGTTACAAAATAAGTGTCCACTTCCAGGTCTAGAATTTCTTAACTATGACCAAATCTAAGGCAGAAGTTAGAAACTGGCTGCAGGCAAAGGGTTTGATAGGCCATTCTTACTGTCAGCTACATTTACAATTTTCAAAGTCACTCCAGTAGGAGGGGTCTGGGCTTAGTCTGAGTTTAATACCCCACTAGTAGGCCATGGTATGCATTGCTAAGAAAACATTTACATATACCAGCCAATGGCTTGTAAAGCCTTAGGGCCCATTTACACTTAATCAGTTGGTATGCGTTAGTATGCGTTAGTATGTGTTAGTACGTGTTGGTACACATTTTTTTCCATAGCAGTGCATTGGGAAGAAGATTTCAATTAAAACGCATTAAGTGTGAAAGGTGCCATAGAAAAACATGGGCATTACTTTGAAAATCAGTTTTGTTTCAGTTATAACTATCCCACTGCCGCGATTGGTGCAGTTCGTGGGCATTTTACGATTAGACTCAATCGCAAGCGCGTTACCTGCAGCAGTTTTGCAGCAATTCTGGAGCGATTAGGCTTCATAGCAGCGCAAACCGCGATCGCTCCAAAAAATGGGAATTTGTCTGGTGATTTCTCCATGTTCATTGCAGAAAAACCACTCGCGCAAAATGCTAGCGCTAATCGCTAGCATTTGACGATTTGTAAGTGTGAATGAGCCCTATCATGAGCTCCCAGCTGAACCTCTGGCTGGAAAGGAATGCCACATTTTCCAGTGTGCACAAAAAAAAGTGCAAGGCTTGCCAACATCCACTCTAGTGTTGGGCGAACAGTGTTCGCCACTGTTCGGGTTCTGCAGAACATCACCCTGTTCGGGTGATGTTCGAGTTCGGCCGAACATCTGATGGTGTTCGGCCAAACTGTTCGGCCATATGGCCGAACTAAGAGCGCATGGCCGAACGTTCCCCGAACGTTCGGCTAGCGCTGTGATTGGCCGAACGGGTCACGTGTAGTGTTGGGCGAACATCTAGATGTTCGGGTTCGGGCCGAACATGGTCGCGATGTTCGGGTGTTCGAGCCGAACTCCGAACATAATGGAAGTCAATGGGGACCCGAACTTTCGTGCTTTGTAAAGCCTCCTTACATGATACATACCCCAAATTTACAGGGTATGTGCACCTTGGGAGTGGGTACAAGAGGAACATTTTTTTTAGCAAAAAGAGCTTATTGTTTTTGAGAAAATCGATTTTAAATTTTCAAAAGGAAAACTGTCTTTTAAATGCAGGAAATGGTTTTCTTTGCACAGGTAACATGCTTTTTGTCGGCATGCAGTCATAAATGTAATACAGATAAGAGGTTCCAGGAAAAGGGACCGGTAACGCTAACCCAGCAGCAGCACACGTGATGGAACAGGAGGAGGGCGGCGCAGGAGGAGAAGGCCACGCTTTGAGACACAACAACCCAGGCCTTGCATGAGGACAAGAAGCGTGCGGATAGCAATTTGCATTTTGTCGCCATGCAGTCATAAATGTAATACAGATGAGAGGTTCAATAAACAATAAACAGTAATTGGTGTTGTCCAGAATGCGCACAATGCGTGGGTCGCGTTCAATGCAGTCCTAGGCCGAAGAGGTCATAGCCTAGGGTCACAAAAACCTGTTTATTTGGGCAATTTCAATGGTGGCGAGTCTGACGTACATAAATCGCAGCAATGGCCGTTAGCAACGTCTGAATCTCACGAAATGTCTCATGCAGGTAGAAGACATATTGTTAGACTTGGGCTCCAAAGATGGGTTCCCTACATCTCTGCAAACCAGAGTTACAGGGCTCCAAATTTGGTAAAATCCCCCATAGGCTTTCATTGGGCCTCCTATTTACAGTTCCAAAATCTCACATCTTTTCAAAGCATTGTATGGACCCTTAGGGGGAACATGACTGGTGAGTTTCGGGCCCCTAGGCCGAAGAGGTCATAGCCTAGGGTCACAAAAACCTGTTTATTTGGGCAATTTCAATGGTAGTTATGCTGACGTACATAAATCTCAGCCATGGCCGTTAGCAATGTCTGAATTTCACGAAATGTCTCATGCAGGTAGAAGACATATTGTTAGACTTGGATTCCAAAGATGTGGTCCCTACATCTCTGCAAACCAGAGTTACAGGGGTGCAAAATTGGTAAAATCCCCCATAGGCTTTCATTGCCTCCCTATTTCACTTTCCAAAATCTCACATCTTTTCAAAGGGCAATGGCTCAGCAGTACCAAATTTTCTAGCATTGTAGGGACTCTTAGGGGGATCATGACTGGCGAGTTTTGCCACTGCTGAGCCATTGCCCTTTGAAATGGTGTGAGATTTTGGAACGGTAAATAGTAGGCCCAATGAAAGCCTATGGGGGATTTTACCAATTTTGGAGCCCTGTAACTCTGGTTTGCAGAGATGTAGGGACCCCATCTTTGGAATCCAAGTCTAACAATATGTCTTCTACCTGCATGAGACATTTCGTGAAATTCAGACGTTGCTAACGGCCATGGCTGAGATTTATGTACGTCAGCATAACTACCATTGAAATTTCCCAAATAAACAGGTTTTTGTGACCCTAGGCTATGATCTCTTTGGCCTAGGGGCCCGAAACTCACCAGTCATGTTCCCCCTAAGGGTCCCTACAATGCTAGAAAATTTGCCACTGCTGAGCAATTGCCCTTTGAAAAGATGTGAGATTTTGGAACTGTAAATAGGAGGCCCAATGAAAGCCTATGGGGAATTTTACCAAATTTGGAGCCCTGTAACTCTGGTTTGCAGAGATGTAGGGAACCCATCTTTGGAGCCCAAGTCTAACAATATGTCTTCTACCTGCATGAGACATTTCGTGAGATTCAGACGTTGCTAACGGCCATTGCTGCGATTTATGTACGTCAGACTCGCCACCATTGAAATTGCCCAAATAAACAGGTTTTTGTGACCCTAGGCTATGACCTCTTCGGCCTAGGACTGCATTGAACACGACCCACGCATTGTGCACATTCTGGACAACACCAATTACTGTTTATTGTTTATTGAACCTCTCATCTGTATTACATTTATGACTGCATGGCGACAAAATGCAAATTGCTATCCGCACGCTTCTTGTCCTCATGCAAGGCCTGGGTTGTTGTGTCTCAAAGCGTGGCCTTCTCCTCCTGCGCCGCCCTCCTCCTGTTCCATCACGTGTGCTGCTGCTGGGTTAGCGTTACCGGTCCCTTTTCCTGGAACCTCTTATCTGTATTACATTTATGACTGCATGCCGACAAAAAGCATGTTACCTGTGCAAAGAAAACAGACATTTCCCGCATTTAAAAGACAGTTTTCCCTTTGAAACTTTAAAATCGATTTTCTCAAAAACTATAAGCTCTTTTTGCTAAATTTTTTTCCCTCTTGTACCCACTCCCAAGGTGCACATACCCTGTAAATTTGGGGTATGTAGCATGTAAGGAGGCTTTACAAAGCACGAAAGTTCGGGTCCCCATTGACTTCCATTATGTTCGGAGTTCGGCTCGAACACCCGAACATCGCGGCCGTGTTCGGCCTGTTCGGCCCGAACCCGAACATCTAGATGTTCGCCCAACACTAATCCACTCTATACAGATAAAACTGCCAGAGCTACATACATCTAAAGCATGTCATGTTTTTGGTTTGGATCTTCTCAAAAAATTAGCATATTGTGATAAAGTTCATTATTTTCTGTAATGTACTGATAAACATTAGACTTTCATATATTTTAGATTCAAATACACACAACTGAAGTAGTTCAAGCCTTTTATTGTTTTAATATTGATGATTTTGGCATACAGCTCATAAAAAACCCAAATTTCCTATCTCAAAAAATTAGCATATTTCATCCGACCAATAAAAGAAAAGTGTTTTTACAACCAAAAAGTCAACCTTCAAATAATGATGTTCAGTTATGCACTCAATACTTGGTCGGGAATCCTTTTGCAGAAATGACTGCTTCAATGTGGCGTGGCATGGAGGCAATCAGCCTGTGGCACTGCTCAGGTGTTATGGAGGCCCAGGATGCTTCGATAGCGGCCTTAATCTCATCCAGAGTGTTGGGTCTTGCGTCTCTCAACTTTCTCTTCACAATATCCCACAGATTCTCTATGGGGTTCAGGTCAGGAGAGTTGGCAGGCCAATTGAGTACAGTAATACCATGGTCAGTAAACAATTTACCAGTGGTTTTGGCACTGTGAGCAGGTGCCAGGTTGTGCTGAAAAATTAAATCTTCATCTTCAATTTGGGTTTTCATGAGCTGTATGCCAAAATCATTAATATTAAAACAATAAAAGGCTTGAACTACTTCAGTTGTGTGTATTTGAATCTAAAATATATGAAAGTCTAATGTTTATGTGAGGATTCGCTGGGCTGCCTGCGCAGACAGGCAGCCTTTTGACCACTGTTCAGGTCTGCATTCTGCAGGTCTCTGGAAGAGAGACCTTTTGTCAGTATTGCAGCTTGCTGCTGAGGAATTTGCATATGTTTGTCATGCAGATTGCCTAGCCACATCCTTTGTAGGCTTGCTCTATAAATACTATGTGATATCACAGACCTGGGCTGGTCATAAGAGTTAGTTTCTGTGTAACACTCGCCTGGAGTGTCAGCCTTGCTCTTAGTTTGAAGATTAGCCTAGAGTAATTCCTGGGACTGCACTAGGCCGGTTTCCCTAGTGCAGTTAGGATTGCATATCTGTTTTGTTTGTCTGTTGTGATTGTCCTGTCCCAGCGGTGGTCGACAGGAAATCATTCTGTGTGTCTGGGTGCTAACCGGAACAGCGGTTGTTACTGGTAGCCCCTTCTGATCTGTCTTCCTGGATCGCACCAGCCTCTTGCGCTAGTGCTGTGGATCCTTCTGGTCTGCTACTCTGTACTCGGATCGCACTAGCATCTTGCGCTAGCGCTGTGGATCCTTCTGTTCTGTCTTCCTGGATCGCACTAGCCACTTGCGCTAGTGCTGTGGATCCTATCGCTCGCTTATTCCTGTTTTCAACAGAAAAGGTAGAAAGAGTCCGGGCACCAAGAAGCTGCAGAATCCACGTTTATTTCATCCCCACAAACCGACAGAAAAGGGTGCACAGGGCTGGTCTAACAGCCGTTTTACAAGCACAAAAACACTTGCTTCCTCAGTGTCTCTGAGGAAGCAAGTGTTTTTGTGCTTGTGAAACGGCTGTTAGACCAGCCCTGTGCACCCTTTTCTGTCAGTTTGTGGGGATGAAATAAACGTGGATTCTGCAGCTTCTTGGTGCCCGGACTCTTTCTACCTTTTCTGTTGCATACTTGTGCTATTGTCTGGGGGCACATCGAGCTTTGCCACCGACCCCCACTAAGTCTGCCAGCAGCAACTTGTGCCGCCTCCTTCTCTTCTATTGACTGACAGATTTATTCCTGTTTTCGTGTGTCTGTCTTGTCTGCTACGAACGCTTGCTGGAGGCTCGGTGAGGTAACCGTTAAGCAAGCGCTCGCGTCCTCTGTTTTATGTTTATCTGTCGGTGGTTAGTTAGGCGTGCTTGTCTCTGTTGTGCTTATCACGCGGGGTCCGTGCATAAACGCGTGCACTGTTGCGAATGAGTGCGGTGTTCGCGTTTAGCTAGCGTTTGTTATTTTCCCTATCTTCTCATTGTATGATTTGCTGTGCCTTTGCTACTCTCGTGCTCTGCCTTGCTGTAGCCTTGTGTCACCTCTGGCAATCGCCTCTCTCGCGATTGTGTTCCTACTTCATATCTGCTGTTGTGTGAGCACCGTCGCGGGTTGGCGACTGTTTGGTGCACACACATACAATCTGTCGCTGTGCTCATTCTCTTCCGCAATCGCTTCTCTTGCGATTGCGTTCTCACTTGGTTTCTTCTGTTGTGTGTCCACCGTCGCAGGTGGCGGCTAGATTGGTGGACAAACATACATTCCTCATCTGTGCTTATTCGGTCTTGTGTCGCTGTTAGCAATCGCCATCTCCGGCGATTGCCTTCTCGCTTTGTCTTCCTGGTTGTGTGTTCATTGTCGCAGGGTGGCGACTAGTTTGGTGAACACACATACCCTCTGTCACTTTGATCTCTCCCTTTCAGGGCTATCTTGCCCTGCGTTTCTTCCCTTCGTGCAATTCCTGTCTGGTGTGTGTGGCAGAGCAGAGGAGCCGTTCCTCTGCACTCCACAGCTCCCCCTGTGGACAGGAATTTCCCTCTACAGGTGCATTGCACCTTTTGCTAGGTTCCCGCAAATTATACGCTTGTGGAGGATTTCCGCAGTGTCAGCGCACGTCTTGTGCGCTGATCACGGAGAGAATTCCACAATCGTTACAGTTTATCAGTACATTACAGAAAATAATGAACTTTATCACAATATGCTAATTTTTTGAGAAGATCCTGTATGTGTATCTTCCAGTGCAGCACTCTCAGTTATATCCATGACATGCCTAAATGGTTTGTACACCATAGATGCTTTGAAATGCAGGTGGGGGAGAAATAATAAACTTAACTGCAAAAGGACTTTGACCAATTTTATAGCAATAATTTTGTAAATGACACATCTATGTTTTTCTGTTAATATAGGGATATTGAGAGACTGAAGTGTGCAAAGAGTTAATTGAGAATGGAGTACACGGTTTTGTCAACCTGCGCGAGTGCCATGTGCAATGAAGCCAACAGAAAAGTATGGGTGTGAAAAGAGTTAATTGAGAATTTAGTGCATGCAGGGGTGTAACTAGACTTAATAGGGCCCCCATGCAAAACTTCCCCCTTGATTCCCGAACCCCGCGTAATCGGGAGCCAGCGAATGGCAGCAGAGAGTGTTCTGCTGTGAAGCAGCCCCTGGAAGCAGGAAAAAATGACACACACTCCTGCACGTTTCTTGTGAGTCAATCGGGAGGTTTCTTTGCTAACTGGCTGCACTTGTGATTGGGAAAAGGGTGGAGGAGGGGCCCCCAAAGCCTCTGGGCCCCTCTGCGACAGCAGGGGTCGTAAGGGTGATTGTTATGCCCATGAGTGCACGGTTTGGTCAACCTGTGCCAGCCAAAGCTGATAAATATGCAAGTAAATTTGGGCGGGCTGTATTTTCAATGTTATTTTACCAGTTACGTATTATCATGGGTGCAGGCTGTTAAATTTGGGCACAATGCTGTAACGGTAATCACTAATTATATTGCGGCAATGATGGCAGCAGTTTAAGTGTTAGGTGTACGTAGGGGGGAGGTTAGTGTTAGGTATAGGTAGGGGGTAAGTTGGTGTTAGGCATAGGTGCAGAGAAGGTTACAGTAAGAATAGGATTACAGGAGGATAGTAGAAAAGTAGTAAAACACCAATATTCTACTATACAAAGCAGGAGATAGTAGAATAGCAGTAAAATTCAAATAATCTACTATGGGTAATATCTTGTGCCCATTTTTCATTGCAGCGCTTTACAGGGTTGGGTCAACCTGGGCTAGCGCCATATACAGTGAAACTTGTAGAAAACTACATGGGTGGGCAAAGTGTTCATTGTAAATGTAGTACATGGTTTGGCCAACCTGCGCTAGTGCCATATGCAATGAAATCTATAGAAAACTCTATGGGTGAGTTCAGACATGTAACTTTTTAATATATATTTTCTTTCAGGAAGAGAAAAAGAGGTGTTACAGAGAAATATATTGTACCTATAGACATCAATACTGTATTAATCCCCAGAACTATTTTTATCCAATAGACTAAATTAGATGAGTGCTGCTAAGTTATTCTGACTTTGCCGTCAACTTGTATATTTACAGGAAAAGTCTGTGAATGCCCTTGTGCTGTGCTTGGCTCGGATTCAAGAAAGAGAATGTAAATGAAGGCACTGAATCCGTTTGATTGTTACATATCTTTTTGACTTGCAACATATATTATTCACAACCCTGTAGCTACAAAATTTGCAAGCATTGGTAAAAGGCTTTTTTTATGAGGACCTGAGACAACCTATAAAGAAAGTACAAAAATTCGGAGCTCAAAGACCAATTATGATGTTCAAATTGTAGTTACATGTTGGAACCAGACATTTCTTCACTTATTACCAGTTCAGGCTAGGCACAGCAATAATAAATTACTTCTGACCGGCTTTTGTGGCTTTGTGTCTGGCATAATACTCAGTAAAGGGAATTAGGACATTAAAGGGCCACTATCACAAAAAAAAAAAAACCTAAAACGTACAATACATGAGTACACACATTTATTTGAGGCATGGTAAATGATTTTATCCTGTGTAGGTATCATTTGAGTTCTTGAATCATGCATACCCAGTAAACGAGGACAAGTGCATTTGAACAGACTGCATGTGCCCAGTTCAAATGCACTCACTTAGTGTGTATTGAGCATGCACGATTTGGGAACATGCGCATGGCCAGTTGAAATGATCTCCTTTGTGGTAGTAGGTGCTTCCATTCCACTGGTTCCAAGCCAGGAGATTAAAGGCTAGTGGAATGGCCGGGGCAACAGGGGACTGTCCATGAAGATTTTAGAGACGTCTGCAGGAGGCTTGTGTCTGCAGGAGACACAAGACTTCGCTAAAATCTTCTTAGAAAGTAAAACAAAATTGGAGGGCACTCCTTATAGTAAATTCTGGGTCCTGGTTCAGGTAACCTTTATCAACCTAGTATGTTAGCACTGTTAAATAGTTAATATAGAAGGTACACAAGTGTGCAAACTACACTAGACCACTGACCAGTGACATGCACCCAATCAGTAATTTGGCTTAAAGTGTACCAGAGCTGAGGGGCACAAAAGACTTTATACTCACCCAGAGCTTCCTCCAGCTCCATAAGCACATGTGAGTCTCTCGCCATCCTCCCGCGGTCTGCGGTTCAGCCGCGATCAGCCCGGTAATAGGCTTAGTCAGGATTAGTCTGGGCTACTGCGCATGCAGCGGATCCGATTGCGAACGACCATTCCGATCACCATAGACTTCTGTGCAAAGGTACTGCAATCACGTCACACCTGTTGTATGCCATCATTTGTACCCATTGCAGAAGATGGATCAGGGAACGAGCCTTTTTAGGATTGCCCGCAGTTCATTGATCCATCTTCTGCAGTCTTCCTGTGGGTACCTAGCTTAAGTCTCTACTGACCCCCCTTTCCAGTTCAAGCCTACCCTATCATTAAACGTCAACCACTGACTGACCTTTCTGTAACACTAAAGTTTGCAAGCGGTAGGCAAAATACTCCCGGTGAGCAGGATTGACACCGCACGTCTTCAGATGAGCATCATGAGAACATGCCCTTGGAGAATTGTGATAGAAGTCAGCTCTCTAGGCCTGTACCCTGGAATGCTTTTATGAGGATTCTGAGAATGGCATTGCTGTGTTTTGGCAATAATGTCACTGACATATAAGTTGGTTCTATTGTGATCATTAGCTTGGCCCTATGATTGTGGAGGAAGCATTCAGTAATACACTTTTAGTAAACATGGCCATGAACTCAATTGATGGAGAAAACCTTGCAATCTTTTAAGCAATTATAACACAGCCAGCTCGGCCTACGTAAAGACACATTCGTTTTAGAAAACAGCTAATATGTCAACCCTGTTTAGTACTGTGTGACACAAGCAGCTGAGGACAGAGTGATATGAACGCTTTGGAACGTATGTTTAGTTGTATTTACTCAATTACTGGTGAGAATGCTAGAGATTTAAGGGGAATATTATGGCTATTACAAATGTAAACTCCTGAGCAGTGAACCTCAGGGTTATTCTGCAAGCTGGTTATAAGTCTAACTCATGTATGTCTACAGGGGTGTAACTAGAGGGGAGCAGTCCCTGCTACTGCAGGGGGGCCCAGAGTTGTAAGCGGGCCCCAACTTCTACTTAACTCCCTCTGATAACATCCTTCAGATTAGCTGTTTTTGAGGCTGCACTTGTTATAGGTGTGAAGATAATGATGTACACACTTGTCTGTTTTCTGACCCTTGTAAGATGTGCCCCCAGGGGTCACCAGGGGTAGGAAAGGGTGTGAACATTGGGGGGCTCCATCACATTTTTGCAGGGTGGCTGCGTGATTCATAGTTCCGTCCCTGTATGCCTAATACTAATATAACCCATTGCACAGCTGTGTACTCACTGCTTGATGGGTCCTGCGACATCCCCTTGATGATGCCGGTCTCTAGCAACGCCTCTTCCTGTGGGCGGGTTAAGCGCGAGATCACGTGGAGTACATGGCGGCAGGAGCGAGACTTCTAGCGATCTCAGTACTTTGCGTGGTGTCGTTGGGGAGCTTAAAGATCCGATCCGCCGTCTTTAGTCATCGGGTGACGCTATGTGACGTTCGCATTCGTGCTTATGTACCCACCTGGCGATGTCATGTCAAAATCGCTGGTCGTCTGTAAAATAATTGGGAAAATTGCCAGGTGGGTACATATCTTAACCTCTTCAGGACCACAGGCATAACCCCCCTAAAGACCAGGCCATTTTTTGTTAAATAGGCCACTGCAGCTTTAAGGCCAAGCTGCAGGGCCGCACGACACAGCACACAAGTGATTCCCCCCCCCCCCTTTTCTCCCCACCAACAGAGCTCTCTGTTGGTGGGGTCTGATCGCCCCCCCAGTGTTTGTTTGTTTTTTAATAAATATTTATTGTATTTTTTTAAAATTTCATTTCAGTTTTTTCTTTATTATTTAAATTAGCCTCCCTCCCCCCGTCTGCCTATCACAGCGATCGGCTGTGATAGGCTTCATCCTATCACAGCGGTTCACTTCTGTGTCCCCCAGGGGGACAGCCATGTCACACGGCTGTCCCCTGTACAGCGCTGCTGTAGATCACAGCGCTGTACATGGTAATTAGATTGCGGTTTTGCCATCTAACAGTCTCCCGAGCGGCGCATAGCCACTCTGAGACTGAAGGCGGAGCTCCTCTCCGCCCACCAAGCAGTAGATGCGCGCAGCCTGCAAAAAAGAGCCCCAGGACTTTACGCCGATCGGCGTTACGTGGTCCTGGGTCTCGACGCGGCCATGCCCATCGGCATGACGCGGTCGGCAACTAGTTAAAGAGGAACTCCAGTGAAAATAATGTAATAAAAAAAAATGCTTCATTTTTACAATAATGATGTATAAATTATTTAGTCAATGTTTGTCCATTGTAAAATCTTACCTCTACCTGTTTTACATTCTGACATTTATCACATGGTGACATTTTTACTACTGGCAGGTGTTGTCAGCGGAAGGAGATGTTGCTTGCTTTTTTGGCAGTTGGAAACAGCTGTAAACAGCTGTTATTTCTCTCAATGCAACAAAGCTCCCACACAGGAAACTGTCAAGGCCATGGTCCTGACATCACACTGTAGGAGGGGTTTCACCACAATATCAGCCATACAGAGCCCCCTGATGATCCGTTTGTGAAAAGGAAAAGATTTCTCATGGGAAAGGGGGAATCAGTTACTGATTGAGATGAAGTTCAATTCTTGGTCTTTCACTTATAACAATAAACTATGCTTTACCCGGTTAAATTAAACCCGAGCAGAATGAGAATTAGTTATAAATAGTTAAATAGTTAGAAATAGTTAATTGTATGTGTAGTACTAATGGTAAATAGAAAACGAGTAACATAAAACAGAGTCTCATATTTTTATTTTCAGTTTAATAGCTGCATTTTTAAAGTCTGCTTTCTAAACACCAATCAGTAGTACAATATAAAATCTGCTTTAAGAAAAAGTATGACGAAAAAAGTATAAAATGTAAAATACATACATATTAATGTACATTTTTCCTAGAGTAGAATGCACTTTAAATTACTTTTCTACCAGCTTGCTGTTGCTTACAGTAGGCAATAAAAATATGAAAGACCTGACAGGTTATCCACTAGTCCATCTCCTCATGGGGGTCTCAGTTACTTCTTTATTTACAAAAACACTTATTGAATGGTAGTTGCTCAGTCCAACTGCTAAAATAATGTGCAAGCAAGTAAGGAGGCTGGCCAGCATCTTTGTATAGATCTATTCCAGGGAGTGCTTTTGTAAAAAATAAAAGTAATACTGAGAATCTCCCATGAGGGAGTCTAGTCCAAAATGGCAGATCTGTCAGATATATACTACATACTATAAGTGACAGCAACATAGGAAATAAATATTTTTTTATATTGCATTTTATCCTGGTAGAAATGTAAATTTTATATGTATGTATTTTAAAAGTAAAAGCGTTTTTTTCCGATCGTGGTCCTCCAATTCTGTTGCAAACTAAACAGAAATAATGACTCTTTGAACTTCTCAGTTCCAAAATAATAGCAGCAGTTTTTCCTTAGCCAAACAGAAGTGTTTTGTCTTTTATTTACTTTTCAAGATATCTAGCCATATTTAACAAGCTGTTAATCAGACATTTTTGTATAGATAACAGCATCAGATGTTTGCAGTGCAGGAAAATAAAAATGGACTTCAGACAATTTCATAGTAGGACTAGTAATATATTTACCTATGTTTATCTCATCATGTCACATGTCAGTTCAGGTACACTTTAACTCTGCATCAAGCCTACCCTTATCCCAAAACAAATGCATCCCTTTAACAAACTCTCCCTAAAACCTTGAACACATGCTAGATGCTTCTGGTCTGAGAATGTAGCACATGTACGGCTGCCATGAAGTGTAGCCGAAAGATCTGCAGTGACAGATGATCTCATCTGAGAGCAGGCTAAGCCCATTGTTCCTCTACTCACCCCGCCAGCTGGAAAATGCAAATCATACACTGCACCATATCACTATCCTGTAGGCTAGCAATGTGTCTTTAAAGCAGTCTGCACAGAACTGCCACCCGAAGGAACTGACATCAACTGTGCGTGTACGTGTACCTTATCTGTAACTTGTTCTAGCCTTTGTACCACATACACGAGCAATATAATGTTAGTTTGAGACCTGCCAATAATTCAGACACTATTTTCTTAATAGCGTTTGCCAACGGAACCGGCCGTACGGTTCCGTGGTCTGTTCCGCAGAGCGGACGTAAAAACGCTGCAGGACCCAATTTTCCGGACCGTTTTGCTCAGCGGAACGGACACGGAAAGTTTTGCAGCTACATAGTAAGAAATAGAAAACTGACAGTTTACAGCACACTGGCTGTAAAAACTGCCAGTTTTTCCTGATCCTGATGGCTGGATCCTAAGGGCCTGTACACACTGCTGCGCTTGCGTTGCGTTTTTAAAAACGCATGCGTTTTTAAAAACGCAGGTCTTTTGAAAAAGAATGAAAATCGTGATGACTTGTACACACTGGTGCGATGCGTTTTTAGAAAAACGCAATCGCAGTGCCTGCTGCGCTTTTTTAAGCGCAGCGCATGAAAAACGCATTAAAAACGCATGCGCTTGCGTTTTTGCCTGCGTTTTTCAGAAGTCAGTATCCCAGAAGACTCTGCAATCTCCTGATTCCTGTTGAAATGTAAACTAGAAAAAAAAACAAAGGATTCTTTAGCCAGTCAGCAATTACAAGAAAAACACAAACGCACAAAAAACGCAGGCAAAAGCGCATGAGTTTTTAAAACTACAGGCACTTTAAAAACGCATGCGCTTGCGTTTGGCTTGCGTTTTTCAGTGTGTACAGGCCCTTACGGACGGCTCCGCAGAAAAACGCTAATGTGAACCGGGCCTTATTCAGATAATACAGTGCCAGATTCAACTGTATTGTAGGACATAATGGACACAGAAAGTACATGATAATTGTTTTCTAACCTGACCAGTCTGTTTTCCTAACCAAAAGCATTCAGTTGGTGGGTATATACTGCACCCAGTCAGTAAATAATTGTCAAATGCAGAAGAAAACAGCTGGATAGTGTGAATGCCATCTCATTCAGGAATATGAAAGGGGCATCTACAAACTGTTAAGAGTTGGTAGAAGTTGCTATGAATATGTCTGCAGATGGTGTTGGGGGAGGGCAGGGGGAAATGGAATTATCTAAGAAACAGACATATGCAGGAGATCCAGATAATGAGAAGGGTGTATGCAGCAACACTGTGTACCATTGCTTCATGTCATATATAACTAACCACAAATATTCCAGTACTGACCACAAACTTATGAAAAGTGCAACGATAATTAAGACACATCTCTTAGTTCAAGAAATCCAGCTTAACTTCCGTCAGGTTAGACTTAAACAGTGACTAATTGTGGCTCCGGCTAAGAGTCTAGAAGGTGGCCTAAGTTCATACACTGTGACCTTCACAGTCCATGTCTCTGTTACCTTCACAGTCCATGTCTCTGTTCTAAATAATATGCACAAAATGTAACAGCAGTAGAGATGTGACATGCTGAACAAAGTGATTGTGGTATTAAAACCCTTCTCAACACTGGCTGGACACGGTAAAATGAATCAAATAATCTGTCTCTAATAGGGATGAGCAGACAAATTTCACAAAGGCAGATTTCCAGCAAATCCGGCAGATTTGCTTAACCACTTGAGGACCCACCCTTTACCCCCCCTTAAGGACCAGCGCTGGTTTGATTGATCTGTGCTGGGTGGGCTCTGCAGCCCCCAGCACAGATCAGGGTGCAGGCAGGGAGATCAGATTGCCCCCCTTTTTTCCCCCCTATGGGGATGATGTGCTGGGGGGTCTGATCTCTCCTGCCTGCTGTGGGTGGCGGGGGGGGCACCTCAAAGCCCCCCTCCGCGGCGAAATTCCCCCCTCCCTCTCCTACCTGCTCCCCCCCCTGAGATCCGGGCTGCACAGGACGCTATCCGTCCTGTGCAGCCAGTGACAGGACGTCCCCTGTCACATGGCGGCGATCCCCGGCCGCTGATTGGCCGGGGATCGCCGATCTGCCTTACGGCGCTGCTGCGCAGCAGCGCCGTACAAATGTAAACAAAGCGGATTATTTCCGCTTGTGTTTACATCTAGCCTGCGAGCCGCCATCGGCGGCCCGCAGGCTATTCACGGAGCCCCCCGCCGTGATTTGACAGGAAGCAGCCGCTCGTACGAGCGGCTGCTTCCTGATTAATTAGGCTGCAGCTGGCGACGCAGTACTGCGTCGCTGGTCCTGCAGCTGCCACTTTGCCGACGCACGTTATGAGTGTGCGGTCGGCAAGTGGTTAAAGGGAAGGTCCAAGCAAAATAAAAAAATGAGTTTCACTTACCTGGGGCTTCTACCAGCCCCATGCAGCCATCCTGTGCCCGCATAGCCACTCACTGCTGCTCCAGTACCCCGCTGGCAGCTTACCGACCTGGGAGGTCGGCGGGCCGCATTGCGTACATGTTTACGCATTCCCGCTAGTGCAGGAACATTAACACATACATTTTTACGCGTTAGTGGTTTAATGCATACATTTTTACGCATTGATCCACTAACGCATAAAAATGTATGTGTTAATGTTCCTGCATTACCTGGAATGCGTAAAAATGTACGCAATGCGTCCCGCCGACCTCCGAGGTCGGCAAGCTGTCAGCGGGGGACTGGAGCAGCAGTGAGTGACTACGAGGGCACAGGATGGCTGCATGGGGCTGGTAGAAGCCCCAGGTAAGTGAAACTCATTTTTTTATTTTGCTTGGACCTTCCCTTTAAAGAGTAACTGTGGTGAAAATAACATAATTAATAAAATCGCTTATTTTTGACAATATTCATTAACCACTTGCCGACCGCGCACTCATAACGCGCGTCGGCAAAGTGGCAGCTGCAGGACCAGCGACGCAGATCTGCGTCGCCGGCTGCAGGCTAATTAATCAGGAAACAGCCGCTCACGCAAGCGGCTGCTTCCTGTCAATTCACGGCGGGGGGCTCCGTGAATAGCCTGCGGGCCGCCGATCGCGGCTCGCAGGCTAAATGTAAACACAAGCGGAAATAATCCGCTTTGTTTACATTTGTACAACGCTGCTAACAGTAGCAGCGTTGTACTAGATCAGCGATCCCCGGCCAATCAGCGGCCGAGGATCGCTGTCACATGACAGGCAGGAGCCTGTTAGAGGCTGCACAGGACAGATCCGTTCCTGTGCAGCCTCGGATCTCCGGGGAAGGGAGGAAGGAGAGGGAGAGGGAGAATCCTGCGGTGGAGGGGGCTTTGAGGTGCCCCCCCGCCAGCCACACGCAGGCAGGAGCGATCAGACCCCCCCAGCACATCATCCCCCTAGTGGGGAAAAAAGGGGGGCGATCTGGTCGCTCTGCCTGGTGTTTGATCTGTGCTGGGGGCTGTAGAGCCCACCCAGCACAGATCAGCAAAATCAGCGCTGGTCCTTAAGGGGGGGGGGGGGGGTAAAGGCTGGGTCATCAAGTGGTTAAGAGTCCGTTCATACTACAAGAGCTTTTTAAACGCTAGATATTTTAAAAGCTGCTAATGCAATCCTATGGGGGATTTTTAAAAAATCACATTGCTCCAGTGTGGACACTCACATTGGATAACATAAGCTAGAGCTTTTAAAATCACAAAGTGCTCAGAAAAGCTCTCATAGTGTGAACCAGCCCTTATAGATTATTTAGTTGGTGTTTGCCCATTGTAAAATCCTTCCTCTCTCTCATTTAGGGTAGGAACACACTAGGCAGAATCGCATATGCATTTTCCACTATGTGCTATGGAAAACGCATATGCTATTCTGCCTAGTGTGTTCCTACCCAGACATTCTGAAATGTTTCACTCGTGGTGACATCTTTAGTTCTGCCAGGTGATCTGTATGGAATGTTTCTTACTGAGAGTTCTATGCACAGAAGGAGATATTGTTTGCTTGGCAGGGGCACAGACAGCAAACTGTCAGGACCAAGGTCATGACATCACACTGTGGGAGGGGTTTCACCACAATATCAGCCATACAGACACCCTTATTATGCTGAATACACACGTTGCGTTTTCCCATGCGATTCGCGGGATTGATTCCGTCGATTCGATTATTTCCAACATGTTCGATCGTGTTTCGATGGAAACAGCCGTCGATTTTGCATATTAAGTATGCAAAAACGACGGCTGTATCCATCGAAACACGATCGAACATGTTGGAAATGATCGACAGAATCGATCCCGCGAATCGCACGGGAAAACGCAAATTGTGTTTTCAGCATAATGATCTATTTGATAAAAGGTAAAGATTTCTCCAGCAACTGAATGGAATGAAGTTCAAACCTTGGTTCAAGTTCCTCTTTAAAGGGAACCCGAGGTGAAAGATATATGGAGGTTGACATATTTATTACTTTTCAATGAACATTTCCTGGCTGTCCTGCTGATTCACTGCCTAGCCAGACACCTTAAACAAGCATGCACATCAGACAATTCTGACAAAAAATCTGACAAGATTAGCTGCATGCTTGTTTCCGGTGTGTCGTGTGTGATTTAGACACTACTGCAGCTAAAGAGATCAGCAGAACTGTGTCTTTCATTTCTGGTTCCTTTCAAAGCAAGCCTGAAGCGAAAAAAAAAATCCTTATCCTACCTAATAAAACACAAGTGTCCCTGGGTCCTGTCCGTGTGTCAGTGCTTTGCGGTACTGCGCATGTCAAGCACGGACAGCCGTTAGGACAGGATGCAGGACGGACAGCCGGCAGAGCGGGTGGACGAGAGAACGTGCGACCAGCGGGTGTGCATGCGCGGGCGCAGTAATGATAGACCTAGAGCCTGTTTTCAAATGGACTTAGGTCACTAGTGATATAATAATATGTGTAATATGGATAATGACTAGAACATTAGTAGCAAAGAAAATAGTCTCATGTTTTTATTTTCAATTATATAGCTACGCCGCAGGAAGTGACGTCAGTGGAGCGCACGCTGGCCTGGAACGAGGAAGAGGTGAGTAATCCCCGCCCGTTGCCTCTTACAAATAGCTGCAGCCAGCACGGACCTTGTTAAAGCTGGAGGGGAGCGGAGGATGGGGGACCCAGGCGAGGGAGGGGGGGGTCCGACCCCCCTCCCCGCCGCTAGGCCCAATACCCCCTTCCTGCCCGCTGTCCCCTCCAGCTCGGGCGGCCCCCCACACCCACGGCTTGGGGGGGGGGGGGCGGCGGCGATTTCTTTGAAAATTGCCTCAGGCGGCAAAAAGTCTAGGGCTGGGCCTGCTTGTATGGGGGCTTTACAACTAACTGCAACACCTGGTGCCATAGACATCAATGGAACATTATTAGCAAATATTCAGTAGATGCACACACAAAAAAAAATAAACAAATCTGATTTGGTCAGATTTAGGGCTCAAACCCACTAGAAGCGTTTTCTAAGCCCTAGTGATTTGAAAAAGCTCTTGCTAATGCAATGCTATGGGGGATTTTTATAAAACCCCATCCCTCTAGTGGGATCACACCCCATAGCATTACATTAGCAAGCATTTTTCAAATCACAAAGCGCTCAGAAAAGCACTCTGAAGCCCCATTTACACTTGCAAAACGCTAGCACTTTTGCTAGCGTTTTGCTCAGGCAATTTTTGGTGATTTATGTGAAAAAAATCGCCATTCACACTTGGTGATTTTTTTGCGTTCGCGTTTAGCGCTTCTATAGCACTAAACGTGATTGCCGGAAAATCGCCTGAAAATGGTGCAGGCTACATGTTTGCGTTTGGCGATTTGCGTTAATCGCCAGCGATGAACGCAAATCGCCCAAGTGAGAACGGGCCATAGGGTATTATTGCACTAGAACTTTAAAAAGTGCTAACACTTGAGCATTTTGCCGAAATCGCTGGCAAAATGCTCTTGTGTGAATGAGCCCTTAGTGAGTTCCAGGCCTTACTCATTCTGAGGGCTTGTTCACACTGCAGTTTTTCGCCCGCATGCGGTTCTTAAAAACACCCCCCCACCGCGTGGACAATGAATATCTATGAGAAGGTTCATATCAGCGCGGGTCAGTAAAGCGGTGCATGTACCATTTTAGAGGCGATTCAGCTTCAATGCAAAGTATAGTAGAAACACAAAACGCTCTTTTCCAGGTCAAAGAGTTCCCCCCCTGACTTGCATCAGGGAGTGAAATACAAAACCGCTCGGGAAAAATACTTAGAAAACTGCTAAGCACAAAAACGAATCACCCACACCAGCGCCGGGAATCGGAAAAAAAGACGCCTCAAAAACAGCCCAACGCGGATGGACACGCAAGCCGAACGCAATGTGAACAAGGCTTTAGAGTGGACCTGAACTCAGAACTTTCTTTCTGCTTTAAAAGATAAGCAACAGCATAATAACCTTTAAAGAAAAATATTTCTTTGTTATATAGCTGATACAATTCTTGCAATAAATCTGCAGTGTGTCTACTTCCTGCTTTCATGGAAGCAGACATAGGGTTAACAACCTTACAAATTAGCTGCTCTGCCATGGCAGAGGAGATTCCTGAGCTGACGCAGCTGAGAGATCAAATTTGCGCTTGTGATTAGTCACAGACAAGGGGTAATTAGACAGGGTAAACTCTCTAAATGCATACAGGGTGCATTTCTCTCTGTTTTCCTTCTGTCCTGTGCAAGAGTTCAGGTCCACTTTAATCTCTAACACTGCCCCTGACAAGTGAAGGTAAATGGAAGCACTCAGGGCTTGCAGAAATTGGGCCAGGTGTTACAAAGAACTAGATAAAATGTTCCAAACAGATGCTAAAGACACTAAGGACTCTTTCACACTAGGGGAATTTTTGTCAATTTTTAAGTGCTGGCGATTTTCAAAATCGCCCTGAAAGCGCCTGTGCCATGATTCCCTATGAGAGAGTTCACATCTGAGCGGTTCGTTTCCAATCTGCTCAGATAAGCGGTGCTTGGGCCATTTTTGAGGTGATTCCGCCTCAATGGAAGGTATAGGAAAACGCAAAACGCTCACAAAATCGCTTTGTGCAGCGATTGCGATCTTGTTTTTAAGAATAAATATTTTGGGCTTGATTCACTAAGACAAAGCACGCCTTATCAAAGTTAACATGCCTTATCAGAGTAGCATAGCGAACGTATGCCTGTTAATTGACAAATGACGAGAGCTCCACTCGTCCTGCCCTGAGCCCCTGCAGGTTCGTAGCGCTCGCTATGCTACTCTGATAAGGCGTGTTAACTTTGATAAGGTGTGCTAGCTTTGATAAGCCATGCTATTTGTCTTAGTGAATCAAGCCCATTGTATTTATTCTTTTCCGGATCAAAGAATTCACTTCCTCCTGACTGACGTCAGGAAGTGAAAAAACGCAATCGCTCTGCAAAAGCGCTTAGAAAAGTGCTTAAGAAAACTGTCCCATGCAGAGTAATCTAAAAAAAAACACTTCAAAAACCGGCCAACGTGGACGGACACGCGGACGGAACGCAATGTGAACAAAGCCTCAGGGGTGATTATTTGTACATTCATAATTCTGCTTCCTACAGGGCTTTGTAACTCCAGCCTATTCTGTGAATAGCAGCACTGTCTGAGCTGTTTCTTCTCATTCCCTGGAGAGGAAGGTGAAGCTGAGTGCAAAGGATGTTAATGGTTTTCAGTAGTGGGCCTATAATGCATAAAGAAAACTCAAATCCACATTTCTTAAAAAACAGCTAAATGAGTCATAACTGTCCATAAATTACCCATTAAAGTGGACCTGAACTCTTGCACAGGAAAGCAGGAAAACAAAGAAATGCACCCTGTATGCATTGAAAGAGTTTAGTCTAATTCCCCCTCATCTGTAACTAATCACAACTGTTATTTGATCTCTCTACCTCAGCAGAGCAGCTAATTTGTAAACACAGGATGTTAACCCTAGGGGCTTGATTCACGAAAGCGTGCTAACTGATAGCACGGCCGTTTTCGCGCGAATTTTCGCAAATCAGTTAGCACTCTTTTGTGACTCAAGCCCCATGTCTGCTTCCTTGAAAGTAGGATTTGTATCAATTGTAACAAAGAAATGTTTTTCATTAAATGTTATTAGGCTGTTGCTTATCCTTTAGAGCAGAGAGGAAGTTCTGAGATCAGGTCCACTTTACATGACTTCAAACATCAAAATAAACTTATTGTGACTCCTTCATGATGATAGTGGCCATATATGGATTTGCACTACCATCTTCTACTTGTGATAAGTACAATGCATGTGACTGTATGTGTATAAATTACACATTACAAATAGCATAATATTTAGCATGGGCTGCCCTGCCAGGACAGAGAGGTCATGGCATGCTGACTGGGCTATTCATCATGGATAGGTGACAGGATGAAGGATGTACCGTATATACTCGAATACAAGTCGACTCCAATATTCAACCCTCTTAAGCTGGATTTTTTATTGACTCAAGTATAAGTCTACCCAGCAAAGTTAATGGCTGCATTTGGAGGAGGGGTTAATGACTGCACTGCATACAGTATTGCAGCCATTAACCCCTCCTGTGCCTTAAGTGCAGCTAATACCTCATCCAGGCCCCCAATTGCTGCAATTATTCACTCCCTTTTATGCAGTCCAGTATTTTCCCCCAGACCTATATTTCTAGACTTATACTCAAGTATATACAGCAAGAAGGGTTACAAAGAGAATATAAGGAAGTTTGTGGGAGGTACAGTCTCTTGATCACTTGGAGCAGTGGATAAAGTTGTACAGAAATCTACCTTAGACCACAAGCAAAAACATATTGTCATAATTGACTGAAGCTAATTCATGGTGGATGCTCTGGATAGATGTCCCGAGAGGATCAAGACTGATATATGGTTGGGGAGAATAAACCACAAACTGCAATAAACACATGGTTAGGAGCTCTGTAAGGGACTCACTGACATTTGGCAGCGAACATACCATTGACCATTGACCATTGACCCAAACTGCCAGACTGGGAAATCCATAGACTATGTAGGAGCACAAAAAAAAGAGATCTGAGGCTGCATCTTCAACCTTGGTCAATTTCAGAAAGGAGTACAATATTTAAGAAGTAATATAAAGGGGTAAAGAGGCACCCAGATGTATATAAAATTGGGTTAAAAGCCACTAAAATCATTACGATGAGATGGCTTACCTCAATAACCACACGTTCATAAAAGAAGACATTTATTTGCACATGCAACGTGTTTCATGGGTCAACTGCCCACTTCCTCAGGCCAATACAAGTGCCGCAGCTGCAGATAGCCTAAAGCACAAGACCCCTCTCATGCTTTGGACACCTCTCATATACATCTGGGCGCCTCGTTACCTCTTTATATTGTATTCACCCTCCCATCCCATTTAGGTTGGAGGGGGTTGTTCTCTGGTCATGCTTGGCTAACACTATTCCAAGAGCCAGTAATTTTTCACAATGAGATCGATCGTATCCAGGTCCATCTGGACACCCCGGGTGGAGTTGGGTTTATTGTCTCCACCTGCTTCCAGCAGTTGGTCGCCCCTCTGCAACCTTCTTTTCTGAGTAGCCACTTACTTCTTTTCATCAACTCAACCTTGTTAAAAATGTACTACGCTATTTGTGCCCCCGTTTTTTGCTTGCGTATTTTTTTTCTCCAGTAGGGTGCCCCGGCACCCCACCTGTACCCAAGTTATTTAGAAAATAATTTTCTAAATGTTGGAGGTGAGAAGGCTCTTCTTCAACATCACTGAAGAGGTAAGAAAAAACAAGACTGCCGAGATAGGTAGTGGCCACAGTACAATGGTTATCACCAAGTGATACAGATGGGCAAAGATGGTGCCTAGAAGTCTGCAGTCTATGCACAAGGTCAAGCCAATGAGCAATATCTACAAGAATTGGAAAAGTTAAAATGCTGGATTTATACATAGATGGTTGCAGGAAGGAGGAAGTTGTAAAATGGTGCCAGAAAGATCACCCACTATGCAGCTTGGCATTTTTTCAGTATGTTAAGTGCAGCACATATCCTTTTACCATTGATGGAATGAGTTTAGAGTCTGATTCTAAGAGAAAAATAGGCAGTAGCCGGCTGGTACAACATTTTGGGGTCTTCCCCCAGACTTATTGGTGTTGCACACCGGCCTAGATGATATGGGGCCTGATTCATTAAAGACTAGTTGACCTAAGGTCTCTTCACGCCGCCACCCCCAGAAGTCAATATGCATAGGTGCGCACCCGTCCATCAAGGGTGCGCGCCCGTCTTCCGTGTGCCCGCGCACCCATCCACTGCGCGCACCTGTCTGCCTGGCTCCCTGGGCCCATCCTCCTGTCCCAATGGCTGTCCGTGCTGCACATGCATAGTAGCTCAAACGCACAGGCACACGGACACAGGGACAGGATGATTAAGGGACAATTAGAGATTATTATATAGGATCCAGACACATCACTCTTAGCAGCATTTATGCAAGCACCGTAATGGGCTTTGTGCACACAGTACAATGTTAGTTATGTACACAGCATGAGCGTTGCTTGTATGACACGCGTTATGCTATTAACAAAATGTGCATTATTTATAGTAGCATAGCACGTGTTGTATACATAATGCAAGTTGTGCTATGTGGGCAACGCATGCTACATTATTTGCATAAACACTGGTAAAATAATAGCTCATACCGCACGTCAAGTTTTCCAACCTTTTGTGAATCAACCCCACTGTTGATTCACCCCACAGTGGAAGAACAAGTAAATTGAGCCAGGATACAAGTTTGAGCCAAGTTTGATGGACTGCGATGGGGATAACATTCCAGGGATGACAGTTAAGTGGTCAAAAACTGTGGTAAGAAAGTCATGGAGATTTTCTTGTGTGGTAGTAAAAATAAACAAAGGGAGAGGGTAAACAGGGAGGTGTCTAAGTTCATGGGGAAAAGTGGAAGATTGGTAATAATATTGGTAAGGCATTTTGAAATGGGGGAATAGCCTGAGAAGGTTTGGCGGAGGCATGGGGTGAACATTAAGAGGTCATCAATGCCTAATGTTAATGAAGTAATTATTTTTGCATTTTGTTACCAGATGCTACAGGATGGCAGCCTCAGGACACTGCATATGTGGAGGGCCTTGCATGGGCTTACACAAACTGCATTGTAGAGGAAAGGTGAGAGGTCTTTAAAGTGTGTAGTTGCAGGGGTTGTGGTGTTCCTGGTGGAATAAACTGGGCAAAGTTGAAGTTATTCTGTCATGAAAATGTACTGGTGAGAGAAAGAATTGTATCTATCCTAATTTTTTTTAGATATCTTGCCGTTATATTTTAAGCTTAAAAACTTAAAAACTCGATTTAATATAGTAATGTATCAACTGACCGATACAGTCTTTTACACAGTTCTAAGACAAAATACAGTATATGAACTATTGATTTTTTTTTTATCTCTACCCTGAATTCAAAAGCTGTTATCTACCAGGCAAAAGTTTTTTTTTTATGGCTGTAATTCCTTATCAGTGTACATACACGTCTATATCATCATGTCATGTCACTTCACTACACTTTGAAAGTCAGTCGAATAGTTTGTAGCAATAGTTAATATTACTGGCAGATTTGATCAAAGTGATCAAATTCGTTAAAAAATTATCAAAAGAATGGATGCTTGTATGGTTGTATGACAACTGAAGTGAGAGGTATACGGAGGCTGCCATATTTATTTCCTTTTAAACAGTACCAGTTGCCTTGCATCCTGCTGATCTCGTTGGCTACAGTAGTGTCTGAATCACACCAGAAACAAGTACGCAACTAATCTTGTCAGATCTGACAATAATGTCAGAAACACCTGATCTGCTGCATGTTGTTCAGGGTCTATGGCTAAATGTATTAGAGGCAGACGAGTAGCAGGATAGCCAGGCAACTGGTATTGTTTAAAAGGAAAAGGTCTGCAGCTTTCTGTCTCACTTACCTGCTCACTATACCCAGTGTTGGACTGGGAGCTGCTAAGGCTGAGGAGAGACACAGGCTGGCCAAGCTGCAGTAATCAGGTGTTGCTGCTCCCAGTGAAGACTTGCTGCATGTTTCTATTGGGAGTGATAACACAGGGTTACTGCTGCTTGGCCAGCAGGTGGATTTCCTCAGTTTTTCCACCTCCCAGTCTGAGGCGCAGTGCACACCAAAACCGCTAGCAGATCGTCAAAACGCTAGTGGTTTTGGGAGCAGAGAGCCGATATTTGCCGGGTGCACACCGAGCGTATTTTGTATGTGATCCGCCGGCCGCATCCGCATCAGCATCCGCGTGGCTAATGTATCTCTATGGGCTGGTGCACACCGGCGGTTTGAGGTTTTAAGCAAACCGCAAACGTGCAGCAAGAGGCACGTTTGCGGCTTGCTAAAAACCTCAAACCGCCGGTGTGCACCAGCCCATAGAGATGCATTAGCCACGCGGATTTTCAAGCGGATGCGACCGGCGGATCTGCCCAGTGTGCACTGGGCCTTACACTGACTATACCCAAGACAAAGCTGAAAAAGTACATGGTATCCTGTCCAGCTATGTGAGTTTTAACATGACAGAGTTGTGTGCTTGAAACACGAAACCCAGCTAAATTAAATTACCGACCCTTTGGTAGGTGTAACATTTTTAGATGTATAAATGTATGTGTATAGCTTACTTTTTACTTGTTTTTTTTTTTTTGCTTTGGTTACCTTTAGCTGTTCACATTATTTCTTTTTTTTTTTCTTACTCAGTTGCATATAAAGTTTATAAATCCCATTTGATATATCAATAAATGTAAAGCACATTAAACCTAAAGATTAAAGGGCAGCAGAGATGGTTTCCTAGCCCTTATTTATACTTACCTACCTCTAGCTTCATGAGCCTCGGTGCCTCCCTCGCCATCCTCCTCGGCCCCTCCATTATGCCGCTATATCTCCCGGTAATGCGGGCAGTCGCTGGCTTCTGTGCACGCGCGACTCGGCCACACGTGCACCCCTCATCATGATCCCATTCCCTGGAGTGATCTGCGTTTGCGCAGTAGTACAGCACAGGTGCAGAACGCTCCAGAGGACGGGAACATGGTGGGGATGTGCAACGGCTGGCGGTGACTGACCTGTTTACTAGGAGTTGTAGCGCCAGAACAGAATGATTAAAGAGGACAGGGAGGGAAGCCCCTGTGCTCATGGGGCTGGAGGAAGCCCCAGGTAAGAATAAATAATGGCCAATGTACCATCTCTGGTACACTTTAAACTACATGGTATCAGAAATTAATATTTCACAGGACTGCTTAAAGAATGTATGTTTACAGTGTAGCTGCAAACTCACTTCATCTGTGACACACTACTTGTATTTTTGCTTATCCATCGGTCCTTCTTGTTGCTGATGTAGCCATAAGAGCGAGTTTACGCCACAGCAGTGACAGAACCCAAATTCCTGACCTTCACAATATTTAGAGATAGAAGATGGAAGTCAAACATAGTTACATAGTTATTTTGGTTGAAAAAAAGACATACGTCCATCGAGTTCAACCAGTACAAAGTACAACTCCAGCCTGCTCCCTCACATATCCCTGTTGATCCAGAGGAAGGCGAAAAAACCCTTACAAGGCATGGTCCAATTGGCCCCAAAAGGGAAAAATTCCTTCCCGACTCCAGATGGCAATCAGATAAAATCCCTGGATCAACATCATTAGGCCTTACCTAGTAATTGTAGCCATGGATGTCATTCAACCCAAGGAAAGCATCTAAGCCCCCTTTAAATGCAGGTATAGAGTTTGCCATAACGGCTTCCTGTGGCAATGCATTCCTCATCTTAATCACTCTTACTGTAAAGAACCCTTTCCTAAATAAGTGACTAAAACGTTTTTCCTCCATGCGCAGATCATGTCCTCTAGTCCTTTGAGAAGGCCTAGGGACAAAAAGCTCATCCGCCAAGCTATTATATTGCCCTCTGATGTATTTATACATGTTAATTAGATCTCCTCTAAGGCGTCTTTTCTCTAGACTAAATAAACCCAGTTTATCTAACCTTTCTTGGTAAGTGAGACCTTCCATCCCACGTATCAATTTTGTTGCTCGTCTCTGCACCTGCTCTAAAACTGCAATATCTTTTTTTTAATGTGGTGCCCAGAACTGAATTCCATATTCCAGATGTGGCCTTACTAGAGAGTTAAACAGGGGCAATATTATGCTCGCATCTCGAGTTTTTATTTCCCTTTTAATGCATCCCAAAATTTTGTTAGCTTTAGCTGCAGCGGCTTGGCATTGAGTACGATTATTTAACTTGTTGTCGATGAGTACTCCTAAGTCCTTCTCCAAGTTTGATGTCCCCAACTGTCTCCCATTTATTTTGTATGGTGCTAGACCATTGGTACGACCAAAATGCATCACTTTACATTTTTCAACATTGAATTTCATCTGCCATTTATGTGCCCATATAGCCATCCTATCCAGATCCTGTTGCAATATGACACTATCTTCCTGAGAGTTAATGATTCTGCACAATTTTGTATCATCTGCAAAAATAGCAACATTGCTCACTACTGCATCCACTAGGTCATTAATAAATTAATTTGAGGAGCACTGGACCCAGTACAGACCCCTGTGGGACCCCACTGCTAACAGTCTCCCATTTTGAGTATGATCCATTGACCACAACTCTTTGTTTTCTGTCCATTAGCCAGTTCCCTATCCAAGCACACAGACTCTTCCCCAGTCCTTGCATCCTCAACTTTTGCACCAGACTTTTGTGGGGAACAGTGTTGAAGGCCTTAGCAAAGTCCAAGTATATCACATCTACAGCATTCCCAATATCCATATTAGCATTCACTACCTCATAAAAGCTGAGCATGTTAGTCAAACAAGACCTGTCTTTAGTAAACCCATGTTGATGCTGAGAAATAAGATTATTTTCTTAGTAACCCATCAAATAGTTTGCATACAACTGATGTTAAGCTTACAGGTCTATAATTTCCTGGATCTGATTTTTTGCCCTTCTTAAATAATGGGAAAACGTGGGCAGTACGCCAATCCACTGGGACTCTGCCAGTTGAAAGAGAGTCACAAAAGATAAGATAAAGGGGTTTATCTATAACTGAACTTAATTCCCTTAGGACCCGAGGATGCATGCCATCCGGGCCAGGTGCCTTGTCTATTTTTAATTTATTTAGTCTTGCCTTTACTTCTTCCTGCGTTAAGTATTTAATATTACAGTTTGAAGATTGAGACTCTTCTGCCTCTGTAATTTGCAACAGTGCTGTTTCCTTTGTGAAGACAGAAGCAAAGAAAGCATTTAATAACTCTGCCTTACCTTGGTCATCCACCATTGAGTTCCCACCCTCATCCTTTAGGAGTCCTATACAGTCAACCTTTCTTTTTTTAGAGTTGATGTACTTGTAAAACTTTTTTGGGTTAGATTTGATATCCCTAGCGATTTGATTTTCAGCTTCGATCTTTGCCAGCCTAATTTCTTTTTTACAATTTTTATTGCACTCCTTATAATTGCTGAGTGCAGCCTCGGTCCCCTCCTGTTTTAGGACCTTATAGGCATTCTTTTTCCTCTTCATTTTATCTCTAACCTTTCTATTCATCCATAGAGGCCTTTTTTTTATTCCTAGACATTTTGTTTCCATATGGGATATACATACTATAATATTGATTGAGAATACGTTTAAAAGCTTGCCATTTCCCTTCAGTGTCCTCCCCTTGTAGTACATTATCCCAGTTCACCAAACTTAGTGCCTGCCTAATTTGATTGAACTTTGCTTTTCTAAAATGCATAGTTTTAGTGGTCCCGCTGCCCCGTGGCCTATCAGTCACCATATCAAACGTTATCATGTTGTGATCACTATTTCCCAAATGTTCTTGAACCTGCACATTTGATACATTATCTGGTCTATTAGAAATGATCAGATCCAGTAACGCATTTCCCCTAGTTGGTTCCGTTACCATTTGAGTCAAGTAATTGTCCTGTAGTGCTGCCAGAAATCTGCTGCTTTTACCAGAATGGGTAGCCTCAATACCCCAGTCAATGTCTGGAAAGTTGAAGTCCTATTAACATGTCCTATTAACAATGTTATTGTCATGATCTCCCCTGAGACATCTTCAGTTTGTTGCAGCTGAGGTGCAGCTAGACAGTACTGAATTCCCTGCATGCATGCTGCTGCCAAATGTTGCATGCATTTATATTGAGTGTCCTGTCCTATCTGTCTGCAGTCAGCCTGCAGTTTTCAATCAGTGTAGCACAGGATTGAGTGATTACCATTCAGTTGTGTTGGTATTTGCATGCCTGCTCTCATTAGGTTATGTCCATATAAAAGTCTCTTCCTGCATTTACTCTTCGCCTGTTATAGCTTTCAGCTTTGCCATAGCTGTTGGCTGTGTCTCCTGTCTTAATTGTTATTTATCTTGTCTTGCCCTTTTGTAAATGGCCCTGTTCCTGCATGGGCAAACAGCAAAGTCCCTTCTAGTCCAGCTTGTCTGGACTTCGCCATCACTGCAGAAGTGATTGGCTAGCTAGTCTTGTTCCTGTGGACGTTACTATAGCAGCGGTTGCTATTAGTTACGCTCATACCTGTTCTGTCTTGTTTGTGCATATGTGGAAGTTTGCCATTGCTGCAATAGCGATTAGATTGGCAAACATTCCTGTCGGTCTGTCTTTGTCTTATCCACTGTGGCGGACAGCAGAAGCTCAGAGCTGCGGTCGCTCTGAGCAACCATCTTGGTCTTGTTTATTGTGGCGGTTATTGGAAGCTCAAAGCTGCAGTCGCTCTGAGTAACCTTCCTCCCCATCTCTAGCCTGCTACTCCTGCTGTGATCTTTGTTGTCTCCTCCACAAGTGCATCCTGCACTATCTCCTGATATTATCCAGTAATGTTTATCTTGTTTAATGGGCTCTAGTAATACTCTTGTCTTCCCATCCTCAGGCTCTATACCTTGCACACTGAAGTCCTGCGGGGTAACCATAGTTGGGTAGGCATACTTGTCTCCCATTCACATGGGGGGCTTGTCATTTAGGTGGAGAGTGTAGAATTAGATCGGGGTATGGAGGCTGAAGGAAGGTAAAATATGGTATATCTGATGCAATGGATGCAATGGAGACACTTAGAACAATGGGTTTGTGCACTGTCACTGTTTTTGAACCCATTATAGTGTGAATCGGGCTCAACTGAAACATGAACAGACAAGGAACAAGCTTCTTTTATCAACTGGTAGTTAGTACCAACAGTATACACAGGCTTATATGACCTACTTTTCTTTGCACCAGAGAATGCTTATAGTTAGGAGGGTTAGGGCAAGGAATCTTGTACTCAGTTGCCCTAACATCTGGAACCCTTGGTGCACACTGGTCTTTACCTTAACACTCCCAAGCTGCCTCTCAGTATAGCAAGGTAACGATCTAATATTAATTTGCCTAAGCCATAATAATTCACGTTAATTTTAAGTGTTACAATTCCTTATTTGAAGACAGAATATTGGCTGGCACTTGGCCAAAGCAAGCTTCATATCCATAACAACTTGCAGTGTTTGCCATAAAACTAAGTGCAGATGGCACAAGGCCAAAATAAGTATAATTTTCTTAAATTTTCCTTAATTGCAGTTTTACCGCCCTAAAATAAATAGCTCATTATTAAATAAATAAAATAAATACGTGAAGCCATTCTTACAGAATAAGCATCGGTAATGTGCAAGAATACAGCTGAAGTTTATCGCTACTTGATTTCATTATTATTAGATGTAAAGAGGTTGTATTACATAAATGCACATTGGGATAGTTAAATGGTCTGCTTAAAGAGACTCTGTTACAAAATGTTCAGCCTCATTTATTCTATCCTATAAGTTCCTATACCTGTTGTAATGTGGTCTGTCTTACTGCAGCCTTTCCTTGTTGCACAGTGGCTGTATTATCTCTGTTATATAATCTAGTCTTCTTTCCTCTGACCGCTTTGTCTGGCTCAGGCACTCAGGCAAGAATGTGCTTCTCTGCTTGTTATAGGCAGAAGCTATACATACCCTCCCCATGCCCCCTGCAGGCTCTGTATGAGTCACAGACTGAGCTCCTCTCAGCCTATAACATGCCATGTCTTTTGTTTGTAAACACTGCCTAAAACTGGCAATTACAAGCCAGGATTGCAGCAGGGAGTGGCAGAAACAGCACAGAGGGGCACAGGAGAAAATAATGAATAGAATGGTATGCTTTTTATTGTAAGAATTTTAGAGTACAGATTATCTTTAAGGTTCACTATAGGAATTAAAACAAAGTAAAATAGACAAATACTTGAATTGCTAGCAGTATTACAACTCCCAGAACTTCTATATCTATATATATATATAAAATTGGATGTACAGTGTGTGTGTGTGTGTGTGTGTGCGTGTGAGTGTGTGTGTGTACCGCGACCACTCGAAAACACCTTGACCAATTTGAATGAAACTTGGTATACAGATCCCTTACTACCTGGGAAGATATGTTCTGGGGGTCTCTTGCCCCCCCCCCCGCACACCTGGGCGGAGCTACAAACAGCTAATCAGATTCCACCTATTCATGTCAATGGAAAAAATGTAAAAGACTGCCATTCTCACAGTATCCAAGCCATAGTCCCCACACTTGGCACAGTTGGTCTCTTTGTGGCCGGGGTTATAAATCCAGGAAAAGTGGGTGGAGCATTAAACAATCAAATTTCAGCCATTAATTTTAAATGGGAAAATGTAAAGTGCAACCATTTTTACACTGTTAATCGCAGGGTTTTCAAACTTGGCACACTTGGTCACTGGGTGCATGAGATTAAGATGCAGGAAAGTGGGTGGAGCCTACAACAGCCAATCAAAATCCACCTATTGATTTTCAAGGGGAATATTTACATTTCTGCCATTCTTACACTGTTAATGGCAGAGGCTTCACACTTGCTACAGTCAGTCATTGGGTGACTGGGGCCCAAATTCACTAAAGGGGCAGGGCCACAAACAGCCAAACAGATTTCATTGATGGATAAACTGCTTCCATTCACACATTTTTGATGCCAGGAACCCAAAAGCTCACAAACTTGGTCATTGAGTGACTGTGTGTCAAGGTTACAAAAAGTGGGTGGAGCCAAAACAAATTTTACTGGGCAAATATAAACTGCTGCCATTCTTACACTATTAATGGCAGGATTCTCAAACTTTGCACAGTTGGGATTAATATTCAGAAAAGTGGGTGGAGCCTAAAAAGCCAATCAAAATTCACCTGTTTATTTTTCAAGGGGAATATAAAAGTTGTTGCCATTCTTGCACTGTTAATGGCACAAGCCTCAAATCTGGTACAGTTGGTCACTGGGTGACCGAGGTTCATTTTAAGAAAGGGGGCAGAGCCACAAACAGCCAATCAGATTTGTTTATTTCAATGGGAATATACAAATTATTGATACCAATGACCCCAAAGCTCATAAACTTGGTAATTGAGTGACTGTATGTCAAGGTTAGAAAAAGTGGGCAGCGCCAACAACTACATTTTTTGCATGGGAAAATATAAACTGCAACCATTCTAACACTGTTAATGGCAGGTTTCTCAAACTTGACACAGTTGGCCACTGGGTGACTGGGATTAATATTCAGAAATGTGGTCGGAGCCTACAGCAGCTAATCAAAATTCATCTACTGATTGTCAAGGGGAATATTTACATTGCTACCATTCTTACACTGTTAATGGCAGAGGCCTCAAACCTGGTACAGTCATTCATTGGGTGACTGGGGTCCAAGTTCATTAAAGGGGGTGGAGCCACAAAACAGCCAATTAAATTTGTTAGATCGATTTCAGCCTTTCTGTTATTGGCAGGGTTCTCAAACGTGACATAGTTGGTCAGTGGATGACTGGGATTGATATTCAGGAAAGTGGGTGGAGCCTAAAACAGCCAATCATAATTCACCTATTGATTTTCAAGGGGAATATTTACATTGCTAACATTCTTACACTCTTAATGGCAGAGGCCTCAAATCTGGTACAGTCAGTGACTGGGAGACTGAAGTTTAAATTCTGAAAAGGGGGCGGGCCACAAACAGCCATTCAGATTTGTTTAATTTCAATGGGAAAATGCAACTTGATGCCAAGGACTCCAAAGCTCATAAACTTGGTCATTGAGTGACTGTATGTCAAGGCTAGAAATAGTGGGCGGAGCCAAAAATAACTCACTTTTTACATGGGAAGATATAATCTGCAGCCATTCTTACACTGTTAATTGCAGGGTTATTCAGGGTTATTCAGAATAGTGGGAGGAGCCTACAACAGCCAAACAAAATTCACCTATTGATTTCAAGGGGAATGTTGAAACTTCTGCCATCCATACACTGTTAATGGCAGAGGCCTCAAACCTGCTACAGTCGATCGTGGGAAAATGTAAACTGCAGCCCTTCTTCACTGTTAATGGCAGGGCTCTCAAACTTTGCACAGTTGGTTACTGGGTGACTGAGATTAATATTCAGAAAAGTGGATGGACCCTAAAAAAGGCAATCAAAATTCACCTTTTGATTTTCATGGGGAATATTAAAATTGCTGCCATTCTTGCGCTGTTAATGGCACAAGCCTCAAACCTGGTACAGTTGGTCATTGGGTAAATGGGGTTCAAATTCATAAAAGGGGGTGGAGGCACAGACAGCCAATCAGATTTGTTTCATTTCACTGGGAAAATACAATATTTTGATGCCAAAGACCCCAAAGCTCACAAACTTGGTCATTGAGTAACTGTGTGTCAAGGTTACAAAAAGCGGGTGATGCCAAAAGCAAATTTTACTGGGAAAATATAAACTTCAGCCATTCTTACACTGTTAATGACAGGGTTTTTAAACTTTGCCCAGATGGTCACTGGGTGACTGAGATTATTTAGGGAAGTGGGTGGAGCCTATAATAGCCAAACAAAATTACCTGTTGATTTTCAAGGGAAATATTTAAGTTGCTGCCTCACACCTGCTACAGTTGATCATTGGGTGACTGTGGCTTAAATGCTGGAGGGGGGCAGATCCACAAACAACCAATGTGATTTGTTTAATTTTTATGGGAATATACAAATTTTTGATGCCAAAGACCCCAAAGCTCACAAACTTGGTCATTGAGTGTTTGGGTGATAGGGTTTAGAAAAAGTGGGTGGAGCCAACACCAGCCAAATACATACCCGGGCAACACCGGGTCATAAGCTACTACTGTATGATCATAGAATGTAATTCTGCGTATGCACGTCTTATGTGTCTGCCCTGTACTGTGTGTACTGTGACTGTGCAGTACCACCATGCAGGTGCTGTACACTCCAGATGATGTGGGTGCATTTGCATGTGGCACGGGTGCACGCATGTGCAGAAGACTCCGACCTTCCTGCAGAGACAGCCAGCGGGATGCAGAGAAGACCAGAGCTACGGCAAGGAACATACGTGACTTCTATGGGCTGGCGGAAACCCCACATAAGTAAAGATAGATTTATTACGTCGCCTCGTATGTCCTTTAAGTTGTTCTTGACTACCTTATTTGACCTGTTAACTGGTTATCTCTAGCCTAGTCTTTGATTTTGTCTTTGTGGGAATTCTGTTTTTAGTCAGGTATAATGGTGCAGAAATCAGTGCACAATACTTGGGACCAAGAACACTGTAGTACTGTTATTAAATGACTTCTCAGTCTAGGAAGGCTGTATAAACTGAACTTTTCAACTCATCACTTTGTGCAGCATGACTGCAGTCAGCTTGGACATAGCTCTCCTCCTGCACAGGAAATGACTTCACACATTGTTAATTATGTAACACTCCTTCCTGGGCTTTAGCAATTAATGTAATGCCTTTACTGCAAAGGACATGTCAATTAGGTGTCAAAATAAACATTTGTAAATGAAAACAATTCAATAAGTGGGATGAAAAGAACAACTCTTGAACTGAACAAAACTGAGTGGGATAAATAGATGGGTGAACAAGTAATAAACACACTCAGATGCAATTAACAGCAACCCAGACTCCCGTTAATGGGTGTCATTTTCTTTCCCTAGTATTAACTTGCTAAACCTTGTCAGTGTTTGTTTGGGGAAACATATGAAATTGGCAGTGTATTGATTTTCATTTCTTTGGAATCACAAAGCAGAAAAAGTACAGTCTGGTAAAGGCCTCTAAGTGTGTAGTTAATTAAAGGGCTTTCCAACAGCATACATTGATTTGTTCATCTGAAACAAAGACCATTGTTAATGTGTGTCATCTTTGCCTACAGGAAATCACATTTTAACTCATGCTGCGGCAAATATCGCTGGGGTTAATGCAGAAACAGCTCTTCTAGTGTAAGTGTATGTCGTTGTTAAAGAAAATATGATTGAGTCATAGATAAAATAGTAATAAAGCTTATTCACAATAAGCCTTATTAACTAGGACAGCCCAGTAAAAAAAATGTAGGTCTGTGAAACACTGCATTCTGTATTTTACACTTTTCTCCATAGGTCTCAACAGTTGTGTGGGGTGGTCTGGCAGGAAGCTGTGATTCTTCCCTGCTCTGTTGTTTCTAAAGTCCCGCCTGCCAGTGCATCGGATCAAATTTGATTAGAAGCAGGGCTGTGTGGCTCTCCTTATTGGCTGTCTGCTACAGTACATTTGTCAATTTCACTGCATGTAGATTGTAAGTTACTGACTGGTCCGAACTATAGATAAATACTGAACGCTTTTACTTGATTTACCAAATGCTTTAATCCCTGGGAATTGTTATTTATCTACATTGTTTGAGGTATTTACCGCAGGCAGCTGGCCTAATGACCATTTTGGAGCCGTCACGGTTCAGGTATGTTTAAGTTTGTATTGATTATATTTAGTACTGTTGTAGCACAATTGTTGTGAATTAAAGAAGATCTGTAAAGGCCTTTACCCACTACGCGATTTTCCTGACAATTTTTCAGATGCCCTGTGATTTTGTTTTTGAGCGATAAGCAAACATTTCCATAATCTCGTGATGTAGGTCCAGATGCGCAATCACGCAAATGATGTTTAGCAACGTGCGGTGATAACGACCGTCATGGCGGATCTTCAAAATTCCTGATGACTCCGCACAAAGTACCACGATCGATTGACTTCCCGTTTGCACACGTTGTGTGCTGTTGCATACTCTCAGTGGCCGGAAGATAGATGGTGGAACTCTCGTCATTAACGGGACAATGCTGGATTCATTCACGTGGTGAGTTTTTAGCTTTAGAGTAGAAGTGCCGATGGCTGGTTTTCAGATCATCACTCTGCTGGGGGGAGAACGTGACAGATTCAGTGCTGGGTGGCCCATAATGCCAAGTGAGGCAGGTTCCTCAGGCTGCACTGGGACCTGGGGTGGCATCCTGACCACCCCCACTCCCCCCTCCCTCTCCGAGGCATCCTGCCCACTCCTCCCTCCCTCCCTGCCACCGCCGCTCTATTACTTTCTGAGATTTCGGCAGTGGTCGCTTCCTTTATGTTCCTCCCCCACCCCTCTCCTCTGTCATAGCAAATTTCTGAAGTTCCGATCAGACAGGCACAACAGCATGACCTGGCTGCTGTGCAGAGGAAACAGAATAGCAGTTCCCTTCAGTTGCAATGTAGAGGAAGTAAGTACTTCCTGTATATCGTATTACCACGGGTAACTGCTATTCTGTTTCCTCTGCACAGCTGCCGGATCATGCTGTTGTGCCTGTCTGATTGGAACTTCAGAAATCTGCTATGATGGTGGAGAGGGGCCGAGGAGGAATATAGAGGAAATGGCTGCAGCCGCCAGCTCAGAGGGTGACAGAGTTGCAGCTGTGGGGAGGGAGCGGGAAGGCATTGGGGGCAACTATACTAGCTACCTATACTGGGGGGGGGGGGCATCCTCACAAGTTTGCTTCAGGCAGCAAAAAGTTTAGAACTGGCCCTGGACAGATTCCACTGGTTAAGTGGTTGATAAACATAAAGGCAGCTTCTTCCAGTAAGTGTATGTTCTGTTTCCAAGGCAGCAGCAATTCATGGATGAAGGTTGCAGCTGATAGGCGCCATTATGGCAGTGGCCCTAACATGGCTATGTTTAATCAAGGGATAATATTTGCATTAGTGCTTAAAGTGCAGTTTTTAAGTATTTTATCATGTGTTAGTAGACTTATCCTTCAATCCATCATGCTTGCCTTGCAGTAAAAGCAGACCAACCAGATCTTGTATTTGGCAATTTTTTTTGTGTGTGTGTGTGTGTGTGTGTATAGCAGTAGGTTATATGAGGGCTGAGATCACTGGGGTATATCCCATGAAGTGTAACACGCCTGCTGCATAAACGAAATATAAGGCAGTAGGAGATTCAGCATGATCTATCCTCCTAATCTGCTTTACAGCTCTCTAACCTCTTCTAATCTGTAATGTTTATTTATAGGCAAATGACTAACTGCTGCTTCCGCTATGAAGAAGCAGCTAATAGCCTTAATAAATTAAAGTCCAGGTCGCAATGATGTGTAGTAACCCGTGGAAACCAGTCAGTTATCATTTGCCTGTTATTATTAATTAAAAAATGCTGAAGTATGATTGACTTCTATGGATTACTGTTCTTTTAATACTTTCAAGTGTTAGCATTAGCATCCATTGAATGACTTTTGAAATCTAAGTTTACTAGCTTTTTTTTTTAATACATTGACCCAATGGCAAGCTATCGCATATGTAATGTGATATATTTGTACTGCAATTTGCAGTAGCAAAAAAAAGAAAAGAAAAGAAAGGTGCTTTCCAAAGTTAGATTACTTTAGTTTATGTGCTTGTAAACACAGGTGCCTATTATTACCCCGAGGTTCCGAAGGAGAACACTCAACATTTTTATCTAATCATCTTTAATAAGAGTTGTTGGTGTCATTTTGTAACAATCAATCAAGGTTATCCAATTACTGGGCCACGTATGACATCCAAGCAGACATGTGAATTGTGAGTTAAACTGTTACTTCACAGCCTTGGACCCGATATGAAGCTAGGGATAATGTAACAAAGCAATGCAGCACATTACTATTTAGTGATTTCGATGCATTGTGGCTTTTCAGGCATCATAACCATTAGCTGGAAGGACAAGCAAAAACTGAAAAAAAAATAAACAAAAAGGGAATAACAAAGACAAAATAAAAGATAAAAGGCTTTTCAGTACAAATAGGTTCCCATCAACAGCAAATGGAAAAAAAAATATAAAACACATTTAAAAGATAAAACAATAGGCAATGGCCCAGCTTGTGCAGAAAGATTAGCATGGTTGTGCTCACATAAGTGACAAGCTCTTGGGGGGTCTGAGCATGGCAGTAGTGGGGGACAGGAGGACGTTGGAAGCCTCTGCTGGATCCAGAATCTTCCTTCTTCTTAGCTGAGTTTCTGTTTTTTTACTTAAGGTTTAACTCGGGTACACTTAAAACACTTTAATGTACTCTCATATGACTTCATGCAGCAGAAGAGTTGAGGAATTTGAATTAAAATAAAAATCGATCCCTCTGATCCCGGTTGGAATTGCTATGAAGCAGTGTCTTTCACCATTTTTGTAAACATTAATGATTTGCCATGTACCCCATCTCAAATGCATACGTGAAATAAAGGCGCCTGGAAAAAAGGGTGCAGGGGATTGCCACTATTCTACTGCTGGATTGCGATAGTAAAATAGCAGTAAATGTGCATTCAGTAACCAAAGAGAGGCAATGAACAAGTATGTAAATGGATTACTAAAGCAGAACCCATCTGGGAATTAGATAGGATGTTGCCAGTTCCGAACACAATAGGCAGTCAGAAAATCCTGTCTGGTCACAGTGGTTTTGATTTATAGAGATGCTGATGCATTTGCTAATTAGTGCTTTTTTCTCTGCTTGATTATTGAAAAGGATCTGTCAGAAAAAATGATGCCGGGAAAGTGTTGTGCTAGTGATGTGTGACTAAATTCAATTCAGCCTCTTTGTTGCAGATTTTTCTAGGCATTGTAAAAATGTGTGTACCTTATATCAAGAGGAATTGATTGGTTATTTATACTTTTTTGTAAATGTACAACGCAAGAGATGCAAGTTGTTAGCATTGTCCTGCTATCTTATCGCATGCAGCAAGTATGGCAATGACTACCTTACACAATGACACTGTGCGGGCACTACATCCAGTGATGTAGCTAAAGATCCATGGGCCCCATTGCAAATTTTACAACACTTGTCCTCTCCTCTCCCCCCAGCACTGAATGTATAATATTATCTTAAAGAGAACCTGAACCAAGTGAAATGATTTAAAATAAACACAGGATGTACTTGCAAATGAATATAATATACTCACCTCACCGTCAGATCCTCTTGGAAGCTCACCTTCTTTCCCTAATATAGATTCCTTCCAGTTCTGACTAGATCTAGTCAGAACTAGAAGCCTTAGGGCTCTTTTCCAATATACAGTGGGTTGCAAAAGTATTCGGCCCCCTTGAAGTTTTCCACATTTTGTCACATTACTGCCACAAACATGAATCAATTTTATTGGAATTCAACATGAAAGACCAATACAAAGTGGTGTACACATGAGAAGTGGAACGGAAATCATACATGATTCCAAACATATTTTACAAATCAATAACTGCAAAGTGGTGTGTGCATAATTATTCGGACCCCTTCAGTCTGAGTGCAGTCAGTTGCCTATAGACATTGCCTGATGAGTGCTAATGACTAAATAGAGTGCACCTGTGTGTAATCTAATGTCAGTACAAATACAGCTGCTCTGTGAGGGCCTCAGGGGTTGTCTAAGAGAATATTGAGAGCAATAACACCGTGAAGTCCAAAGAACACTCAAGACAGGTCAGGGATCAAGTTATTGAGAAATTTAAAACAGGCTTAGGCTACAAAAAGATTTCCAAAGCCTTGAACATCCCACGGAGCACTGTTCAAGTGATCATTCAGAAATGGCAGGAGTATGGCACAACTGTAAACCTACCAAGACAAGGCCATCCACCTAAACTCACAGGCCGAACAAGGAGAGCGCTGATCAGAAATGCAGTCAAGAGGCCTATGGTGACTCTGGACCAGCTGCAGAGATCTACAGCTCAGGTGGGAGACTCTGCCCATAGGACAACTATTAGTCATGCACTGTACAAAGTTGGCCTTAAGAGTGGCAAGAAGAAAGGCATTGTTAACAGAAAGCATAAGAAGTCCCGTTTGCAGTTTTCCACAAGCCATGTGGGGGACACAGCAACCATGTGGAAGAAGGTGCTCTGGTCAGATGAGACCAAAATGGAACTTTTTGGTCAAAATGCAAAACGCTAAGTGTGGCAGAAAACTAACACTGCACATCACTATGAACACACCATCCCCACTGTCAAATATGGTGGTGCAGCATCATGCTCAGGGGGTGCATCTCTTCAGCAGGGACAGGGATACTGGTCAGAGTTGATGGGAAGATGGATGGTGCAAAATACAGGGCAAACTTGGAAGAAAACTTCTTGGAGACTGCAAAAGACTTGAGACTGGGGCGGAGGTTCACCTTCCAGCAGGACAATGACCCTAAACATAAAGCTAGGGCAACAATGGAATGGTTTAAAACAAAACATATCTGTGTTAGAATGGCCCAGTCAAAGTCCAGATCTAAATCCAATCGAGAATATGTGGCAAGATCTGAAAACTGCTGTTCACAAACGCTGTCCATCTAATCTGACTGAGCTGGAGATGTTTTGCAAAGAAGAATGGCCAAGGATTTCAGTCTCTAGATGTGCAAAGCTGGTAGAGACATACCCTAAAAGACTGGCAGCTGTAATTGCAGCAAAAGGTGGTTCTACAAAGTATTGACTCAGGGGGCCGAATAATTACGCACACACCACTTTGCAGTTATTTATTTGTAAAAAATGTTTGGAATGATGTATGATTTTCGATCCACTTCTCACATGTACACCACTTTGTATTGGTCTTTCACGTGGAATTCCAATAAAATTGATGCATGTTTGTGGCAGTAATGTGACAAAATGTGGGAAACTTGAAGGGGGCCGAATACTTTTGCAACCCACTGTATTAGCTGCTGTCAGTTATAACTGAAATGACAACTGATGTGCAAGGCAATGCCCATGTTTCGCTATGGCTCAAGTGGGCAATATTACAGGTTACCAGATTGCTGACTCTTTTACTTTTTATGAAAATACTGTCATTACAGTACAGAATGCGACATTTCGGAGCGATGGACATGCTCCTTTTTCAAGCCATGACAGTCTCAAAGTACAATGTGTATCAACCATCTTATATAGTACATCATCAATTCAAATTTACCAATCATACGTCCCACATACATCAGGAACCAATCACAGTCCGCTATAACAAAAAACGGACCTGATAGTTAACTTATTGTATACTGAACTGACCAATAGGCATCATAGACTCACCAGCATCACCTCTCCCAGACACCCATGCACTGCAAATACAGCCCCCTCCCGATGTCAGAGAAGAAGGAACCACCCATCGGTCAAACGGACCTGATGGGGAACACTGAAGGAACGGGGGCGGAGCTGCAACGTCACAGCGTTCCCAGGGAGACTGAGTGGAAGCGCACAGAGAATCTGTGCGCCTCCTGAGCGGCAGGACAACGTCACTGCCTACGCCAGCAGATCACGTGGGACCAACCCACCTATCATATGGCCACCCGTCTCCCTGCACGGCTAACACGGCTAAACAGTCGCGTTGCCATAGTGATGGTACGCATAGGGGCTGGCAATGCTTGGATGAAGGTGGCATGATGTAAACAACTGAGATGGCTACATTGTACATGTACAATGAAGTCCACAGCTGTTAAACTCCCAAGAGTAGAAACATTAAACAACATGTCACTGAACAAGGGTATGTAGAAACAAAAAAATAGAAAAATTAAATTAAATTAAATTAAATTAAACAGGTAGTTACAGAAAAATGGTAGGGAATCATATTGTATATGAAAGGTGACAGGTCATATTCTCTATTTAATGCACGGGGTTCAATTGTGTGAAGAGTGCGTATCCAGAACGCCTCACGGAGCAACAGCCGCCTGTGTCTATCTCCACCACCTTTCAGCAACGGGACACTGTCAATAATCTGACAGCGCAGTTGACTGACATTATGATTTTTTTTTGCAAAGTGACAGGCAACCAGTTGCTCCACGAGGCGCTCACGGATCGCATGTTTGTGTGCAGATATTCTGACCTTAAATTTTTGAGTGGTCTCTCCCACATACAATAGACCGCATGGGCACTTCAGTATGTATATAACATACTGGGAGTCTCAATTGTAAATACCCTTAATATTGAGCCTTCTGCCAGATCTAGGGTGAGTGAAGACATCACTCCTGATCATCGAGCTGCAGTGCACACAGTTTAAGCAGGGGTACATACCTTTTCTAGATCTCTCAGGAGGCCTGACAAGCGCCCTCATTTCAACATGAGTAAGTTTGTCCCTCATGGCCCATACTCACGGGCTACAATTGTCACATGCGCGTATTGCGGCGACAGGTCGCCCGTGAGTATGAGGCGCGCACCCCGAACCATTGCTCATCGCTGCTGTCATCAGGCGATTGGCGCGGTCAATCGCATGGCGACAGTTGCCGCCGCAACTTCGCTGCAACTGTCGCTAGTCCGGGTGTGTATGCGGACTAGCGACAGCAACCAATAGAGAATTCACGGTGCTTCCTGCGGGGGGAGGTATGTCGGCGACAGCTTCCGTCACTTTACTAATCCCTGTTCCGCGTGTGTATGCGGAGGGACCTGGTGACGAGCTGTCGCTGAACTGTCGTGCACAAGCTCCCGTGTGCTAGCGACAGCCTACAAAAGTAGCCCGTGAGTATGGGCCATCTGTGTAGGCACTTAGGACTGAAAGAGAAAGCATGCAGCAACAGAGTAGGCTGGACCTGACAAACAGGGAGTTTACTGGGCACACACTATTATTTTTATTATTGATTTTTGAAAGTGCACAACATATAACACTATGCAGCAAACAGGACAGCAAATTGTTGCACAACACACTAGTGGCCACGCATATTACAAAACTTGATGGATAGCAAACCTCAGCAACCCCAGTAACAAGCTTGCAAGTCTCCACAATCTATGTTTTACTCAGCACAGCAAACAGATTTATAATCTCCCCCAGGATACTGGATTAACAAGTAATAGCTGTCCCAGTAGTTAACACCACAAGCAACTGGAGGAAATAGAGAGAGATCAGCAGTCAGATTCCAGAACCTGAATCTTTTTAGGCATCAGTAGGTTAGATCTACACGCTTCAACACTGGGGATACCTGGCTTAAAAATGAGACCCCCTGATGCTTAGCTACCTGCTCTCAAAATATCTCTTGACAACACTTTGAGGGCCCTTTTCCACCTGCAATCGCTAGCGTTCACGCTGAACGCTAGCGATTGCTGAATCGCAAAACCGGCGATTCCCCCGACGTTTGCGGCCGCGATTTTGCTATGCTATGCACTGCATAGCAAAATCGAGGCAATTATCGCTCCGCCGCGCGTTCGCGTTCCCGACAAAAGCGAATCGCGGTAGTGGAAATGACCTACCGCGATTCCTATGTTAAAAAGCAAACCGTAGCGATTGTAAAATCGCTAGCGGTTTGCGGTTTTGCGATTCAGCCAGCGCAAACGCGCTGGTGGAAAAGGGCCCTTAAAGAGACACTGAAGCGGAAAAAAAATTATGATATAATGAATTGGTTGTGTAATACAGATACTTACTAGAATTTTAGTAACAAAGAAAATATTCTAATATTTTTATTTTCAGTTATATAGTGTTTTTTATAACATTGCATCATTCTCTAATATTTGCAGTTTAGACACAACTCAGCATTCTAAATGGGTTCAAAAGTTCACTAGCCTGCTCTGGAAAATCTTCCCTGCAGAGGGAAAAAAAGATACATTGGCCCATATGCAATTCACTTTTTCACCTGAGTTTTCTCCTAGGAGATAATTTTTCATCTTCAATTCAAAATAACTTTCCAGCACTTTTCAACTAAAACAGTACCAATAAGTGGGTGAAAAAGTACTATCAAAATTATTTTGAGTATTTTCTTGCATTCTTTTTGCTTAAAAGGCATTTTATTGACAAATCTAAAATGATCACCTGGGAGAAAACTCAGGTGAAAAAGTGAATTGTATATGGGCCTATTGTCTTTTAAAGCTTATAATCTCAAGTGTCTGGCAAAGTTCTCTGCGACTTTGAAAGTCGTGGAGCTCAATGGCTAATTTGCATAGATAACTGGAGTTTCTTAGCTTTGCCTTTGCTGGAAACAATATTAGGCTTGTGTCTCTGCAGATAATGTTTTTTTTCTTAGCTGTAGTACACATACAAATCATTATATCATATTTTTTTTTTCACTTCAGTGTCTCTTTAACACTCTCTACTCCTTTTGATAAGCAGGTAATCCATTTAGACAATGTTCCTAATAATGGGCAGGGTAACTATCTGAATATTCTAAGGGCCCATTCACACTGGGGTGCTTTGCAGGATTTTTTCCAGTGCTTTGCTGATTCCCATCGATCAGCAAAGCATTATGTATATTATCCCTATGGGATCATCCACACTGAAGCACCTGCAATTTGCACTTATAATCATAAACGCGCTGCATGCAGCATTTTTTGGAGTGATCGCTGTACAATCGCCACAAAAACACAAAACAAAATCACAGTCACATATTGCAAGCACAAGCGTCAATGGGCCCTTAATGGGTCTCCTCTGGAGGAGAGAGATAAACATTTAGCTGAGCATTCAGGGCTGGATTTACCATGAGGCACTGTAGGCTTGTGTCTATATGCGCCTTATGTAGGAGAGGCAGCTCCCCTATCCAAATGTCCCCCTACCTATTGGTTGGGGGATTACTAAATACTGGTGTGGGGGCACATCTGAGTCCCTGTACTTTGGGGGGGGGGCATTTACTACCTAGATTAACAGGGTTACCAATCAATACTGGGGAAAATCTGGCTAACTAGTTAGGGAGGAGGGAAGCCTATCTAATATGGAGGTGTGGCCCCATAATTGAGGGGCAGAGTTTAGGGCGCCAGACAGGCTCCTGAGTTGTAAATCTAGCACTGTGAGCATTCCTTATCACTCACCTTTTCTCTCAGAAAGCAGGCAATGAGCTTGATAAAACAGAATGGTAGCTTTGCTTCGTCTGCCCCTCTAAATAGATCTCAAAGATATATGCTGAGCTGAAGAGGGCTGCACAATACTGCTAAAATAGTAGACAAAACATATTGTCTGCCTTTCTCAGAAGTTAGGTCAGTTTAATAGGCAAGACAGAACTTGTCAGACTTTACAGTACCCAACTCAGACTTACACATGTCCTTAGGCACAAGGTTGGTTACTATGACATGGACTGCAAAACAAGCCTCATTTTAGGGACTACTGTACATTCTCATTTCTGTATGTTGGTTGTGATTTTAACTTTGTTAACAGAATGTGATTTCCCAAAGTTAAAGACCAATGGGCAGCACATTGGCATAGTGGTTAGCACTCTAATCTGCAAGGAGTTTGTATGTTCTCCCCGGGTCTGTGTGGGTTTCCTCAGGGCATACATACATAGTCAGACATATGGCTATGGTAGGGATTAGATTGTGAGCCCCTCTGAGGGACAGTTAGTGACAAGACAATGTACTCTGTGTACCCTGCGTAATATGTTGGCGCTATATAAATACTTAAATAAATACATGTCAGATCCATCATGTTTAAGTCCAGACACAGGGAACCTCCAGCTACCGTATTCAAGGTGAAGCATTACAGTACAGGAAGTAGATTTGTGACTTGCCTGACCTCATGACTGTGACAAGAGATGGTTGTCAATTTTTAACATTATCTATTGTTAATATGTACCATGACATTGTATGTTGTCTTCACATTTTGAATGCTTTTTATAAGAAGACTGCTTATCGGTACTGGTGGGCGGGTGGCCAATCTATGTCGATATTACATTTTACACCACAATTTAAAAGTTTCAATACCATGAATGGATTATTTCTAACACACACCTTAAATATCATTACCATTTACACAAACCTTTCTACAGAAAGCTAGAGTTGCCATACTACGTGTCTGAGTCTGTTAATGCGGGATTATCAGCCATAAAATCCAATTCAATTATCCACTGCTCTGTGTTTATTATGTGGTCTACATACAGTCTGCATGGCAAGTATACCAATATAAACATGAAAGTGCCTGCTGTAATGAATTTTATCTCAGTCAGCCTGGCTCCTTTCTGGCACATTGCCGGGGGAGGGAACCTTGTTATCTCCCCTCCCACATTCCTGCTCCTCGTTGAGTGGCTGAGGGCATTTCAGTGGGACACAAGGCTGAGAACGGAAATACACCTCACCCCTCTGCTGAAGCTGCTGAAATTTGATATATGCAGTGTTCACATGCGTTTACAAAGCAAGGTAGATATAACAGTGAAGTTTCTACAGAGCTCAGTGGGGAGGAGGATCGACAATGCATACACCAGGCAGAGGAGAAATAACATCAGGATTGGCTTCAGTCAGAAGCTATAAAGATGGAAAATGTCTGGAACTGTTTTATTTTTATTTACTGTATCAGTTTCACTGAAATCAAAACGTGGACAGTACAATATATATATGTTATGTAAGTAGGACAAGTATTTATCTACTTATATATGTTTTTTTTTCTTGGATGGTATGGCTGTCCCTGCTGATTTAAGCCCGTACGGCACAACACATACAATATAATTTTATGAAATAACTGGCCTGCAGTGAATCACAGCACACTCACTGGAAAGACTCATCAGTACTATGCCTGCTCACAAATCTGATATGGAAAGAAATGTGCTCACAGACATGTTTTATTAAGGCATCCACCAGGGAGACATAGAGCAGTCAATCTGAACTGTATATGATATGTTAGCTCACATCATTAGAATGTCAACATTGTCAAGCATCAGGTCCCTTTGACTGCCCAGATAATACAAGCTCATTTACATTAATTGCTTTTTAGCGCTGGGTGTCACCTTATGCGTTTGGATAAGTGGATGTTGTTATAATCTGCATATGCTTGTTCAGTACTTATTTGACTAAGGCATACAGTGGTTTCAGGGGATCCCTTAGACATGAATAATGGTATGAAAATATTGCAAGGAAAGGAAGCAAACTGTTTTATCTGCGTTGCTTTCTCTGGTTACCGGGGTTAACCAAGAAATATGCCCGTTCTAGTTAATATTAATCCCCCGACATCAAGTTGGTCCAGCATACAAATAGAGACAATTAAGTTGCACCTTTCTAAATAATTTACAATAAAATAAAAATCTATAAAAGAAGATGCTTATGGGATAAAGCAGAATTTTAAACTAGTGGCTTTACAACCACAAGTGGACACCTCCTTCTTGAATTGCTGCTCTTAGCCCCTGCTTTGACTTTTAATGAAGTGAACGCTGCTCCGTCCATGACTCCCAGTCCTGCCTGGCTTGCAGAACAGCTATATTATTTAACAGAGGTCAGAACTTGTGATAATGTTTTCTATGTTTAAGCTGAATAGCAAGCCGTACAGAGCTCCTTAATAAGAATGTGAAAGGGACAATGATTATGTTTCAAATGCATTAGCCCATAGTAACCCATCAGGCTTTAGCTTATTGAAGTCAAAAGAATATGTGTGAGTCAGCAATCTGCAATCATTTGTGAACCTTTAACTGGGATGGTTAAGAAAAACACACAATGAACAGGTACAATCCATAGCGATACATTAAAAAAATACATTTTGGGGTATTGGCCAGTTTATCCAAATAGTGGGACTGAAACAGTGAAGCACACTATAGTAACTAGAGATGGGAAAAATCAAAAATTTCCTTAAATCTGATTCCGAATCCAAAAAGATTCTTGAATATTTTGAATCTCCAATCTCTCAAATCTTGTACATACGAATTGTGTGATACATGTACGAATAGTAGTTAATCTAGCTACTATTCTTAAGGTGGCCACACACCATACAATTTTTTAAATATCTGTTCAATTTAAGAATTGCAATCAATTTTTCTGACTGATTCGAACATTTCAAAAATATGACCAATGTACCACACACGTATGTAAATTCTTTCCCCAATTATGATAAAAATGATTGAAAACTCTGACAAAATTGCTAGGGTGTGTATATTAATAAATTGACAATCTAACAATCTCTAAATATCTGGCATTCCGGATCAATAAAAATCGAAGAAAACGGGAAATCCAATTGGATTTTTCAGTTGAATGAAAAAAAAGCTTTCGTTTTTTTTGAGAGATTCGATCGCTTTTATCTAATTGCTGTAAAATCGGATCATTTTATTGTATCATGTGTGCCCACCTTTATACGGATCACACACCTCTTACCTACAGGATTCGAGAGATTCAAAAGATTTGAGGGATTCGAGATTCTTTTTGGATTCGGATTTAAGGAAATTTGGGATTCTTCACATTACTAATAGTAACATAGCTTGAAGAAGCACATTTGGTGTCTAACTCTCTGGAAGCAGCTCTTAGGACTAGACATAATTATTAGGACACCCAAATTAGTCAATAGTATAGGACAGGGGTGCCCACACTTTTTCGGCTCGCAAGCTACTTTTAAATTCACTGAGGCCAGGAGATCTACCGACGTTTCAAAGGCAACCGCCCCCCCCCCTTCCTGGAACTCCCCTGCAAAGGTACTTAGGTATAGGTCCCTTCAGTATAGGTTAGCTAGGTGTCTGTGCCATCTGTGTAGGTTAGCTAGGTGTCTGTGCCTTCAGTGTAGGTTAGCTAGGTGTCTGTGCCTTCAGTGTAGGTTAGCTAGGTGTCTGTGCCTCCAGTGTAGGTTAGCTAGGTGTCTGTGCCTCCAGTGTAGGTTAGCTAGGTGTCTGTGCCTCCAGTGTAGGTTAGCTAGGTGCCTGTGCCTCCAGTTTAGGTTAGCTAGGTGTCTGTGCCTCCAGTGTAGGTTAGCTAGGTGTCTGTGCCTCCAGTGTAGGTTAGCTGGGTGCCTCCAGTGTAGGTTAGCTAGGTGTCTGTGCCTCCAGTGTAGGTTAGCTAGGTGTCTGTGCCTCCAGTGTAGGTTAGCTAGGTGTCTGTGCCTCCAGTGTAGGTTAGCTGGGTGCCTCCAGTGTAGGTTAGCTGGGTGCCTCCAGTGTAGGTTAGCTGGGTGCCTCCAGTGTAGGTTAGCTGGGTGCCTCCAGTGTAGGTTAGCTGGGTGCCCTGTGTGTAGGTAGGTTAGCTGGGTGCCCTGTGTGTAGGTAGGTTAGCTGGGTGCCCTGTGTGTAGGTAGGTTAGCTGGGTGCCCTGTGTGTAGGTAGGTTAGCTGGGTGCCTCAGTGTAGGTTAGCTGGGTGCCTTCAGCGTAGGTTAGCTGGGTGCCTTCAGCATAGGTTAGCTGGGTGCCCTTAGTGTAGGTTAGCTGGGTGCCCTTAGTGTAGGTTAGCTGGGTGCCCTTAGTGTAGGTTAGCTGGGTGCCCTTAGTGTAGGTTAGCTGGGTGCCTTCAGCGTAGGTTAGCTGGGTGCCTTCAGCATAGGTTAGCTGGGTGCCCTTAGTGTCGGTTAGCTGGGTGCCCTTAGTGTAGGTCAGCTGGGTGCCCTTAGTGTAGGTTAGCTGGGTGCCTTCAGCGTAGGTTAGCTGGGTGCCCTTAGTGTAGGTTAGCTGGGTGCCCTAAGTGTAGGTAAGCTGGGTGCCCTTAGTGTAGGTTAGCTGGGTATAGGAGCCCGGGTGCACGGAACTTACCTCCCTCCAGCTCCAGCGGTGGCGTCCTGGCTTCACTTCCTCAGCCGCGGCTGCCTGGAGGGCAGATATGCAGTTCGGCGGCTGAGGGAAGCTCCGGCGGGCAGCGTGAATGGAGGCGGAAGTATTGTCTCCAGCGCCGCCCATCTGCCATGACACTGCGTCACCGCCCCTCAGCCATGACACTGCGTCGCCGCCCCTGGCCTCTCTGCCGCGCCCCTCTCCTCCCCGCAAGATAATAGCGGCCAGCAGCATAGTCCGACAGGACGCGTAAGCTGCTGGCTGCAAAATTCAATGGGACACGGCCACGAGGCCGCGATCTACCAATCAGGCGGTCGCGGTCTACCCGTATATCGCGATCAACCTATTGGGCAGCCCTGGTATAGGATGTTAGGAAGGTCAGGACAGCTTAAAGGTCAAGGTACTGTTATGATCTGGGTAGGGAAATACAAGGTTCATTATCAGGATTAGATATGTTTATTTTAACCTCCCTGGCGGTAAGCCCGTGCTGAGCACGGGCTATGCCGCCGGGAGGCACCGCTCAGGCCCCGCTGGGCCGATTTGCATAATTTTGTTTTTGCTACACGCAGCTAGCACTTTGCTAGCTGCGTGTAACCTCCGATCGCCGCCGCTACCCACCGATCCGCCGCTATTCGTCGTGCCGCGGCCGCCCCCCCCAGACCCCGTGCGCTGCCTGGCCAATCAGTGCCAGGCAGCGCTGTGGGGTGGAGGGGAGTCCCCTTTGACGTCACGACGTCGATGACATCGGTGACGTCATCCTTTGAACGGGATCTCCTGATCGCCGGCGGCGATCGGAGGGGCTGGGGGGATGCCGCTGAGCAGCGGCTATCATGTAGCGAGACTTTGTCTCGCTACATGAAAAAAAAAAATTCAAAAACACTACTTTTCTGCCCCTGACGGATTTTTTTAAACCGCCAGGAGGGTTAAAGGATTAACTGGAAGTCAGTACTGTGTTCATGGAGTGCCAGTTGGCGTCTTAAAGTGCATCTACCGTGTTTCCCCCAAAATAAGAGAGTGTTTTATTTTTGGTTAACCACTGGTATTTTTCCTATACAAAATGTATATACTGCATGCCATGCTGAGCAGAGCCAGTGCAGAAGCACATGCAGCATCCACAGAGCTTGTGGTTTGCAAAATATTGGCTCTCACGTCCAAGAAACTGATTCTGCTGCTCATGGTCATTCTGTGGGGAAGTTCTCCCAGCAAGCCTTGCATACCACGGCCCGGAGAGTGACCCTAAAGCAGGGGGATCCTGGCAATGTTATATAGTGGCAACTCTCCTGGGAGGAGGTGCAGTGCTGCTGATGCTTATTACTTTATGACACAGATCAGGAAGGCTGCCTTCAATAGAAACACAAATTACCTGACACGTATACTGGACTGTAGAACTCACATTACATTGCTGCAGGTTCTGCTCTCCTGTATCCAGGCTTTGTATTGAGCGTGACTTGCTGGTGTCATGTGGGCAGCTGCTGGGGCCTCCTTTCTGGGGAGGGTTTACATTTTGAGCAGGTTGGAAAATTCAGGTAGGCCTTATTCTCAGGGGATGGCTTATTTTCAGGGAAACATGGTAGTACACCAGGGTAAATACTCTTTGGGAAATAGGGCTCCACCAGAGCGATTTTACTGTTCTACTCCACATGCCAGTTGCCACCTACTCCAGGTCATTGTGTTGATACCTCCCTGGTGTGTCCCCTTGACATTATCAAGTAGGATACATTAGGAAGATGACCTGGGTGGCTAGACTTGCCAGTTGATTTTGTCCCTCTTACAGCAAAGTGCAGATGTTGGGATCATGAGCACTTCGGGCACAAGACTGTTTAAGAGCACATCATCAGGGAAAGGAGATGATTTAGGAGCACATAATGGGGGAAGGGCAGATGGCAGCCATAGTGGCAGGACTGGGCAATCTGACTAGTTAACCGAACAAAAAGAGACAGAAACAGCTAAAAACTGAGAACAAATAGTGAAACAAAATGTACTGTGAACACTACTTCATAAAGTATACCGTACATAACCAAATTAACCAGGAGACATGTTACTTAAAGTAATTTAGGATACTGTATCTGATTAATTAAGGCAGGTGCAAATAAACTTGGAGCAAAAAAAGTACAGTTACCCTGAGTCTTATAATCCTGATTGGTTGCTTTGGTAAACTGCTTCACTATTGCTCCCATTTTATTTGCACCTGTCTTGATAAATTCAATATACACCTAAAAGAAAGCTGACAATGCCATATTTCATGTTTGCAGGCAATCAGGCCTTATACATCGAATACTGATGGGACATAAAATTAGATAAGTAGAGAGGAAAGTGGGTTCCAGACAACCCTATTTCAAGGATGGGCAATGAGAATTGAGATGCAAATAATTTCCAGTTCATGCAGATTTTATATTAATTTATTTGTGCAGACAGAAAATGGACCAATCAAATGCCACAGCGGCCTCTTTTAATTGGTCCATTCCTAATTCTAAAATGTAAACATTTGCATAAAAATTACAATTAGCATTGAATCTACATCAACTTGGAGCTATTTGGAGTTATTTGCATCTGACTGACCATCCCTAGTGGTGGAATGATAATGTAATAGGTAGTTATATGTGATTACAATGTACTGCATTAGTTTATAACAAGACTCTAGTGGCAGTAGTTGTCATTGTTACATAAAGCACTAACGGAACCTGACACTAATGCCGTCTCTCAGCTTCACCCTGCACATAGGTTTTTCCAACATTCCTTGACCACACACACCCAGATCTCTGCCACCACACATCTGACAAGTGGGGAGAAGGCACACACGCAAATTAACTGTATGTTGACTCTTCTCTAAGGACATAGATAGCCTAAATAATGTTATATCATCTGTCAAAGGGAAGGGAAAATGATGCCTTGATTTAAAAAAATAAAAATAAAACAAACATTGATACTAGCATATAAACAATATAGCCCAGAGTAAAATAAAATTAATAAATAATTAAAGGAATACTTATGTTTCTGTTGGTCAGATCCAGTCCTTAAAGTGGATCCGAGATTAACTTTTACTCATTGCATAATTGTGTTCCTTTCCTATTGTTTATTGGGCATTCCACAAGCCAAATACTTTTTTTTTTGTGTTTTAATACTCTTATTCCCTATAAACTAAAGAAGCCACGCCCACAGGTTTTCAGAGAGCCAAGGCACTTACAGACAGTAGCAAGGGCTCGTGGGAGCTCAGTCTGGGCAGGAGGAGGGGGAGGTATTACTAGCCAGAGAGTTCAGAGGCAGAGGGGAGGAGGGAGGAGGAGGAGGGATTAGGTTTTTTTGCTCAAGATGCAGATAAGCCTGCCTCTGTGTAATGTTTACAAACAATATGGCTGCTTTCATTGTATCACCGGAATAATCAATCATATTCTATTAAAGCTGTTTGCAGCTAGATTTGCTGTGTAAACTATCTAAACTTTAGATAAGATATATAGACAAGTTACTTGTTATAGTTAGTTTTTCATCTCGGATCCGCTTTAAAAGGAACACGAGGTGTGAGACCTTTGGAAGCTGCCATATTTATTTCCTGTTAAACTATACCAGTTGCCTGGCAGTCCCGATGATCCTTTTGGTCAGTAGGGTCTAAATCACACACCTGAAAAAAGCATGCAGCTATTCTTGTCAGATTTGTCATAGACAGCTGATCTGCATGCTTGTTCAGGGTCAGTGGCTTAAAGTATTAGAGGCAGAGGATCAGCAGGACAGCCAGGCAATGTGCATTACAAGGAAATAAACATGTCAGCATCCATATTCCTCTCACCTCAAGTTTGCTTTAGGGTAAGAAACAGAGATGGTCAGTGACAAGAAAATAATTCCAGCATGCAAATGCCATGCGTATGATACTCAGGTTGGAATTAACAGAGAAACTAAACATTCTATTTCACATTCCAGAGTAACCCTTGTTAGAAGATCTTGCCAAGAAAATACTGTGTTCACCTGTTTTTGGACTTTTTTTTCATGATCAGAACATTAGGTGCAATCCAGCCTGGGGTTTCTGTGGATTCAGAAAACTTCCCATTCTGAATTTATGACAAATTAGAATTTTTGGTTTGAACTTCAAGCTAAAGAGGTCTTTGGTAGGTTACCTTAGACTTTACAGTAAACCAGGTCTGCTTTGAGTGTTTATTTGAATATGCATTTGATCTGTATGTGGAACAATAAAATCTGAAGAAACCCTTTGAAGCTACTGTGTTCCCCGGCATTTATGACTTTACGGCATTAGGATGAATTTTGGTCTTTTGATGTGAGATCCATTTCTGCTGTCTGTGAGTTATCTAAAGGAACGCTCTAGATTCTTGCCTAATATGTCTATAGGAAACTCTGTTGGTTATGGATGTTAGTTGTGACACGCTATATAGCAATGCTGTAAGACCCATAATACGTTCAACATAAGTTGCCCTTAAACGACAATTTTAGATTTTTTTTCATCTGCCATTGCCAAGCCTGTATTCTCAATATCAACTGAAAACCCATTAGTAAACAGGCCTGCTATAAAGTCTTGCATGGACACAATGCACCCTTGCAGGTGCCACCAGCAGCTTGCTCCAATGCTTCCATTCCTCACCTAACATTACATAGAGCTGCACACACTGCTTGACAGAGAACTTAACACGGTGTTTCTGTAATAATACTTCCAAAACTGTTTACCAAAACAATATGGACATTTTTTCCCCAAAAATGTAAGTTTACCTTATGGCTAGCTGCTCCCATTTGATATTTATGTTTACATTATTTTTCTATCAAAGGATAGGGCTTTAGTGCATAATTGTAGCATCTGTTTTGAATACAAGGTGTGAATGCTGCCTGCCTCTAGAGGGCTCTGCACGCCTCTGTCGGTAGTCATTCAGATGCAGCCTGGTCTGAGGATGCGCTGCCATTTCTCCACTGTTGTCTAAACAAATGTGTAAACAATTTTATGGCCAGCTGTTCCCAGGTATACATATGCTGGGTTGTTAATTAGTTAGAGGCTAGGGTCCCTTTCAAAAGCATAGCGTCATCGCGGTGGAAGGGTCCAGTACAGAATACTTTGCATGCAAACTGTTTTGGAAGCTAACATCCTCCATTAATATTAATTTGGTGCATCTGTTTTGAATGCATAATGTGTACCCTGCCTATAATTAAGGCCCCGCACACCTATGATGGTAGTCATTTAGCTGCAGCCTGCTTTGGGAAGCACTGCCACCTCTCCCTGCTGTCTAAAAAAAAATATGGAAAGATTATTTCAGAATTCTGGGTGAAAACATTTAAAATTCTGTACAGGCCTACAATTCCTCTAAATTAGGCAGGAGCAGGATGTGACATGAAAGTGAAAAGGCTCACACTCTAATGCCTTAAAATAATTCCCTATTCCCTCCTCCTCTCTATATGTATGTCCATGGGGTCTGGATTAGTGCCAGGGCTGGGACATATTACTTTTACCAAGTAGTAGGCAGAAACCGCCATACGTTTAAGCTCTCCCTGGCATCCAGAGAGTTAATAATTTGGAGATCGGATAGCCTTGTTCTATGCCAGAGGACAGGGTGTGGAGTAATCTCATGCCAAGCTTTGAAGCACCAGCAGATTTCACATATTTTGTATTAACCGCATGTAAGTCAAGAAACATATGCTAAAGGGGCTTTAGTATTCTTTTATCGACATTCTTCACACAGATCGTAACTATTCCTTATGAGCTTTATGCTGCCTCCTTAAAGATATTGTCGTAGCGATTCTTTCTATAATCTCGCCACATTTCTTATTCCTGATAACCTGCTGTGATTATCATGTGAGATAGGCCTGGCCAGCATTTTTTCCCCTGACTTTAGAAGCTAATTCCTGCTCCCATGCCTTTCTGTGTGTCAGTGTGAATTTGCTAATGGAAGTGAATGACACCAGGCACGGAGCTGGAACAGCTGAGCTAATGCTCCAAGCATTCTTTTAGGACCGGCTGGGGGAGGGAACACATGGATAACATTTTTCCATTTCTTAAACAGAATTTACACACACAACACTTGCACAACACACACAACAATTGCACAACACACACACACACACACGAAAAAAGTGTGTGTGGAAAAGTGTGTGAGGACCCACACAACTATGTGTGGGGAAGAAGGGGGGTGGCATTCAGGGTAAATGTGATCATTTTAATCTGCAGCTTTCTGCTTCTGTTGTTTGAAGGCATCCTCCACTACGGCATTGTTTTTTTTCTTCCCCCCCCCCCCTGTCTCTGTTGCAAAGAACTAAAAAGAGCATACCGAACAAATAACTCACATTGCACAGCAGAATTAAAACTCCAGATGGTGATGGCCATTGAAATTCAAATTCTATTCTCCAAAACATGAAGTGAATGAATCTATAATTTATTCTTTATTTCGTGCTTATTACATGATGATTTGCTATCCATAGGATATAGGAAATGAGGGTAATGAAGTAAGGGATTCAATAATTACTTGCACTAAAAAAAATGTATTAATAGAAAGCGTGCGGTAAAAACAGATTCCAGAAATAAATACTTATTATAAAATGTTGTTTACTAGAGTCTTTATTGGCCCATTTCACAAGGCTTAATGTAACTGGACAGGTGTGTGAATCCATCCCACTGTGCAGTACCGTAGCAGTGGCTCTGTGTCCGTGGCAGGAACGTAATGGAGTTGATTCACTAACCACTGTTTTTAATTGCTGTGGCAAACATCATAACACACATTATAGAAGTGTGTTATATACATAACACGAGTGGCATTGCGTGCGTAATGCATGCTATGTTACTTACGTAAATACCAGGAAATTGTCATGCACAATTTTAACAGTGTTTAGTCAATTAACTAAATTAACATTAATGAATGCTAAATGCATGTTGTAATACACATAGGATGCTCACCAGTTTATGGAGAAAAATATGAGTTAAGCGCACCATAAATGGGTTGATTTTTTCCCAGCGTGTCAAGTCATGCAATCCCTATCCAAATTGGAATTCATTAGGTTGTGACCTATTCCTGCTCTACATGGCAAACTTAAAGCGGAATATAACCCTGCATTTCAACTTTGCTCTAAAACATTATTTACAGCATATTATATGCAAAAAGCATTTTTTTTTTACTAGACTAGCATTGGAAGGGTTAAACACAGAGGTTTAAAGTTCAGTGGAGAGATATGCAGAAGTTCAGATTGTTACATTCTATTTAGTTATATGTATCTATTGAGAAATGTTACACACTCTTTGGCTGTCCTCCAACTCCTTCTCAGTCAGAGAGATGAGTCACATTCAACACTTAGATACATTTATGTAAACAAAATGTATCTATGTCAGCTTCGGATGCGTCTGCAGAAATCTCCAGGAACTTTAAAGCACCTTCCAATGCTGGTCTAGTAAAAAAAAATGCTGGTTGCATATAATATAATGTAAATAATGTCTTAGAGCAAAGTTGAAATGCAGGGTTATATTCCGCTTTAATTATGATAGATTTTAGCAGAAATCTATTGAGCATAGATCAATCTGCAAGAATTGTACTGCTTGATGCAATGCAACGCTATAGGCCTTCAAACCTCACCGCTCTTGTCCTGCACCCCCCCCCCCCCCCCCATGGGAATTTTCCAGCATGTTTGACTTTGAGTTTTATTAATTGCACAACATTGATTGAAAATTGATTGATTTACTATGTGCATGGCCAGCCTCAAATTTGGAGAATATATTAAGGAGATCAGAAGGAATAAGAGGAAATTTTTTTTTTCAAAAAGACCTTATAGTTTTTGAGAAAATCGATGTTAAAGTTTCAAAGGAAAAATATATACATTTAAAAACCCGCCGACTTTAACGGTTAATAGCAAAGCCTGCTTAAAATGTAGGAACACCAAATTCACAGGGTATATTAAGGGGATCAGTGGGAATAAGAGGAAAAATTTTTTTTTCAAAAAGACCTTATAGTTTTTGAGAAAATCGATTTTTAAGTTTCAAGGGCAAAAATGTCTTTTAAATGCGGAAAATGTCAGTTTTTTTTGCACAGGTAACAATAGTGTTTTATTTTCATAGATTCCCCCAAGTGGGAAGAGTTTTACTTACTTCGTTCTGAGTGTGGGAAATATAAAAAAAAAACGACGTGGGGTCCCCCCTCCCAGACCTCTTTAACCCCTTGTCCCCCATGCAGACTGGGATAGCCAGAATGCGGAGCACCGGCCGCGTGGGGCTCCGCACCCTGATTATACCAGCCCGCATGGTCCATGGATTGGGGGGTCTCGGAAGGGGAGGGGCAGCCAAGCTTTCCCCTCCCCCTCAGAGCCCTTGTCCAATCCAAGGACAAGGGGCTCTTCTCCACCTCCGATGGGCGGTGGAGGTGGAGGCCGCAATTTCCTGGGGGGGGGTTCATGGTGGCATCTGGGAGTCCCCTTTAAAAAGGGGTCCCCCAGATGCCCACCCCCCCTCCCAGGAGAAATGAGTATAGAGGTACTTGTACCCCTTACCCATTTCCTTTAAGAGTTAAAAGTAAATAAACACACAAACACATAGAAAAAGTATTTTAATTGAACAAAAAACATAACCACGAAAAACCTGTCCCTTTAAAAGCCAGTTCCCATGCAATATCCTCGGAAATATACTAATCAGTTACAATGTAACAAAGTTGTTACAATGTAACAACTTTGTTACTTTGTAACTCCACCGCACCCGACGTCACTCGCCGCTCACCCGCCAGCCGCCGCATACACGCTATACACGTGAATTTGGTGTTCCTAAATTTTAAGCAGGCTTTGCTATTAATTAAAGTCGGCGGGTTTTTAAATGTATATATTTTTCCTTTGAAACTTTAACATCGATTTTCTCAAAAACTATAAGGTCTTTTTGAAAAAAAATTTTTCCTCTTATTCCTTCTGATCTCCTTAATATATTCTCCAAATTTGAGGCTCTTAGCACTTAAGGGGGCTTTGCTATTAACCCTTAAAGTCGACGTCTTTTTTATATTATACGGGAGCGTAATATTACGCGATTACGGCAGACTGTGTAATTTCAATGGGAATTTACTGTCTTACGCGTAATTTGTTACGCGTAATAACGTAACCTACGGTCTACGCTTAATTAATTAATTAATTAATTAATTAAGCGTAATACCGTAACCTTACACGTAACGCTTACGGTGCATTTGTAGTGAATTACGATGCGTAATTACGCTAATGCGTAATTTCGGCCCAGCACTGATTCCGTGGCACTGTACAATGTAAGAAAACAAACAAGGGATACATAATGATACAGGCAATGATATACATCAAATATGAACACTGATACAAAATACAGAACTGCTGATTACAATAGCAAATTTAACATGATGACTAAAATGTATAAAAGCAATGATGGCTGCATGCGTTTCTTTGCTGGTCACCATGGTTAACAATGGAAGATCAATGATTTCAAGTATCACCCTCTTTTTAACATGTCAAGTCTCCCATTCTAACTCAATGAGCCTGACGTAATGATCTCCAGCCTTGTGCTCGTCAACATTCTCACCTGAGTTAACAAGACAATTACTGAAATGATCTCAGCAGGTCCATTAATGACAGCAATGAAATGCAGTGGAATGTATTTTTGGGGGATTCAGTTAATTTTCATGGCAAAGAAGGACTATGCAACTCATCTGAACACTCTTCATAACATTCTGGAGTATATGCAAAATGCTATTATAAAAACTTAAGCACCAACTTTTTTCCAATATTTTTGACAGTCTCAAAACTTTTGGCCAGGACTGTAAGTCTTCCACAATGCATCACATGCAATGATGTACAGTTAACAAGCTGACACATCATTGCATTCCAGCAGTTATGGGGGTGTGTTCAGCTATTAGGGACAACAAAGGGATGATTTGTATATTCAGCAGTTATAAACTGGGGGAGACCTCATATTCTCACTCTAACCTTAATTAATCGCAAATACTGTACCTTCTGTCTTTTTTTGGTCTTTTTAGCCCCTTTCACACTCCTAGGAGTTGTGGTTCCCCATGAGCTTGCTGGGCAATCTCTAACTCTGGGTGAAGTAAGTCTTTCCTCATAGATCCATATTAATCCATGCCATGCACTGGCGAGGACCAACCGGTTTGAAACTGTCTGTATGCATGTTGGATTATTGTGGCACTGTACAATTAACAACAAGCTGAAACATCTTAGCATTCCAGTGGCTCTGGAGGTGTGTTTAGCTTTTGGGGACAAAAAAGATAAAATTTGCATAATCAGCAGGGATGCATTGTGGGAGACCTCATATGCTCACTCCAAACTAAATAATTGCAAAAACCTTTTATTTTAAGAAGGCGAACTTCTGGTTTTAAAAGCATTTTTAGTAAGAGGGCTTTTTGCTCATTTTTAGCACCTTCACACTCTTAGGAGATGTGGTTCACCATGAGCTTGCTGGGCAATATGTAATATATGTCGTCATGCTGTAACATATGGCTTTACATGTTGTTATACATCATGAGTAAAGTCTGACACTTAACACCTACCGTATTTTCCGCCGTATAAGACGCACTTTTTCTCCCCTCAAAATGGGGAGAAAAAGTCCCTGCGTCTTATACGGCAAATGCAGGGAATCCCCGACTTCCGAACACCCGCCGATACGAACCGCCGCTATGTCGGGGATTCCCTGCATTCGCTGAGTTGTGTGGTCTGCTCCCCTTGCAATTTGATAGGTGCATAGATGTATGTATATATCCCTGGCTCACCCCGTGTGACCGCTTCCCCTCACGGACTCACTCCCCTGTCCGTGTCCGCTTTCCTCCCGGCATATGTTGCTACATTCCCCCCGCATGTGTGGGCTCCCCTCCCCGCTTGAGTGTGCGCTGCCCCCGGGATCAGTATAGCAGCAGCAGTCTTACTTTACCAGCGGCTCCCCGGATCGCAGACCTGGTCGCTTGTCTCGCCGCTCCTCTAGTGATGACTGTATTGATGACGCGTATTGCAGAAGCCATCGCTAGAGGAGCGGCGAGACAGGCGACCAGGTCTGCGATCCGGGGAGCCGCTGGTAAAGTAAGACTGCTGCTGCTATACTGATCCCGGGGGCAGCGCACACTCAAGCGGGGAGGGGAGCCCACACATGCGGGGGGAATGTAGCAACATATGCCGGGAGGAAAGCGGACACGGACAGGGGAGTGAGTCCGTGAGGGGAAGCGGTCACACGGGGTGAGCCAGGGATATATACATACACCTATCAAATTGCAAGGGGAGCAGACCACACAGCTAGCGGGTAAACCTATAGATACATGGGGACACCTGAGGGCACATGGGGACCACACTGGGGACTCCAGAGGACACATGGGGGACACCTGAAGGCACATGGGGACCACATAGGGGACACCTGAGGCCACATGGGGGAACACCTGAAGCCACATGGGGGACACCTGAGGGCACATGGGGACCACACTGGGGACTCCTGAGGGCACATGGGGACCACACAGGGGACTCCTGAGGACACATGGGGGACACCTGGGAGCACCTGAGGGCACATGGAGGACATTAATTGAAGGAGAAGATCTACAAGACGCTCCTGAATATGGACGCACCAGGTTTAGTATTTTTTTTTCTTCCCTGGATTTTGCCCTCTAAACCTGGGTGCGTCTTATATTCCGGAGCGTCTTATACGGCGCGAAATACGGTAAATAGTGCATAAAAAATAGAGAGCAAGCAAATAACAAATGAACAGGCACAAACACTGTAACTGCTATCTGTCTACTCACCAATATTGGCGAGCATAAAATAGAGGCACAAGGTAAAATGGGTGTATTAATCTAAGTGATAAATACCATTGTGAATTGTGCACCAAATGAAAAATATTTATAGAAGTAATGACAATAGTAAAACATTTGCTAATGTTACCAATATTTTACTACAGCTAAACCTGACCCTACTTTTACACAGAACCCTTCCTCCCCGCTCCCGATGCCTAACCCTAAACCCCCCTTCCTGACGCCTAACCTTGAAACCCTGCTTCCTGATGACTAACAATAACCCCTTAAAACCCCCTTCCTAACAGCTTATCCTAAAACACTCGTTCCTGACGCCTAACCCTTAAACCCCCTCTTCCTAATGCCTAATCGTATAACCCTACTACTTGACGCCTAACCCTTAAACCCCCCCAACCCCCCTTCCTAACGCCTAACCGTATAAACCTCCTTCTTGACGCCTAACCCTTAAACCCCCCTTCCTGACTCCTAACCTTTAAACCCAGCAGCTTGCTGTTGCTACAGCCCTGGGCATACCATCACTCACCCAATCTCTGCCACTACATGTCATGTTTACCTGCCACTGTCACTCTCCAACACATCTTTGATGACCTGCTGGGACTGCTATGCCCCTCTCCTCCACCCTCTGTCCCTTCTTGTACAGTATGATGAAAGTTGGAGCCCCAGCAAAAGCATCTTCAAAGCTTCCGATGGTGCTCCTTATAGGTCCACTAAATGGATGAGAATCCTCCTCAGTATCCCTGTGGCAGGGACATGACTGATATGGACTTTGCACGTGCTCCAAGCAAGTGCAAAGTAATGTTCATCTGCCTTCCTGTTTGATGGGAAACATTGCATCCTGGCAGCATCAAAGGGCAACTGGGCGATAATTTCACCCAAGCATGCTTTGTACAACCCTGCCAGTTGCTATGTGGTATGGGTCAGTGACGTAGCTAGGGTGTTTGACACCCGGTGCGGATAATTTACCGACACCCCCCCCCCCAAAAAAAAGTGAAGCGCGCCGCGGTAAAAAATGTGCGTGTTCATGCCGTGAGTGGGCGTGGCCATGAGTGGAGCCAAACATACATGAACTTAGCAGCGGTGTAAGCTACAGATAACGGGCCTGCCCATTGAAATACTGGATGGAGCCCTGTCCTTTATTTAGATAATTTACAATCAGTATAGGCATAGATCAATTTTGATTGGTCAATCACTGACCAATTTTACCACCCCAATGCAGTAAGTGAGCCAACAGACAATGAATTTGATTAACAGAGCTAAAATTGGCTAATCAAAATTGTATGTGTGTACCAGGCTTTACAGCTAATACTGTACATACTTAAAGTAGCAGGGATCAGCATACAATACAATCAGTAAAGGCACAGAGTAACACCTTATACTGTACACACAGGAGGTAGATCAGCACACAGTGCAGGCACTGGAGAAAAGCTTATACTGTACATACTGTAGGCAGCAGAGATCAGCACACTGTGTAGCGCGCCACGCCAAAAAATAGGTGTGGCCACAGGTGGAGACAAATTTACATGAACCTAGCAATGGTGGGACATTAGACTAGGACAGTGGTGGTGAACTTTTTGGAGGCCGAGTGCCCAAACTGCAACCCACGAGTCACTTATCGCAAAGTGGCAACAGCAATTTAAACTAAATACAAATGTTTTAAATCATACATGAACATTATGGAATACCCAAGTTGAAAATAAACTGTGAAGATAAACAATTTCATCCATCCTACTCCTGAATAAATGAATTCATTTTTTTAGAACCTCCCAGTTTTATTTTCTGTTTTAAAAAGCTAAAACAGTAGGTTTAATGCTATTGTCTCATATGATGATTCAGCTTTTCCCATAGTCTTGCAGTTAGCAATCATGTGACCCCCAACAAGACAAATTAAGCAATCATGAGGCCCCTATCAAGACAAATTCAGAAATGATGAGGCCCCCAACAAGACAAATTCAGCAATCATGAGGCCCTCAACATGACAAAGTCAGCAATCATGAGGCCCCCAACAAGACAAAGTCAGCAATCGTGAGGCCCCCAACAAGACAAATTCAGCAATCATGAGGCCCCCAACAAATCATGAGGCCCCCAACAAGACAAATTCAGCAATCATGAGGCCCCCAACAAGACAAATTCAGCAATCATGAGGCCCCCAACAAGACAAATTCAGCAGTCATGAGGCACATAAATAGACAGCATTTCACATAAATAGGCAGAATGCCCCCTTAATATGGTAGACACCTCTCACCTGGCTTCTGAATTCTCCTCTACTGGCTGCTGTGCCTGTCAATACTGTTTTTGGCTGGAATGGTGGATGATGTGTGAGCTGAAAGGCCTGGCCGTGATGCTGTGGCCTGGCTGGCGGTGATGCTGTGGCCGATGTTGTGGCTGGGTTGGCTGGCAGTGATGCTGTGAACTGGCTGGCGGTAATGCTGGCCTGACTGGTGCTGATGCTGTGGCCTTTTTGTCAGTGATGCTGGGCTGGCTGGCCTGGATAGTTTAGGTAGCGCCAGGAATCCCCCAATTTAGGTAGTGAGTGACAGGCGCCCCCCCTTTAGGTATTGAGTGACAGGCGCCCCCCATTTAGGTAGTGAGTGACAGGCGCCCCCCATTTAGGTAGTGAGTGACAGGGCCCCCCATTTAGGTAGTGAGTGACAGGGCTTCCCATTTAGGTAGTGAGTGACAGGGCCCCCCATTTAGGTAGTGAGTGACAGGGCCCCCGTTTAGGTAGTAAGTGACAGGGCCCCCGTCTAGCTAGTGACTGACAGGGACCCCCGTTTAGCTAGTGAGTGACAGGGACCCCCATTTAGCTAGTGAGTGACAGGGACCCCCATTTAGGGGGTGAGTGACAGGGACCCCCATTTAGAGGGTGAGTGACAGGGACCCCCATTTAGGGGGTGAGTGACAGGGACCCCCATTTAGGTAGTGAGTGACAGGGACCCCATTTAGGTAGGTAGTGACAGGGACCCCCATTTAGGTAGTGAGTGACAGGCGCCCCCATTTAGGTAGTGAGTGACAGGCGCCCCCATTTAGGTAGTGAGTGACAGGCACCCCCATTAGTGAGTGACAGGTGCCCCCATTTAGGTAGTGAGTGACAGGGACCCCCATTTAGGTAGTGAGTGACAGGGACCCCCATTTAACTAGTGAGTGACAGGGAACCCCGTTTAGCTAGTGAGTGACATGGACCCCCGTTTAGCTAGTGAGTGACAGGGACCCCCGTTTAGCTAGTGAGTGACAGGGACCCCTGTTTAGCTAATGAGTGACAGGGACCCCCGTTTAGGTGAGTGACAGGGACCCCCATTTAGGTAGTGAGTGACAGGGACCCCCATTTAGGTAGTGAGTGACAAGCACCCCCATTTAGGTAGTGAGTGACAGGCGCCCCCATTAGTGAGTGACAGGTGCCCCCACTTAGGTAGTGAGTGACAGGGACCCCCATTTAGGTAGTGAGTGACATGGACCCCCATTTAGGTAGAGACAGGGACCCCCATTTAGGTAGTGAGTGACAGGGACCCCCATTTAGGTAGAGACAGGGATCCCGATTTAGGTAGTGAGTGACAGGGACCCCCATTTAGGTAGAGACAGGGACCCCCATTTAGGTAGTGAGTGACAGGAGCCCCCCCTCTAGCTGCCGCTCCCACCACCTACCTTGTAGCGTCAGTCAGACCTCAATCAGCGGGCGACCCGACCAGTAATGTCACTTCCGCATATCAGTGCGGTGTGCTAGGTCCTAGCGCCCGCACTATTGGTCGCCGCCTGATCGAGGTCTGATGCGGCTAGAGGGGGGGGAGCGGCAGCTAGAGTGGGGGGAGCGGCAGCCGGGGGGGGCAGCTTTTTGCCATACTTGCGGTGCGGACCCCCATGCCCTGAGCGCACCCCCTCTAGGGTGGCTGGGGTCACCCCACCTGGTGCGGGTCGCACACCCCCCGCACCTCCGTCACAACGCTACTGGTATGGGTCCAGGTAAAAGTAACGTTGTCTGATTTTAGAACTGGACAGGTGAGTCAGGAACTAAGATATGGCTCCATCTCTATTAAGGCTCCCACTAGTTGCAGACACCACTATTCAATGATCCTAAGTTTTCTTCTCATCTATCATCAACATAACTGTTCTGAAGAAGCAGGCAAACCTCTCTACAGAGGCAGCCACTACATCACTCTCTTTGCAGCTTGGTTTGACAAAGCCCTGTTAAAGAGATTTCAGACTGCACAGAAGTTGCAGAGTGCTGGAGGTGTTGACTTGGGATCACTTGAGACGACAAGGAAAGTCATAAAAATATAAACTAAAGCATTTGTTTTTAAAGTAAGAAATGCAGAATTAGGCTAGCCCTAACTTGTTCAGCACTATTATGTGCTTCTCATATGAAGGCAATAGAGAGTGAGGGCTCGTTTCCACTATCGCGAATCTGCATGCGTCCAACGCATGCAGATCCGCACATGTAATGCAAGTGGATGGGCCTGTTTCCACTGTAGCGTTGTTGAGGTGCGTTTTTTTCAGCGTGAAAAAAACGCACAAAAGAGCCAACGATTTCGCCTGCGTCGGGAATCCGTGCGAATCGCCGCTAATGTATTTAATAGTAAAAACGCATGCGTTTGTTACATGCGTTTTTACCCGCGATTTCGCGTGCGATTTCGCACCTTTTTCAATTTTATTTAGCCCTGGCAGTGTCATGGTTAATTTCGCATGGCACCCTGCCATGCGAAATCGCAGGCGAAATCGCGGGTAAAAACGCATGTGGAAACGCATCCGCATGCGTTTTTACAAGCGTCGGAATGCGGCCGAAATCGCGTCGCAACAGTGGAAACAAGCCCTAAGACTTCATGTTCATGAAAGTAAAAGCTTAAATACTGGTTACAATAGGATAGGCCCTTAGAAAATTTAACTTTTATTGGGTTAATTAACCAATTAAAGACAACTGGGCAAATACATTTGTCCAGTGTTGTTGTGGAGAGTGGATAGTTTGTTATTATATGAGACACATGTGGTATCATTTTAACCGTGACAAGTTGTAGAATACATTTTGGTGTGTCTAAAAGCTGTGACCCACGTCACATAAAAAATAAGTAGGGACAAACTCAATCAAACATAAAAAGTCATTTTCAGAATTATGATCAAACTTGGGAAAGTTTTAGCAACACTGCAAGATACATATGTGGTATCATTTTAACTGTGATAGGTAGTAGAATAGAGTTTTAAGAGCTTTAGGGTTGAGGCACATATATCCTGTATTCTTTTTAGTCACAAACTGAATCAAAAGAAATTAAATTTTCACATATTCTGTACCAAAATAAAAGATTTGTAAAATGAAAACAAAGTGACAGAATATAAAAGAAAAAAAAACATATATTGTTACCTTAGGAACCTGGCTTTTTAAATATGTATGCCACAAGGGTATATAACTATTATTTTTGAAAATAAGGTCTTGTAATCAACAATAGTGTACAATGAAAAAGCAAAAAGCAAAAAAAGACACCTTTATTTCCAAATACAATTTTGTCACCATACATTGTGGTAGGAACATAATCTAAATAACCAGGATGGATAAGCAAATAAAATTAGTGGGTTTATTTACAGTCAGCACTGTTTAATGTAAAGCTATAATGGATGTAAAAGGAGAAATAGTGTCTTTTTCCCCCCTTTTTTTCCCCTTTAAAATGCATAGAAAATAAGGTGATTACTGAACAAAATTATCCCACACTTAAAGTCTAATTTGTCCTGAAAAACAATATAGGTGTGATAAGTAGTAATAAAGTTATTGGCGAGTGAATGGGCGCAGCACCTCAGCACCTGTATTTTAAAATTGCTCTCATCCTTAAGTGGTTAGGATAATTAATCTACCTGGTGCTAGCTGCGTGTGCACACCAATCGCTGCTGCTCCGCGCCGATTCGCCGCTACCCGCCGCGCCGCCCCCCCCCCAGACCCCATGCGCTGCCTGGCCAATCAGTGCCAGGCAGCGCTGAGGGGTGGAACAGGACGCCCTTTGACTTCGCAACGTCGATGACGTCGGTGACATCATCCCGCCCATCGCCATAGCGACGGGGGAAGCCCTTATGGAAATACCGTTCAGAACGGGATTTTCGGACAGGCTTGATTGCCGGAGGTGATCGAAGAGGGTAGGAGGATGCCACTGAAACAGGACAAAAACTGCGCACAAGAATGAACCATCGCCGTTTTAAAATTAATGAGGGTAAAATGGACACACCAGTGGGCCAACACTTCTGTGAACCAGGACACAGCATGCAAGATCTAAAAGTACTTGTTCTTAAGGGTAACTTCAAAAATGATCAATCAAGAAGAATTTCTGAGTACAAATTCATGAAAATGTTCAAGACATTAACAGAAGGTTTAAATTGTGGAACAGGATTCATGACACCTTATGTAACATGATTGATTTGGCTTCATGATTTTTTAGAAACCTGTTGGATTTCATGTATGGTTGCACTAACTCACTGGCTCCAGCCTGCTGATCACCTGACACCTAATGGATAAACAGTAACCAGCACAACTGTCATCTTCGTGTTTACCATATCTGCATCAGTGTTTTACTTCAGCTTACATCTGGAAATATGCCTGAAGAGGGGGACTAGATCCCAGAAAGCTTGCATCATTTAAAGAGAAACTCCAACCTAGAATTGAACTTTATCCCAATCAGTAGCTGATACCCCCTTTTACATGAGAAATATAATGCTTTTCACAAACAGACCATCAGGGGGCGCTGTATGACTGCTTTTGTGCTGAAACCCCTCCCAAAAGAAGCTCTGGGACCGCGGTACTTTTGGCAGTTTGTTACAATGTAACAAGGTTCACAGACAGGAAATAGCTGTTTACAGCTGTCTCTAACAGCCAAAACAGCTAGGAGCAGCTACATAATCTGCCCACAGTAAAAATGTCACCATGTAATAAATGTCAGAATGTAAATTGGGGAGAGGAAAGATTTTACAATGAGCAAACACTGACTAAATCATTTATACATAATTATGGTAAAAATGAAGCACTTTTTTTTACTACATCATTTTCACTGGAGTTCCTCTTTAACTCTATTAGTTAGCCATTAAAAGGAATTATTTTTTTACAAAACATTTTTTTTTTCTACCTATATAATTTGTTTGGCTAACACGGTACAGAAACTTTTTTGCTACTCTCTGCTCTAAAGTATACACAACAGCATAATAACCTTTAAACAAAAACATTTCTATGTTACAGCTGATAAAAATCCTAAAATAAATCTGCACTGTATCTACTTCCTGATTCGTGGAAGCAGACATATTGTTAACAGCCTGTGCTTTCAAATGAGCTTATCTGCTATCTCTGCCATGGTAGTCATGTGACACAGGGAGAGATCAAATTTCAACTTGTAGTTAGACACAGATGAGGGGGAAATCAGACAGGCTAAACTCTCTAAATACATAGAGGGTGCATTTATCTTTGTTTTCCTTCTTCCCTGTGCAAGAGTTCAGGTCCACATTAAATAATGTGTATATATATGTCATTGTTGCCCCTATTTATTTTAATTTACCCAATAAAAGTTAAATTTAAGTGCCTCTAGGGGCCTATCCATTTGGAACCTGTTTTTGATATTTATTTCCTCCAGTGCTTTATCTTAATTTTTTGTGTCTACAGTAATGGCCTTCAGTTCTGGAGCCAAGGGCTGTATGACCTGTATCACTTTCACCAGTAAAATGAAATAAAAACACCACACACTAGAGAATATAAACCATGTGTCGTATAGGGTGGATGCATAATACAAGGAGCCCCTAAGACACCCCCTCAGTGTGTAAATGCAGAGTATATCACAGAAGAAACTGTGCTCTCACCTCTTCACTGGAGTCCAGTACTGTACCTTCAATCTGTCCGCTCACCACTCTCCCTAGTGCCCAGCATCTCCTACCACATGTAGCATGATTACACGCTACACGAAGAGAGCCAGCACTAGAGGAAGCTGAAAACATTCAGGATGGTCACACAGGTACAGCATTGGACTCCAGAGGGAGAGGTTCGAGCGCAGCTTCTGCTGCCTTTACACACTGGACTGGCGGAGTGCAGGAGAGGGGCTGGACAAGGGGACAGAGGGAGGCATAAAGGGGGCAGAAGGAGGCACAGTAGTACAGAGGGAGGCACAGAGGGGCGCATACAGAGCCAGATCATCCACATGGCAACTTAGGCAGGTGTCTAGGTCCTGGAGATGGTCTAGGGGCTGGTTTATGCTAACCTCCAACAAATCTTTCCAAAAAAGCTAAGTGGCCATCAAGTGTGGGCCCAAAACTGTTGCTTGCCTAGGGCACCATTTCAGTTTAATCCATCTCTGGATGCACAGGGGAACAGAGGTGGCACAGGGGGACTGAAGGTGGCACAAGGAGACTGAAGGAGGCACAAAGGGGCGGTGCTAAATCAGGGGCATAATGCTCCCTAAGACCAATGGCATTCCAGGCAGTGGCCTGTAATAACTGTGCTTAAAAATGCCCCTGGGTGTGTACATAACAACACACTGCCTAAAGTTCTTCTGTTGGGGACAGGAGTGATGGAACAAGACAGAGAGAAGCAATAGTGAGGTCCAGAACTGACAACTGTTACTGCAGTGAAGATAACGACTGACCTTCCTTACCTATGGAAAGCAATTGTTGTCGGTGGTGATACATGCTTGGCAGTGCTGAATTAGTCAGCAGTAGGCTAGCTATGAGGGTTTTTTTTTATTGACTTTAGACAGCTTTTAAGTTAGAGGTGAGTACAAATTAGTTTTTACCCTGTAGGACATTTTTGAACTCTTGTCTGCCTGTCTGACATGTTACATCACTCACAGAAGATGGCAGGAATAGACTGCCAAATCAGCTGAATGAGAAGCAGCAATGGGTTGTGTGATCTGTCAACGTTTACCACAAAGAAGCTTTTATTGCTTGCTCTGAATTATACTAAAGGATCCCTAAATCATCCATGACAGAGCAAACCAAGTACCGCTATAAATGTCAACAAAGAAGTAAACTGGAAAACAAGCAGTAGTTGTAAAAGGGCAGCTGGGGAGTCTATTGGAGACATCACTGTGAAGACTGGGGAACAATTATTTCAGAGGTTGGAAAGGAGAAGAAAGTACTGCAGCTCTAGGACTGCTCTGTGCCTATAAATAGCAGCATCCATTGTGTCGGTCATACGGAGGAAGCACAGGACCGGGACGGAGTGTTTAGTGGACATAAACTACAAAACCATGCACTAGAGGCTAGAGACCAGCTATAACAGCAATCACCATTCAAATTGCTGCACCCAAGCCATTTCCTATTGAACATAATGTATATGTTATTGGCCTGACAACTCTACATGAAGGTCTACCTCCCAACTTTTTGACAGAAGAAAGAGGGACACTTAAAGAGGAACTGTAGTGAAAATAGCATAATAAATAAAAGGGGTATTTTTTACTATAGTAATTTATGGATTATTTAGTCAGTAATTGCCCATTGTAAATGTTTTCCTCTCCCTGATTTATATCCTGAAGTTTATCACTGGTGGAGACATCTTTAGTTCTGCCAGTAGATTTGTATGGAATACGCTTTTACTGAGAGTTCTATGCACAAAAGAGATATTGGCCTCAATTCACTAAGCTTATCTCCTGTCTTTAATAACGTTTCTAGAGTTATCACCATGGTGATGAGGCATGTAGTATTCAGAAAACATTTTACCTCAGGCAAACCTAAAGTTTCCTCTTCTGTCTTTAAGTTAACTCTTCATTCCTTAAAATAACTCCACAGATAAAATACACTTAAGGACCAGCTAACGCCCATAGGCGTCAGCAGGTCTTAAGTGGGTTACCATGGAAACTTTCCATGTCAGTTCACGGAGGGTGTCTCCGTGAACAGCCGGAGAGCCGCCGATCGCAGTTGGAAAAAGCTGTTATTTCCCCACAACGCAATGAGGTTCACAGACAACAAACTGTCAGGACCATGGTCATGACATCACACTGTGGGAGGGGTTTCACCACAATATCAGCCACACAGACCCCTGATGATCTATTTGAGAAAAGCTAAAGATTTCTCAGAGGAAAGGGGGTATCAGCTACTGATTGGGATGAAGTTGAATCCTGGGTTAAAGTTATGACATGCCCTTGCCACACATCTAAGCACACCCCTGCCAAACCTTTAGCCATGCATATCACAAAGAATATCACAAAGAATTCAGAAGCAACATTTTATAATTTAAACCACAATGGTCCTCTTTATCATCAGTACTTTACCAAAATTTTAACATTTGATAAAAAATATAATTATAGGAATAAAGTCAATTACATTTTTAGTAGAAAAAGACACATATTTACTTAGATCTGTTCATCAGTTCTGAAAGAAGGACAAATGAAGATGAAGAAATAGGGGCAGATGGACTGGGTTCCCAAAGAGGGACTGTCCCTCCAAAAAAAGGGACAGTTGGGAGATATGCATGAAGGTAAGGTTTTTTTTGGAAAGGTAGAGCCCAGGATAGCTGTTCACTTTATTATGTGCCAATGGTGCCCCAGCACCCTGGAGATACTTAGAGATCCATGGAGGTAAACTAGGCCTATTGTGCGATGCATTTCACATGCTATTTCCAACACAGTGAAGCACCTGTTCACTATCACTGTGAAGTTGTAGCTCTGGAATTTATATGCAGTTTTTAGAGTCAGACAACAGCAACAGGGTGGATTTTGCTTCATTACACATTCCCTTTAACACAGCTAAAAAGAATAACTACCATGCAATTTTGTTTTGTGCATTCTCATAGAGATAACAGCTGCTGTATTAGTTGAGTGACAGGTTCCCTTTATGCTTCATCCACTGTAAGCCCATGCTGTAACTTTAAAACCCTCATGTCTTCTTACGCATTCTGTCGTACTGTCTGCACAGAGATTACTGCAAAGTCATTTATCTCCTGCATTCTAACCGACTGCAGACTATCATTCCTTGCAACGCTATTTTTGTAACTTCCTATTCACCTTATTTATATTTTAGAGCCTTAACTGGTGTTACGTACTGTGCAATGACAAGTATGCATCACAGTTTATTGTATAAACTGAACACAAAATAACCAATAGTATATCCAGTTTATTCTCAGCTTTTACTATTACTCGGTCGTCAGCTTTATTTTATTTGTTGTCTTGAGCAGCCTAGAACTCCATAAAACATCCATTCTGTGGCATGAATATTAAATCATGTATTATTTCCACTGATGTGAATATCTTTACTATAAATTCAAATGATTACACTGGAGTTTTACATGCATTATGCGGGAACAATAGATGTAGAATAATAGGGTTTGATTATTTCTGTTTCCACCTGTTAATGAGCTGATATGAAATGACTTCCATGTCAGAGATTTGGGATGACAAAGTTTCAGTCTAACAGGGATATTTTCCCTCTATTGCTCCCTTTTCCATGATGTGAACTAGAGAGAGAGAGTGTGACTGCAGCAGGTGAACAGAAGAGATCCCAATAGGACAGACCTCACTATGAAGGTCTCTAAGGTTGAGAGCACAGTTGTCTGTGCCTTCGTTTTCAGGCATGTGCATTTCCGTGCTCTTGTGTTTTGTAAGCATTTACATTTTGCATTTTTAATAAGCTGCCTTTTAAATAAGACAGGGAACACTCTTGCACTTTCTTGTGTCTATGTAGTAGTGCGTTCAGGTTTGTGATTTGTGTGATTCCCCCCCCCCCCTTTTTCTACCCACCAACAGAGCTTTCGGTTGGTGGGCTCTGATCCCTGGCAGCATATTTATTTATTTTTTTATTTATTTGTATTTTTAAAAATAAATATTGCTATTTTTTAAAATTATTTTCTTTATAACCCCGCCCTCCCTCCCCTGCTAACCAATGATAGCGATTGGCTGTATGACAGCGGATCACTCCTGTGTGTCTCAGGGGGACAGCTGTGTCACACAGCTGTCCCCTATACATCGCTGTACTATAGTAAATAGATGGCGGTTTCGCCGTTTAACAGTCTCCTAGCGGCGATCGCCACTGGGAGGCTGATGACGTAGCGAAGCGTGCAATCTCCTGCAATCTCCGCCCCTAGGACTACGCCAATTGGCGTGGAGTGGTCCTGGGGCTCCCGCCACGTCCACGGCATGGAGAGCTCGGCAAAAGCTTAATGGCCAGTTCAGCCATGCGCATTTTACCATCCATGGCAAAACACACACAGTGGCGTAACTAAGGAGCTTTGGTCCCCCGGTGCGAGTTTTACATGGGGCCCCAAGCACTTGATCAATATGGAGCCCCAAAACCTACCAAGGACAGCTGCAGTGTCAGAAAAGTATATTCAGAGTAGGACAATAGCTTGTTAAGGATTACCACAATTCAATGCTTACGGTATATAGAGGTGTTCATTAGCAGCATAGCACCAATAGAAATTCTAATAAGATGGATGCAGGAGAGCCCCTAGTGGGCCCCCCTGGCCCAAGGGCCCCTGTACGGTCGCTCCCTCTGAATTGCTATGCCACTGAACACACATGATTGCAGCAAGTGTGTTCCATGCCTTTGAATCTGTTTTTATAAAATGCATGCCTTTGCCGCTCCATTGTATGCAAATTGCTTGCCATTCGCACAAGGTGACCCTTTTCTCCTAGGAGATATTTTTTATTCTTCGATTTCAAATGTCTTTTTCCTGCTCTGCAATTGGAAAAGTACCAAGAAGAAGATGAAAAAGTACTGTCATATTTCCTTGCTTGCTGGTAGCTTAAAAAGCATTTTATTGGTAAGGTGTTAAAATATCACCCAGGAGAAAACATTGGAGAAAGAGTGATTTGAATAAGGGCCAATATGTTGGAAAAATGAACTTATGTAATTTTAAAGTGCACATAAAATTGCATTGTTGACAATCGCTCACTAATTTAATTTAGACTTACATCATATGCAGTGAGCCCTCCATCTCACTGAGGAATTATCCAGGGGCTTCCCTTTACATAAGTATACTTTAAAGTGAACCAGAGACGAAGCACCCTCATTTATTGTACCATATATATCAGTGGGAACATTAGAGAAAACACCTACCCTGCTCTCTGTTTCATCCGTCACTGCTCAGCCTGCTTGTTATCAGCCCTGATAAAATCCCAGACTGAGCAATATAGTATCCAGTAGCTGTAGGCTGCAACATGGCTGGCTGTTGTATGTTCTTAGCCTGCTTACTGGCTACTGCGACACCCCTCCACCCCTCCTCACTCCCAGACACACCAGCACCTCCCCCTCCACTGCCCACCATACCACCAGGCAGGCTGCCTGAGGCCTAGTGTGGGTCTCTGGCTAAAGGCCTCAGGGCCTGAACCTGAGGCCTCTGGCAAGATACTCCACTAGGCTTCAGGCGGCCTGAGCCCAGACAGCTCACCACCACCATGCCTGAGTGAGCCAGAGGCCTCCAGCCAGACCTGACCCACCACCACTGATCTTGGAGGATCTTACAATCTAATCACTACCATAGTCATAGTCCTACATAATGTCCTACCATATTATTATTATAGCACTGGCATCTTCTGCAGCACATTACAGAGTACATAGTCAAGTCACTGACTGTCCTTATAGGAGCGCAAAATCTAATCCTACCACCCTCCTAGTGTAATGTCCTACCATATTATTATTCTGTATTTATATAGCACTGACAGGTTCTGCAGCACATTACAGAGTACATAGTCATGTCACTGACTGTCCTCAGGGGAACTCACAATCTAATCCAATCACAGTCATAGCCCAATGTCTCACCATAAAATTATTATGTATTCACATAGCACAGAAAAAAAATTCCAGCTCTTATACTTCTTTTTTGTCACCGCCACACCTCCAGACAGTTTTTTTGCCGACCAGGACACTGGGATTACCAAGCCTCCACAACTGTTCCACGAGCCCTACTCTCACGGGGTGAGTACAATCCAAACCATATGTGATATGCTAACAGTATTACTGGCTGCGCCACTTAATTGTACACTCAAATGTTCAAATATACCAAAGTCCTCCTAAAATATACTTATAAGTCCTAGGGGTTCGCTGTGGAGATATCCTTAATGTGAAGACAATAGGTAAAGCATTCCACTGCGCTCTCCTTTGAATCTCATAAACCTAGAATAGAAAGAAGACTACACATCGTGTGATCCTGTCTTTGCTGTAACTCTTTTCACAACCGTGCTAGTGTGAAAGCAGTGCCAGCACTCGTGCACCCACCACCAACATCAAAGGGGCTCACCAGATTCTAGCCACCTCGATTTTCAGGTGGGTCTCAGGCTCAAGTCTGTGTCTCACTAGGTCCTTCAGTGAACCACAACATCCAGTACGGTAGAAAAATATTTTTTTAATCTTCATAAAACTTTAAAAACAAAGCACAATAAAACTCCTCATTGCGTAGTATGCCAATGCACTCAAAATTCTACATCCACGCTTCTCGCGCCAATTGCCTACTTACAAGCTAGAAGATAGAGATAAGTGCGTCTAAACGGTGATGCTGGAGGTCCTCTGGAGCCTGCACACAGCTTCCCAGCGGAGCCCAGTGCGCGTGACGTCAGTACGTCCGGAACTCCACGACGATGAGCTGGGCATACCCAAGGGGGAGTCTAACAGTAGCGGGGACCATCTGTAGTGTGTAGTCTTCTTTCTATTTTAGGTTGAGATTTAATGGAGAGCGCAGTGGAATGCTTTCCCTATATGTGATATGCTGCTGCCTGTTCTGTGGACATATGTTATGTTTAATGGAGAAGGATCTTCATCCAACAGCTTGCTTGGCAGGTCTGCTTACACGACTGCTAACTTCCTGTACATTTGGCTCCACACATAGCCATGCCCACATTTATTGTATGGCTATGCCCCTTTTTAGCGCACCGCTGGTTTCCCCGTAGGGGGCGCATTAATAGTCTTTGTCCCGGCGCTGAAATCCATAGGTACGCCTCTGCAAGAAGACAAGGCGTCTAAAAGATCATACAGGTATCTTAATTGAGGATGATTAGATTAAGACTGAAATATAAAATGAATGCTTTGCTTTTATCTTTACCAGGTCTCATAATACCTCTGTGGGTTGATTCCAGCCACCAAATCATTATTTTCTCTGATGAAGCTTGGGTTCTCCTCTCGAAATGCATTAGTTACCTCACATTTATGTACATTTCATTGGCTTTAAATAAATAAATTATACTTACCTTGAGTGGTTGAATACTTGGTCTTGAGAAGTTCCATTTCATTCCAGACATAGGGAACATTCATGTGCTAATCCCACTGATGATGATCCACTGAGGATTCATCGGATCTGCCGACCAGATGAACTGTCGAGTTTCAATAAATACTTTCTGCTGATACTGCTTATATGAACAGATTCAGCCAACGATCCAAGTGAAGGATGTAAGGAAGTATAAGGCGGGTTTCACACTGCATATTGGTAGTAGTCGTGCGGTCCGGTGATCACGGGCTGCCAAAAACAGGCCTTCGGGGATTACCACAACTGTACACGTTAATCCCAGCCTGGCAGCCGGCCAAGCAGGAAGTGATGCTTACTTCCTGTGGCAAGGGCGATCACGTGCGCGGAAGCGTATTGCTAAAATACACTTCCATGCATGCGCAATGCATAAAACTTGTGGCTGTCATTTTAAGAAACATGCGTCGCCATAGACTGGCATGACTTCCGGTCGGCCGCACTTTGCCGCAGATCGCCGCAGGAGTTGAACGGTAACGTAGGTATGCATTTGCGTTAGATAGGGTACTTCCAGCACAGCGCCCCGCACCACATGCCATGTGAACTACCCCATAGACTTTCATTGCCCTAGCATTAGGCTGCAGAAAAATGCTGCACCACGTCAGTGTGAAAGGCCTATAAGCCTCTTATTTAGACATTTAAACTCAGGGAGAGCCGCCAGCTTCTCTATTCCCCTCATTTGTCTGTTTTCTTTCATAGTTTTTAAGCGAGTTGCTGCATACTTCTCCATACAAGATTTCTTGAGATTCATTCAGGTTTACGTGAACCGGGCTTAAAGAGAAACTCCGACCAAGAATTGAACTTTATCCCAATCAGTAGCTGATACCCCTTTTTACATGACAAATCTATTGCATTTCACAAACAGACCATCAGGGGGCGCTGTATGACTGATTTTGTGATGAAACCCCTCCCACAAGAGGCTCTGGTACCGCGGTACTCTGGGCAAACTGCCACAATGTAACAATGTTCACAGACAGGAAATGGCTGTTTACAGCTGTGTGTAACAGCCAAAACAGCTAGGAGCAGCTTACATAACCTGCCCACAGTAAAAATGTCACCATGTAATAAATGTCAGAATGTAAATCTGGGAGAGGAAAGATTTTACAATGAACAAACACTGACTAAATCATTTATACATAATTATTGTAAAAATGAAGCACTTTTTTATTACATTATTTTCACTGGAGTTCCTCTTTAAGAGAATTTCTGCCTTCTTGGCTTTCTGGATTAAGGGATAAAAGTTGGGGGTGATAAAAAATTGCACCCTACAGGAGAAAAAACACAGAGACAGCAGGAGCCCTAATGGTGCAGTATGTCACAGTAAGGGAAAAATATTGTAAGAGTGAAGTTAGATTATACTTACAAAGGTGGGTTGCAGAAGGGCAACCAACCACTGGTGGCAGGTGGAGATGTACAAACCCGACTCCACTCGGGTACCAGGCAGAGCTTGTGGTGGTCGCACATAAAAACAGCAACAACAACAACCTCAAGTCAAATGACCTGTAAATGGTCCAAGAGGGATGTTTCCCTTCCAAAAGGAGGGTGACAGCACAAGATATAGGGGAAAGAGGCACCCAGGAGTAATAAAATACTTTAAAAACAAATGAAATGAAAAAGGTGAGGTGGCTTACCTCAAGGAAGACAAACTCACTTCATAGAAGAGTTTTTATTGCACCGCCAGTGCAATAAAAACTCTTCTATTAAGTAAGTTTGTCTTCCTTGAGGTAAGCCACCTCACCTTTTTTCATTTTATTTGTTTTTTGAAAGTATTTTATTACTCCTGGGTGCCTTTTTCCCCTATACCTCTAGATTGAGGGACTGTCAGGCTCAGAAGGTTGAACTTGATGAATACGTATTTTTTTTCACCTTCAATAACTGTAAGTATGTAACGTTGTACACATTTTTATTTTAGTAATGGGTACCTAGTGCAATCAACCTATAACGTTTACTTTTGTTTCAGCTCACAAGCATCCCTGATAATTGCAATTGATAAGAAACGGTTTGTGTATAGGACTTTAACGGGGCATAATTGCAAGCCAGAGAGTTTAAAGTCAATAAAAGATTCACTTATCATTCCGATTGTAAACATTGCCCTTGGTTGTATTGATACATTTTCTCATTGATTATAACTATGTATGAGCTATTATTGACTCTTACAATAATTATTCTTTCACATTCATTTTTATTAATTATTTTCTTTATGATTTATTATGAAAATGAGAAAAACGCTTAACTGGTTTTCTTTTTAGTCTTTTAAGATTGTGGTCTATGAGAAATGATAATATATCATTATCAAAGTTAATTTCAATTTGAAAACTCCGTATTCAGCCCTGTATTCAGCCCTGTTGTGTGTGTGTGACAGCTGCACATTTGTAATATCAATCACTGCATAACCACCTGTGTTCAGTGCACCTACCCACCTACGTGACCGCACGCAGTGTTATATACGCAGTGTCGCTGCACCTGTTGACGGTACCTGTGTGTGTGACAGCTGCACATTTGTAATACCAATTACTGCATATCCACCTGTGTTCAGTGCACCTACCTACCTACGTGAACACACACAGTATTATATACGCAGTGTCACTGCACCTGTTCACGGTACCTGTGTGTGTGACAGCTGCATGTTTGTAATACTAATCACTGCATACCCACCTAATCAGTGCACCTACCTACCTACCTACAGTATGTGACCGCAAGCAGTGTTATGTGTTATATACTAGTCACTGCACCTGTTCAAAGTACCTGTGTGTGTGACAGCTGCAAATTTGTAATACTAGTTATTTCATAATTGTTCACAGTACCTGTGTGATCGCACACTGTGTAATATACCAGTCCGTGCATACCTGTTAACTGCATGTGTGTGACAGCTGCACATTGTATTGTAATACCAGGCACTGCATACCTTTCACTGCACCTGTGTGACTGCACATTGTATTACCTTTCACACTGCATACCTTTCACTTCACCCCCCCCCCCCCCCCCCCCCGATATGGACAAAACAACAGGCAGAGCCAGAGCCAGAGGCAGACCCAGAGGAAGGCCACCCGGCAGGTCTGTTCGAGGTCGTGCTGATGTGATTTCGTGCGGCCCTGGCCCAAAGTATAGTGATCAGAAGAAGGCACGTCCCATCAACTCCCAAGATTGTCAGGACGTGGTTGACTATTTAACACAGAACACCTCATCTTCTGCAGCCACCAGCGCTACTACAAGCACCACATCCGCTGCATTTGACACTTCACAGGAGTTATTTGGTGGGGAATTAACTGATTCACAGACATTATTGTTACAACAAGATGAAGGCGCTAAGCAAGTTACACCACCTCATATGTCTGAGTTAGGCGACACTATGAACATAACATGTGAGGAGGAGGATGATGAAGTACCTGCTGTTGGTGCAGTTTATGAGGTGTCTGAGGCAAGCAAAGCTGGGGAGGATGATTATGATGATTAAGAGGATACGGATGCCACGTGGGCTCCTAAGAGACAAGATGACCAAGGGGACAGTTCAGAGGGGGAGTCAGAGAGGAGTAGGAGGAGACAAGTTGCTGAAAGAAGCTCATGTTTAGAAACAGCTGGTGGCAGTGTCCGTCGCCATGTATCGCCACCTATGGACAGCCAGCCAACATGCCCTTCAACGTCAGCTGCTGAGGCCACCATAGTGCCCACACCCCAGGAGGACTCAGCGGTTTGGAATTTTTTTTGTGTGTCTGCCTTAGATCAGAGCAATACCATCTGTTCTCTCTGCCACCAAAAATTGAGCCGTGGAAAGGAAAACAACAACGTAGGGACAACTGCCTTACGAAGGCACATGGAGAAAAGGCACAAACTGCAATGGAAAGAGCACCAGGGGAAAAGCAGCACACAAAAGAAAAGCCACCCTCCTTCTCCTCTTCCTCCTTCAGGTGCATCATCTTCAGCCGCTTTCTCCCTTGCACCTTTACAATCACAGCCCCCCTCCTCCACTCCGCCTCTCACCTTGAGAGGTTCCTGCTCCTCTGCACACAGCAGCAGCCAGGTGTCCGTGAGGGAAATTTTTGAGCAGAAGAAGCCAATTTCTGCCAGTCACCCCCTTGCCCGGCGTCTGACAGCTGGCTTGGCAGAACTGTTAGCTCGCCAGCTGTTACCATACCAGCTGGTGGACTCTGAGGCCTTCCAAAAATTTGTGGCCATTGGGAAACCGCAGTGGAAGATGCCAGGCCGCGATTATTTCTCAAAAAAGGCGATACCCAAACTGCACCATGAAGTTGAAAGGCAAGTGATGTGATCTCTGGCACACAGCATTGAGTCAAGGGTCCACGGATGCCTGGTCTGCCAAGCACGGTCAGGGCAGGCACATTACTTACACAGCCCATTGGGTCAACCTGGTGACCGCTGGCAAGCAGGGAGTACGTGGCTGTGCAGCGGACCAAGTTGTGACACCTACACAGCTAGCAGGCAGGCTGCCACCTCCTCTCTTTCTCCTCCTATTCCTCCTGCTACCTCCTCTTCGCTGTCATCATCCTCCTCCTCCTTGACTGAGTGGCAGTGCTACTTTACTGGTGCTGCAATTTCCTCTCCAGCTACACAGCCCCAGCTCCCCAGGGCCTATGCTGCATGCCAAGTATGATGGTGTCACGCCATCTTGCCTCAAAGCGGAGAGTCACACTGGAGCAGCTCTCCTGGCTGCTCTTAACAAACAGGTGGATCAGTGGCTAACCCCGCACCAACTGCAGATTGGCAACGTGGTGTGTGACAATGGCAGCAATCTCATTTTGGCTTTGAATTTGGGAAAGTTGACACATGTACCCTGCATGGCACATGTGCTGAATTTCATAATTCAGAGATTTGTGTGTAAGTACTCAGGCTTACAGGACATCCTAAAGCAGTCCAGGAAGGTGTGTGGGCATTTCAGGTGGTCTTACACGGCCATGGCACGCTTTGCTGATATTCAGCGGCAGGCTTGCTTTAATCCGTATTCGGGAGACATCCGGATAGTTGTATCCAGATATCTCCGAGTAAAGCTGGGCGGGGGGGTCAATCTTACCTGCATGACGTCTTCTTCGGTCCGTCCCTGGCACCTCCCACGATGTGTTCTATGCGCCAGTCACATGACTACAAACATTTCATCCTTCAATCCGGAAGGAGGGAGTGTTTGTAGTTATGTGACCGCCACTTGGAGCACATCGTGGGAGGCACCAGGGACCAAACATGGTGAGTCACAGTGAAGGTGCCATATGCTTTCTTCCTGGAGCATGCCATGCGTAGAGTGGTGGATCAAGCTGTGGAGGAGCGTGAACAGGAACAGGGGAAAGAGTTGTGGGATCAATTCTCAGCAGAAGCAGATGATTCCTCAACACCTGTGGCAGCACAGAGGGGGGAGGAGGAGGAGGAGGAGGAAGAGTCGTGTGGGGAAGAGGAGTCAGATGATGAGGAAGGTGTTTTTTGGAGGAGGAGGCAGCGGAAGAACAACCACAGCAGGTGTCGCAGGGGGGTTGTGCTGCTCAACTTTTCCGTAGTTTTGTTCATGGCTGGGGGGAGGAGGAGAACTTAGCTGACATCACTGAGGAAGACCAGGAGGAGATGGATAGTACGTCTGCATCCAACTTTGTGCAGATGGCATCTTTCATGCTGTCCAGCCTGTTGAGGGACTCCCATATAAAAATCTCAAGGGGAATGAGCTATACTGGGTGGCCACGCTACTAGACCCTCAGTATAGGCACAAAGTGGCGGAGATGTTTCCAAATCACCAGAAGGCAGAAAGGATGCAGCACTTGCAGAACAAGCTGGCAACTATGCTTTACAGTGTGTTTAAGGGTGATGTCACAGCACAACGGAATAAAGGTGCCACTGCCAGTAATCCTCCTCCTCCCATGTCCACGCAGGCAAGGACAGGACGCTCTAGCGATCTCATGGTGATGTCGGACATGCGGACATTCTTTAGTCCAATGTCTCACCTTAGCCCTTCCGGATCCACCCTTCACCTGAACCGGCAGGTAGCCGACTAACTGGCCTTGAGTGTGGATGTAGACACTGTGAGCAGCGATGAACCCTTGGACTACTGGGTGCGCAGGCTTGACCTGTGGCCAGAGCTGTCCAAATTTGCCATCCAACTTCTGTCTTGCCCTGCCGCAAGCGTCCTGTCACAACCAAGATAATAAGGTTATGGCTTCATTATGGACAGACCAAATTCGATCAGCTGGACAGTCACTGTTCTGTCATTGAACTACCTCAGTCCGGCGACCATATGGGCTGGAAAACCGCCATCACATGCACTCTTGTCATGGTGCGCACCAGTCCAGGATGGCCATCACTACACAAACTGCTGTGTGCGGTGCGTTACACAGTGAGTTTGGTCTGTCAGTGTGAACCAGTACACTAATTACACTCCCTGATGTTTTAAAGCACTTTAGGCCTCCAATTTAGCATGCAATGTGATTTCTGCCCTTAAAATGCTGCTGTGCGTCAAATCCAGATTTTACCCCGGGACTTTTGGCATGTATCCCACTCCCCCATGCAAAAACTCAGATGTTAGACCCCTTGAAACATCTTTTCCATCACTTTTGTGGCCAGCATAAATGTTTCTAGTTTTCGAAGTTCGCCTCCCCATTGAAGTCTATTGCGGTTCGCGAAAGTTCGTGTGAACTGAACTTTTTGTGGAGGTTCGCGTTTGAGGTTTGCGAACCAAAAATCGGAGGTTCGAGACATCTCTATATATAAAGGCCTAATTGTAAACATTTGCAATTGCAAAATAATTGTTGCTTGATGTGATGCTTTTGACTACAGAGGGCTTGGCCAGACTACGTGTAATGAATTGCCATACACGATATCATACACATTGTCCAATGTCCTACATTCTCACTTCTGAGCTACTCCTCTGAAGTACAATTTTTATTTTATATGTTTATATATCAATTATCACACCTCTTTGAGCAAGCTTATAAATGTTATAGCCAGATTTTAGGCTCACTGCCTTATCTCCTAGCTCCTTCATAACCTCACGTAGATCCCTATTCAATTAACTTTTTCTCCAAAGGTTTCCCCAAGGAGATAATTTTTCATCTTCTGATAAGATACCTTTTCAGCACTCTGCAATCGAAAAAGTCTCAAAAAGTGGTAAAAAAGTTTGAAGAAGAAGTAGAGAGTCGGCACTGATTGCGCTGGCAGGAGCAGATGTCAACTTGCATGTTCTATAGTGAGCATGGTGCAAAGTTACAACCAAATTCTTCAAGAAGGAAGCGGAAGTGTCTGTGAAACGACTGTTAGGCAGGTATCTTGCTGTAACCTCTGCCTGTACTGATTTACTTTGCATAATAAAAAGTGTAAAAAGTGGCTCCAGCTCCTTCTTGAAGTAGGTGAAAAAGTACTGCCAACCTCGTTCTGAGTATTGTATTGCTTGCTGATGGCCTAAAGGGCATTTTAATGATAAGGTGGGAAAATGCTTGCATGGGCAGGGTCCTCTCCCTAGTTTTCTGTGCTGCTGCTGCAGTTTATCAAAGCAACACATAACAGTACTGGTGATGTTTGTTTCAAACTACACATCACATATTATATATTTTGTACTTGTTTTCCTGGAGGTTCTGATTGTACTGTTTATTGAACTACTTATGTAGCTACTGTATGCTCCCAATCTTTGTCTTTTTTGTACTCTACATAGTGCTACAGAAGACGTTGGCCCTATATAGATAAAATAATGATTATAACGTAATGCATGTTATGGCAGCAACTTATATGTTATGCTATTTCTGTATTGTACATTATGCACTTTGCATAATGCCTGCTAATCTTAACATGCAATTCATCAGTGCATAGCAAAGATTAGTGAATTAAGGCCAATGAGAGTTTCCAGTTGCCTCTTTGCAACATTCAGGGCAAACATATTAGGCGCCAGAGTCTCTTGATGATAATTTGGGCATTTGTAATATCAGAATTATATTTAAATGTGCTCATTTATTTTGCTATTATTAATATAATAGATCCAGGTTATTGCCAATAACAATGACATTATATATGACATTATATTGTAATGAGGCAAATACATTTTTCGCTGGTGATTTAGGCAATTCCTTTGAATAGTTGATGAAGCAGTATATCCAATATGATTGGCATTGTGCATAGCAATAACACGTTGGATTCAATTACCATTTTCGCTAACATAAGGCAATGCAATAGCCTAACACTGGCTATTAAGCAAATAAGTTTAACTTTAAAGTGAACCTCTGGACTAAAAATCTACTCAGCAGAACTGAAAAGGCTTGGTGTTTCTTTAACAGTTTCACAGCATCAAAACTTTGTTTTTCTTACCAAAGCATCATTTTTAGCTGCATTTTTAGCTAAGCTCCACCCATCAAAGAAAACTGCCCGGGCTTTTTTCCCTGATGCTGTGCAAAGCATGATGGGAATTCCTATGTTGTTATTCACGTTGCCTAGCAACTGGGAGGGGTGATCAGCACACAGGAAAGTTGGAACTGTGTCTCATGCTCCCTGTCACCTCCTTTCAACCAAAAAGATGGCTGCCCTCATGAAATCAAACATTTGCCTGTTCTTTTAAAACAGGGTGGGTAAGAGATTATATTACCTATCTATTTTAATTAACATAACTAATGTAACTTAATGACAGTATGTTTGTTTAGGCTGAAGTTCCTCTTTAAGTCTTAATTGCTTTTTAAAATGTAGTATGTTTTTTAACATTCCGATTATTAAAAAAAAAATACACAACATGACAATATTCCTAGATTTATTAACTTCTTATTACACATGCAAGATGATAACCCCAGAATAGTGCACTGTTGGTGTGGCAATATTAAATAAAAAAAAATAATATTAAATAAGAACTTTGTTAGCATATAACAGAATGTAATAAACTTTTCATACCCATTCTACCTAATTAACCTTTTTTTTCAGTGTCAGAAATGCATGTTATATGTGCATATTTTTGTATGTTGACATGTAACCTCGCTCCCCCAGTGATGATTAGCCTAGGCTATAATGTCATGCAGCATTCTCCCCCAGAGTATCCTAGGAGATCATGTGATGTTCCTGCTCATTCCACAGAGGGAAACAACCCCAAACAATTCCACAGTAATTCATTTTGCCTGCAGTAAAAATGCAAATGTATATCAGGATGAGGTAAGATTTTATAATGGGCAAATATTAATCTATATATATAAAATCGGATGTATGTGTGTGTGTGTGTGTGTGTGTATGTGTGTGTGTGTGTGTGTGTATGTGCCGCGATCACGCGAAAACGGCTTGACCGATTTGAACGAAACTTGGTACACAGATCCCTTACTGCCTGGGATGATATGTTCTGGGGGTCTCGCGGCCCCCCTGCACACGTGGGCGGAGCTAAAAACAGCAAATCAGATTCCACCCATTCAAGTCAATGGAAAAAATGTAAAAGACTGCCATTCTCACAGTAATCAAGCCAGAGTCCCCACACTTGGCACAGTTGGTCACTTGGTGACCGAGGTTGCAAATCCAGGAAAAGGGGGTGGAGCATAAAACAGCCAATCAAATTTCAGCCGTTCATTTTAAATGGGTAAATGTAAACGGCAGCCATTCTTAGACTGTTAATCGCAGGGTTCTCAAACTTGCCACACTTGGTCACTGGGTGAATGCGATTAATATTCAAGAAAATGGGTGGAGCCTATAACAGCCAATCAAAATTCACCTATTGATTTTCAAGGGGAATATTTGAACTGCTGCTATTCTTACACTGTTAATGGCAGAGGCTTCAAATTTGCTACAGTCGGTCATTGGGTGACTGGGGTCCAAATTCACTAAAGGGGCGGGGCCACATACAGCCAATCAGATTTCCTTGGTGGATAAACTGCTTCCATTCACACATTTTTGATGCCAGGAACCTGACAGCTCACAAACTTGGTCATTGAGTGACTGTGTGTCAAGGTTTCAAAAAGTGGGCGGAGCCAAAAGAACTTTTACTGGGAAAATATAAACTGCAACCATTTTTAAACCGTTAATGGCAGGGTTCTCAAACTTTGCACAGTTGGTCATTGGTTGACAGATTAAGATTTTGGAAGGTGGGTGGAGCCTACAACAGCCAATAAAAATTCACCTTTTGATTTTCAAAGGGAATATTTCATCTGCTACCATTCTCTTATACTGGTAAAAGCAGATGCCTCAAACCTGGTACAGTTGGTCACTGGGTTACTAGGGTCCAAATTCAGGAAGGGGGCGGAGCCACAAACAGACAGATTTGTTTATTTTTCAATGGGAATATACAAAGTATTGATACCAAGGACCCCAAAGCTGATAAACTTGATAATTGAGTGACTGTATGTCAAGGTTAGAAAAAAAGTGGGCGGTGCCAACGACTTCATTTTTTACATTGCAGGGTTCCCAAACTTTACACAATTGGCCACTGGGTGACTTGGATGAATATTCAGAAATCTGGGTGGAGCCTACAACAGCCAATCAAAATGTACCTATTGATTTTCAAGGGGAATATTCACATTGCTACCATTCTTACACTGTTAGTGGCAGAGGCCTCAAACCTGATACAGTCAGTCATTGGATGACTGGGGTCCAAATTCACTAAAGGGGTGGAACCACAAACAGCCAATCAGATTTGTTAGATTGATTTCAGCCATTCTGTTATTGGCAGGGTTCTCAAACGTGACACAGTTGGCCACTGGGTGACTGGGATATAATATTCAGAAAAGTGGGTGGAGCCTACAGCAGCCAATCAAAATTCACCTTTTGATTTTCAAGGGGAATATTTACATTGCTGCCATTCATGCTCTCTTAATGGCAGAGGCCTAACATCATAAACTTGGTCATTAAGTGACTGTATGTCAAGATTAGAAATAGTGGGTGGAGCCAAAAACAACTAACTTTTTACATGGGGAAATGTAAACTGCAGTTTTTCTTACACTGTTAATGACAGGGTTCTCAAACTTCACACAGTTGGTCACTGGGTGACTAGGATTAATATTCGGAAAAGTAGGTGGAGCCTACAACAGCCAATCAAAATTCACCTATTGATTTTCAAGGGGAATATTGAAACTGCAGCCATTCTCACACTGTTAATAGCAGAGGCCTCAAACCTGCTACAGTCAGTTGTTAAGTGTTCGGGGTTCAAATTTAGTAAATGGGCGGAGCCAAAAACAGCCAGATTTCTTTGCTGGATAAACTGCTTCCATTAGCACAATTTTGATGCCAGGAACCCAAAAGCTCACAAACTTGGTCATTGAGTAGTGACTGTGTGTCAAGGTTACAAAAAGTGGGTGGAGTTAAAAACAGATTTTTCTGGTAAATTGTAAACTGCAGCCCTTCTTCACAGTTAATTGTTACTGGGTGACTGGGATTAATATTCATAAAAGTGGGTGGAGCCTAAAAATGCCAATCAAAAATCACATGTCACTTTTCGAGGAGAATATAAAAATTGCTGCCATTCTTGCACTGTTAATGGCACAAGCCTCAAACCTGGTACAGTTGGTCATTGGGTCACTGAGGTTCAAATTCAGAAAAGGGGACAGAGCCACAAACAGTGCATCAGATTTGTTTCATTTCATGGGAAAATACAAATTATTGATGCCAAGGACCCCCAAAACTCTCAAACTTGGGCATTGAGTAGTGACTTTGTGTCCAGGTTACAAAAAGTGGGCGGAGCCAAAACAAATTACACTGGGAAAGTGTAAACTGCAGCCCTTCTTACACTGTTTATTTCAGGGTTCCTAATCTTTGCCCAGATGGTCACTGAGTGACTGAGATTAATATTCAGGGAAGTGGGTGGAGCCTATAATAGCCAATCAAAATTCACTTGTTGATTTTCAAGTGGAATATTTAAATTGCTGCCATTTTCACACTGCTAATAGTAGATGCCTCAAACCTGCTACAGTTGGTCATTGGGTGACTGGGGTTCAAATGCTGGAGAGGGGTGGAGCCACAAACAGCCTATCTGATTTGTTTAATTTCTATGGGAATATACAAATTATTGATGCCAAGGACCCCAAAGCTCACAAACTTTGTCATTGAGTGTTTGAGTGTTAGGGTTAGAAAGTGGGCGGAGCCAACACCAGTCAAATACATACCCGGGCAACGCCGGGTCATCAGTGGGTGGAGACAAATACAAATTTCACTGGGAAAATGTATACTGCAGCCATTCTGTTAATAGCAGGGTTTTTAAACTTTGCACAGTTGGTCACTGGGTGACTGGGATTAATATTCAGAAAAGTGGGTGGAGCCTACAAAAGTGAATCAAACTTCACCTGTTGCTTTTCAAGGGGAATATTTAATTGCTACCATTCTTGAACTGTTAATGGCACAGGCCTCAAACCTGGTACAGTTGGTTATTGGGTGACTGGGGTTCAAATTCAGAAAAGGGGGTGGAGCCACACACAGCCAATCAGATTTGTTTCATTTCAAAGCAGATTATTGATACCAAAGACCGCAAAGCTCACAAACTTGGTCAGTGAGTAATTGTGTGTTAGGGTTAGAAAAAGTAGGCGGAGCTAACACCAGCCAAATACATACCCGGGCAACGCCGGGCAATCAGCTAGTAATATTATAATATTATATTAATATTCAAATATACCACAGATGAAGTGTAAACAAAGCCTCTGATTGGCCAGAGCATGTTTTCCCTCAAAACACTCAAATGCATCGGGAAATGGAAAGTCATACTCTGTCCTGAAGTGTTGTTTTGGTTTTATAAATATATAAATATGGTTTTATAATTTTTTTTAATGTAATAGTACATATAGGCATAGGTATGTACAGTATATACAGTGTATTTATACCATCTAGATTTCTGTGCAGTGATCACTGGTATTAGCCATTTTGGACGCGCGGACATGAGCTTCACGTCTGCAGTGGCAGAGGCTAGAGCCACAGGGACGCGCTAGTCTCGTCCCTGCAGTTTGGATGGTCTGCGGGCGATCCTGCGGGCAAATGGTGGCAGGGGGAATTGGCTGCAGGGGACAAAAGTCCCCTGTGCCAATCTGTACATGTCCGCCAAGAATAAAAACTGTTTTTTCTGTAAATGGAGCCGCCGCGCTATCTCCCGCCGTGATTTCCACTGGTTTCCGCCACATTCGTTACATTTAAAAATGGGAACAATGTTCCCATTCATGAATCTCCCCGCCGCCACTGTGATCGGAGGCTTCCGATAGAAGCCTACGTCACTTCCCCTAGTTACAATGTAACAACACATTGTATCCTATTTAGCGTACATTGTACGCTAATAGGATTTTTTCTCAGCAGGGACATCTTGTGGCCAAATAATAGAATACACCTACTGACTTTGGGGAATAAAAAAAAAATATTATCTATGTCAAGAGGGCATATAATTAATAAATAATGGGCTAAAAATAAATGAGGGATGTAAAACTGAGAAAATGCACCTTTTTTTTTCCAAATAAAATATTGTCACCATACATTACACTAGGGGTATAATTTTAATTTTGCAATAACTGGGACAAGTGGCCAAATAAAATGTGTGTATTTTAATTATGATAGCACACATTATTTTAAAACTATAATGGCTGAGAACTGAAAAATAATTATTTTTTCAATTTTTTTTTCTTATTATCCCCATTATAATGCATTTAGAATAAAATAATTCTTAGCATAATGTACCACCCAAAGAAAGCCTAATTGGTGGCAGAAAAAACAAGATATAGATCATTTTGTTGTGATAAGTACTAATAAAGTTATTGAGGAATGAAAGGGAGAAGCGCTGACAGGTGAAGAATGAAAGGGAGAAGCGCTGACAGGTGAAAATTCCTCTCGTCCATAAGGTGAAAAATACCCGTGGGCTGAAATGGTTAAAGAGAATCTGTAACGTTAAAACGTCCCCTGGGGGGTACTCACCTCGGGTGGGGGATGCCTCAGGAACCTAATGAGGCTTCCCACGCCGTCCTCCGTCCCTCAGGGGTCTCGCTGCAGCCCTCCGTATAGCGGTGACGTCTATATTTACCTTCCTGGCTCCTGAGCAGGCGCTCTGACGGCTGTCAGCTCCGAAGTAGGCGGAAATACCCGATCGCCATCGGGTCTGCTCTACTGCGCAGGCGCAAGTTTCCGGTGCCTGCGCAGTAGAGCGGACCCGACTGAGATCGGGTATTTCCATCTACTTCGGAGCCGAAAGCAGCCACAGCTCCCCCGCTGGAGCCTGCAAAGGTAAATATTGAATTGACAGTCGGGTCTGTTGCCGGCTGTTCGGAGGGCTGCAGCGAGACCCCGTGGGACAGAAGACAGCGTGGGAAGCCTCATTAGGATCCCGAGGCTTCCCCCACCCGAGGTGAGTACCCCCCAGGGGATACTTTTGATGTTACAGTGTCTCTTTAAGGAGTAAATCTGGATGTGACACAGAGCGATTTTCTTTTCTGTTGTATCCTGTGTTGCAGATTAGTGTAAAAGGTCTATACATACTTAACTAAAACTATGTTATGGATGTATGCAGATACTTTTGCGTGTCTCTCAGTGCTTCATGGACAAACCCAAGGTACAAATATATACCTATACACCGGGGTGCAACTTAGGGGGACCCAAAGGTGTCGGGGAGCCCCAACCAGGGGTGCTTGGATACCCCTTTTTAAAACCCAAATTGACTCATATCCGGATACCCAGATATTCGGATCCAAGTCGAATATGCGAATCCAAACTTTTTGGTATCCGAGTAAACTCGGATATCCGAACCCAATATCCGTCCAGATCCGGATATCCAGATAGAGAACCGGAAGTGACCTGAAAATGGCTTAAAATGCTTCCAAAAGTCTCTCTCTCTCTCTCTCTCTCTCTCTCTCTCTCTCTCTCTCTTTAGGACTGGATGCCTTGGAAAGGGATTTTTGCCATTGAAGGTGATTTTGGCTTCTGCTCGGATATCTTAACTAACTATCCGCCCGGATTTTGGATTTCAGATGGGAAATCCGAGTTTGCTCGGATAGTCTATTTGGATTTTAAAAAATATCCGTATTGCTATTCAAAGTTCGGATAGTGGAAAAAGTTCGGATTATCTGGGTAGCTCGGATGTCCGAAATCTTGCTGAGCACCACTGGCCCCAACTACTAACCTTCACTTTTTCTGATATGCCAGATCAGGTGTTTTTGTGGCTACACATGTTATGGGTGTGAAGATCTTGATGTTCACACTTGTTTTATGAGCCGTGTAAGATGGACCCCCAGGCTTTGAGGGTCACCAAGAAGAGGTAAAGGAAGGGTTGTGAATACTGAGGGGCTCCATCAATGTTTTGCTGGGGGGTGCATGATTTGTAATTATGCCCCTGACTGTATACAAACACTATGGCAAAACTTTGTATTCTACAACAGGACTCTGATTGCAAATTATAGAAACACATTTTCTTAAAAAAGAACAATACCCCTTATTTACAGTGGTCATTGTCTAGTCTGCCCATCTAAAAATGTCTCCAAAGCTCTTTTACTCCTCTCTGATTCACAGAAGCTAAAATGACTTAGGAGAAAAAGAGACCAATAATTACTAGTCTGGTGTGATTCATATGGATAAAAGACAGAACGGCAATTATGTATTCCAACAGTCAATGCCACTTTCAACAGGGTTCTATGGATTTTTATCAACATAAAGGTTAAAAAAAAAGAAAAGACCAAAAAAATCTGTTTCCTTTGCTTACAAGTACATATTGTCTAGACTGGAGTTCCCAATATGAAATCATACAACTTTATCACTTGGTTATTTAAAAAGCGGCGTGTCTAGTGCTTTCCAAATCTCAGTGGCAATAGAAGACAGTAGAGAACAGACTTCAGCAATGAGAATATGAAGATACCTCTACAAATATTTGAACAGTTTAATATAACAGAAGTTCATTACCTTCCCTTAATGTCAACATTTAAGGTGTACATTCTTAATATCATATATCAAGGCAATGAACTCAAAAGGCTTTCTCACTATGTCACACCCACAACTTCTAAAGTAAATGTGGAAATCATCCTGAAACACTGGTACATGCAAGTAAATTAACATTGTGTAGCTAAACAGTCAATTGCCCTTATTCAATTCACCTGGGCCCATAAGCAATTAACTTTTTTTTCTCCTGAGTTATCTCCTATTTTCACACCTTGTCAATAAAATGTCATTTAACCCTTTAGCAGGCAATTTATTTAGAGGCTTGGAAGTGCTCCAGGCCAATTTATTTCAGCACATTTTTTTATTTCTTATTTGTTACACTTCCCTGTTTCTAATTAGTACTGCTGTAGTGTGTATTTATGGACACTTGTCACTAGGGGGCAGTTTGAGACAATAACAGAGGACTTCTGTTTTCAATTTCTACATTTTCTGCTAATAGAGAGTGAGGTCAAAGCTTTCCAAGATTTTACAGCACAACGAGTTCTGCCGACTGAGGTCAAACCAGTGTACTTATCTCAAAGAGATAACTCTATTGAAGCTGCTAATGGGTTTAACTGCCAGCAAGCAAAAAAATATTCAAAATAATTTTGATAGTGTTTAATCACCTACTTTTTGGTCCTTTTTCAAATGCGAGGTGCTGAAAAGCTATTTAAAAACGAGGTTGAAAATGAAAACTCTGGATAAAAAAAAAAACGATTTGGGCCCTATGGGCCCTTTTCTCCTAAGTTTTCTCCTAGAAGATAATTTTTCATCTGCTGTTTAAAATATTGGGTGCACTGAAATTAAAAAAGTAGGTAAAAACTACTGTCAAAATGATTCTGAGTATTTTCTTGCTTGCTGGTAGCTAAAAAATGCATTTTATTGATTCAGTATGAAAATATCACCTGGTAGAAAACTTGAGAAGCAGAATTATCAGCATTCTGGTTTCCTGGACGGAGTTTGCAGTTCTCATCCAGAATGCAGAAAGCCAGAAACCGCAGATCCATTTTTTACATTGAAGTCTTTGGTGCCAACTTTCCAAGCTGCGACATTTTATTTATTTATTTATTTTATTTTTTTGTTGAATATTTATTAATGTAATTTTCTGTTCATAGTCAAAACATAGTTAAGAAGACTTGTAGAACAGACAGCTGCAGAAAAGACAGTATGTAAAGATGTGAAATAATACTTTTATAGTACAACTGAGATTTTAAAATTAAAGTGCAGAAAAAAGTCACTTATTTTTTATAGATTCAAAACAAACGTAATAATCTGAGACACAGGACCTTATTCAATTCACTTTTTTCTCCTAATTTTTTTCCTAGGAGATATTTTCACAACACAAACAATAAAATATTTTAAAAGCCAACAGCCAGCAAAAAAAACAAACAAACAAAAAAAATTATTCAGAATAATTTTGACAGTATTTTTCAACTACTTTTTGGTACTTTATTAATAGTGGAGTGCTGAAAAAGTTATTTTAAACAGAAAATGAACAATTATCTCCTAGGAGAAAACTTTAGATAAATGTGATTTGGATAAGGGCCAGTGTCTGCATCTTGAAGTAACTAGCAAGCTTATCACAGTACATTCCCATTACAAATTATTTTCCATAGCTGATTACTGCTGCCTGTGCCTGGACAGGTGCTGCTAATATTGTTTGTCATTTCAGATTTTACTCAGTATTTCTCTGTTAGTACAAGATCACAGTTTATCCTCTGAACTAATTTTTTGTCCCTATTAATCAGTCCAAGTTTTAATTTTTTGAGAAAAGTATAACAATTTTAATTCTCCATCTCGAACAGCTAGTTGCTACTGCACTAAGTTACCTGCAAGACATCTCTGTATTCTATCTGCTAGTCTATTTCAAAATATTTGTTCTAGTGAAATTTGTATTTTTCATTGTAATAAGATGTGGAAGGCATTAATCCTCTGTCAGGTTATTCTTGCTCTTTGTGTCTGCTGGATACCTGTACCCACTTCCTGTTCCTGTGACACTGAGGGCCTTGTTGTAAGCCACTACAAAGTAATGCACATGGATGAAATCCTCACAAGGATTATATTCCTCACTCTGTAAATAAATGTTATTTGTGAGATCTGTGAGCACTTCTGTCTTGATGTGTCCTGTCATTGGGACAGGTGGGGAGAAAACTTCTCTCTGACAGAAAAGAAAATCCTGACAGATGTGCTAACCTCTCCCCACTTAATCAAAACCTAAAATAAATGGTTTGGGCTGGAACTCGGCTGTAAGTCCAAATTTATACCTTAAATAGTCCTGTTGCTTTTTTTTCCCAATCTGCTGTGACTTCAGAAAGTCTCAGGAATTTTATATCAGAAAACAGACCTCTATGAATACCTTGTGAGTGTTTTTTCCTTTCAAGCTTACGATGTTCACTCTTCAGTTAACAACTCTTACTGAATCTTACTGAGACAGACACACACACTCACACACACACACACACACACGCACGCACGCACGCACGCACACACACACACACACACACACACACACTGTGAAGTGAGGTGTGTGATATAGATCATTAACGTTTAGCACTTTAGTAACATTAGGTTCAACTTAAACTGTGAGTTCAATTAAACTGATACTGGGATGAGACTTCCTTTAGCTGTTGCTGCCCAATATTTTATTTACAAAAACCTTGCTTACTATTACTTATTCAGAATTTTGGTAGCATGTTGCTGGGGCTAGCCTACCTTACTTTTTCCTGTTTCTATTATTGTTTTTTTACCTAGCAAGCCACTATCTCCTTCAGAGCCTTGCAGAGGCTGAGCGTTGCTTACTGTAGTCAGTGCTAATGTAGATACAGGCATATACAGTGAGCCCAGACCCAAAGTTGTGGACTTAGTGGTTGCATGACTCAGTAATACCCACAGCGGAGGTGGAGATGCTCTGGTTTTAAATTAACCGAATATGGAGGTTAATTTTAACAACCTCTTCTACGCACTGCATACCCTCTTGAGAAGATGAGCTTGATGCACAAGTTGTGAGTCATCGAGCATCGCAAATGTAGCCATCTGGCGTGTAAGGCTAGAATGTGGTACCTTTATGATTGTCTATCAACAAAGGAAATGTTAAATTAACCAAATTTAAAATATTATTCTAATTGTATCATGGATTAACCTTTGATTTAGTGAGGCAATTTTGTCAAGTGACCATCTAATATAGGCATCATATAACTCCTGCTGTTTTTTGGGCATTAGCCTGCATCCCTATTAGCATGGTTACAATTGTGGGCGAAATATAGATCTGCTCTCCTGCTAAGAGAACTGGAGAGTATAGCATGATCTGAATATTCACAGCTGATTGGTGCTCTTAAAGTAATGAGGGTGGTGGGGCCATGGCACAAAATTGTTGACTTTGAAAACCTGCTGATCAGACTGTTGCATTTATCCCAGGCTCTACAACGGGTTATAGGACACAGGCTTTGGGTTAAGGGTAACTACAAGAAGCCCCAAACTGTGTGAAGACTTCCAGCTTTTCCTTGTCCAAGAAAAACAAAAATTTGCTTTCCTAAAACAGAAAGAATTTGCGATAATTCAGGTTAGAGTGAGCTCGAGATGTCTCCCAGAGCAACACTGCTGAATATATGCAAATTAACCATTGTACCCTTAGAAGCTAAACACACCTCCAGAACCGCTGGAATGCAATGATGTGTCAGCTTGTTAAATTGTACAGAGCCATAATAATCCAACATGCATACAGACTGTTTCGGATTGTTTGATCCTCATCAGTGCATGGCATGGATTAATTTGGCTCTATGGAGTAGGGCTTGTAAACCGAGAGGTACAGACTAACCAGCAAGCTCATGGTGACCCAGAACTCATTGGAGTGTGTAAGGGACTACAATGGTCCTAAAAGCCCCCTTACTAAGATGTTAAGAAAAACAAAAATTTGCTTTCCTAAAACAGAAAGAATTTGCGATAATTCAGGTTGGAGTGAGCTCGAGATGTCTCCCAGAGCACCACTGCTGAATATATGCAAATTAACCATTGTACCCTTAGAAGCTAAACACACCTCCAGGACCGCTGGAATGCAATGATGTGTCAGCTTGTTAAATTGTACAGAGCCATAATAATCCAACATGCATACAGACTGTTTCGGATTGTTTGATCCTCATCAGTGCATGGCATGGATTAATTTGGCTCTATGGAGTAGGGCTTGTAAACCGAGAGGTACAGACTAACCAGCAAGCTCATGGTGACCCAGAACTCATTGGAGTGTGTAAGGGACTACAATGGTCCTAAAAGCCCCCTTACTAAGATGTTAAGAAAAACAAAAATTTGCTTTCCTAAAACAGAAAGAATTTGCAATAATTCAGGTTGGAGTGAGCTCGAGATGTCTCCCAGAGCACCACTGCTGAATATATGCAAATTAACCATTGTACCCTTAGAAGCTAAACACACCTCCAGGACCCTTAGAAGCTAAACACACCTCCAGGACCGCTGGAATGCAATGATGTGTCAGCTTGTTAAATTGTACAGAGCCATAATAATCCAACATGCATACAGACTGTTTCGGATTGTTTGATCCTCATCAGTGCATGGCTACTCCTTGTCCAAGAAACATACTTTAGATTTTGGCAGCTTTGTTTTTTTTACCCATTCAACAGCAACATAGATCCTTGTGCCTTGATTGTTTTTTTCCACACTTACACAGACACATTTGCAAACACACATACAGTGGGATGCAAAAGTTTCGGCAACTTTGTTAATCGTCATGATTTTCCTGTATAAATCGTTGGTTGTTATGATAAAAAATTTCAGTTAAATATATCATATACACAGTGATATTTGAGAAGTGAAATTAAGTTTATTGGATTTACAGAAAGTGTGCAATAATTGTTTAAACAAAATTAGGCAGGTGCATAAATAAAAAAGAAATGAAATCAACATTTAGTAGATCCTCCTTTTGCAGATATTACAGCCTCTAAGCGCTTACTGTAGGTTCCAATGAGAGACTGGATTCTGGTTGAAGGTAAATTGGACCATTCCTCTTTACAATACATCTCTAGTTCATTCAGGTTTGATGGCTTCCGAGTATGGACAGCTCTCTTTAACTCACACCACAGATTTTCAATTATATTCAGGTATGGGGACTGAGATGGCCATTCCAGAACGTTATACTTGTTCCTCTGTATGCCTTAGTGGATTTTGAGCAGTGTTTAGGGTCGTTGTCTTATTGAAAGATCCATCCCTGGCGCAGCTTCAGCTTTGTCACTGATTCCTGTACATTGGTCTCCAGAATCTGCTGATACTGAGTGGAATCCATGCGTCCCTCAACTTTGACAAGATTCCCAGTCCCTGCACTGGCCACACAGCCCCACAGCATGATGGAACCACCACCATATTTTACTGTAGGTTGCAGGTGTTTTTCTTGGAATGCTGTGTTCTTTTTACTCCATGCATACCGCCCCTTGTTATGCCCAAATAACTCTATTTTAGTTTCATCAGTCCATAGCACCTTATTCCAAAATGAATCTGGCTTGTTCAAATGTGCTTTAGCATACCTTAGTTGGTTGTGCTGAAAAGGCATCCTCTGCATCACTCTTGCATACAGCATCTCCTTGTGTAAAGTGCGCTGAATAGTGGAACGATGCACAGTGACTCCATCTGCGGCAAGATGATGTTGCAGAGCTTTGGTGCTGGTCTCTGGGCTGACTATGACTGTTCTCACCATTCGTCACTTCTGTTTTTTCCGAGATTTTTCTTGCTCTGCTACTCCGAGCCTTAACTTGAACTGAGCCTGTAGTCTTCCATTTCCTCAATATGTTCCTAACTGTGGAAACAGACAGCTGAAATCTCTGAGACAGCTTTCTGTATCCTTCCCCTAAACCATGATGGTGAATAATCTTTGTTTTCAGGTCATTTGAGAGTTGTTTTGAGATCCTCATGTTGCTACTCTTCAGAAAAAATTAAGAGGAGGGAAACTTACAATTGACTCTCCTAAATACTCTTTCTCATAATTGGATTCACCTGTGTATGTAGGTTAGCCAATCTGAGTTCCAATAATTAGTTCTAAAGGTTTTGCAATCAATAAAATGACAACAGTGCCCACATTTATGCACCTGCCTAATTTTATTTAAACAATTATTGCACACTTTCTGTAAATCCAATAAACTTCATTTCACTTCTCAAATATCAGTGTGTGTGTCTCCTATATGATATATTTAACTGACATTTTGTATCGTAAGAACCAACGATGTATACAGGAAAATCGTGACGATTAACAAGGTTGCCCAAACTTTCGCATCCCACTGTACAGTATATGCACAAACACACATATATAAAACAATGCAAGCATATATGCCTGTGAAAGAAATTTAGGAAGCCAGAACAGAGTCAAAAAAATTAAAGTGAAGTTTAATTCACTTGGTCAAAAACAAATACATTAAACTTCACTTAATACTTTGGTTGTGTGTTGGCTTATGAATATGCATAATCCAGCACAAGTTCTTGCTTTTCACCCCTCCAATGGGGTCAGACAAACAGAAGGTTCCATGGCCACAAATACAAGCAAGAAATAAATAAACAAAAAGAGAGCTGTAACTAAGGATCGAACTCCATCTCAATCAGTAGCTGATGCCCCTTTTCCAGTGAGAAATCTTTACTTTTTCTCGAATAGCTCATCAGGGATGTCGGCATGGTTGTATTGTGGTGAAACGAAACCCCTCCCACAGTGTGATGTCAGGACCTAGGTAGGAGCCTTGCTGCATTGTGGGAAATAATGGCTGTTTCCAAAAGCAACCAGTATCTCCCTCTGTACATATGTATATCTATAAAAAAACAAGCTTTTGACCTATCACATTGTTATTGTGGTTATAGATAGTGACAGTTGGTGCTGTCTGTTTTTTTTTCATGTCTGCCAGTAGTAAAGATGTTGATGTGCAGGGAGATTGGGGATCAAACAACATGAACAAATTACAAAGGCAAATATCAATCATTTCTTTAACTGTCTTCTATTTTATAACTTCTCACTGTAAGGCTTGGTGGTGTATTCTCCACAGTCAGCATGCAACGCATGAGCTGGCGTGGAGGAGGTACACACACCAGCACAAGGAAACAGGCTATCCCTAGTATAGTGGAGGGGAGGACTGACTCCAATAGGAGATTGTGGCGCACAGAGCCGGTGCAGATCTGACAGCCACAAACAATGCTTTCGTTATAACGTCTCAGCGCAAAGTAGCGATGAGCGCATAAACCAGAACTGAGGAGATCAGGACAGGTAGACAGAATGAACGCTTGCTAGCTAGCGGCAACTTAGCGACAGCAAGCGTCCAAAACAAGACAGACTGGAATGAGGCAGCCAATGCGATTGCAGCGATGGCGTGCCTCACAAAGACAGGACAGGATAGTCAGGAAATAGCAGGATCAAGATAGATGAACGTAACACAGACAAATATACAATAAATATGTTTTCCTAGCGTATTACAATTACAGCTATCAATGAAACTATTTGTAACGTCTGACTAACATATGTATATATCGGCAATGAACCGATATATGACATAAGCAGGAACGCTGACTAGGACTGGAGTAATACAGGGAACAGGACTCAGAAGGATTCGCTATCTCTTCGCAGAGATGAACGCAATCCACAAACGGTAACAGAACAGGATTCAGAAGGATTCGTTATCTCTTCGCAGAGATGAACGCAATCCACAAACAGTAACAGAACAGGATTCAGAAGGATTCGTTATCTCTTCGCAGAGATGAACGCAATCCACAAACGGTAACAGGACAGGATTCAGAAGGATTCGTTATCTCCTCGCAGAGATGAACGCAATCCACGAACAGGACCAGGAGCAGACTACTAGCTCAGCACGGGTGCTCACGATACGCGCAAACTACCAAAACGTGCTGGAAAGCTGACTAACTGCACACAGGATATAAACAGTTCGTGTACGTATACATCAGCGACACTGATGTATCAACGTAACACGAATACAAGGAAAATAATAAACGTGCTGGTATGCATATATATGGGCAATGAACCAATATATGATGCAAAACCAACAAAGTATCTTTTAGAACAAGAACCACGATCGGGGGCTGAAGCGACAGCAAGACTAGCTTAAACTGAAGCTATGAAAACCCGAGGAGTCCTGCAGGAAGCAGATATTTATACTGAGGTCATCCAATGGGAGCAGACATGCAGATTCCCACACAGGTGAATAATAATCAGTCACAAGCTGACAGCAGGGAAAGGCAGACAAAGCTATGCAGCTTGCATGGAAAGAGATCAGAACTGCCTGAGCTGCAGCACTACTACTTCCAGCAACACCTGCTGCAGCAGCAATCATTACAGTACCCCCGCCCTTAAAAGCGGATTCCAGACGCTTTTCAAAACTGAAATTCCCAACAAAACAGTCTGACTGATAATTCATGATGACCGGGACAGCCCGGCAAGACCGAATTCCAGAATCAGTCCCCACAAGACTGGACCCATTGGAACCAGAACCTACAGAACCATGCCCATCAGTACTACAAGCCCCAGTGTGACACCCATCAGAACCATGATTTCCAGAAGAAAGCCCTCCGAAACTCCCTGAGCGATACCCACCGCCTTCCAGGAACCGTTCAAAAACGCTAAAGCCTTTGCAATGCCCACCGGGACTGTCTTTACCAACACAAAACCCACTGTTGAACCAGTCCAAGGCACCAGGACAAGTTTTCTCAGAGACCTCCCAGAACACCTTGAAGCTCCAAAGAGATCCCAATAGGTCAGAACGCCCCTTAGGCTCACATGGAGAACTATCAAGAACCCCTATGGAACCTAGGGCAATTCCCGAGTCAGGGCCACAAGGACAAACATCAAGATCAGGGCTTTCAGGGACCAGAACCATCTCTGGGCATGCAGGCAGACTGGCAACATCAGAACATGTTCCCACTAAGGAAGCATCAGAGCACGCTAACACCTTAGACACACTTGGGCATTCTGGCACACAAAGAACATCTGGGCACACTGGCACAAGAGAAACCTCTGGGCATGTCAAGGAACTGTGAGCCTCAGGGTCAGCCAAGACAGGACCAAAACCAGGACTGGCCAAAAAAAAATCATCATGACTAGACTTCGCAACTACTGGACTTTTACACGAGAATGCAGGATCAGACTTAGATGTCGCTGATTCCAGCAAAGTCAGTAACAAATCAGATTCAGGGGCACTAACAAGACAGGACAAATCTTCTGATGTATGCACTGAACCAGATAGGGACTCCACAACTACCTCTGGACTGGACAGAGACTCATCTAATACACTGGATTGGAGCTCATGAGGCGCTGCAGAACAAGTCAGTATTGCAGCAGCCCCCACTGGACTAGGCAAAACTGAGGAATTCCCTGGACAGGAAGGGGACTCTGGAACCTCTGCCACAGCGGCCAGAGAACCAGAATCTTTCAGGATACAGGGCTGGGTTTCAGAAACACTCATCAGACCGGACTGAAATTCTGAGATTTCTATTATTTTGACCAGAGAATCAGAATTATCCATGTTACAGGGCAAGACTTCTGAAACATTCAGAGGACAGGGCTGGAGTTCCTCGGCTGTTACAACACTGGAGAGGGACTCAACAACATTGGTTAAATCAGACTGTGTACAGGGCAAGGTATCTAACACACTTGCTGACGAGGACAATATTTCAATGGCTTCTGCTTTGCTGGGCAGAAATTCATCAAGTTTTATTAGAGCAGACTGTAATTCCAAAACAGCTGCTAGACAAGTGAATATTACTGCAACACCAACTGAGGTAAGCAGTGCCTCAGACTCCTCTGCTAGAGGGTTTGAAGTATCCAAAGTACTGGGTGAAGCATAAGACTCTGCGACCACAGCTTCACTGGACAGGATCACTGAACAGTCCATATTGCAGGGCAAAACCATGGAAGCACCTGCTGGACAGCATAATGATTCTGTGACCTGAGTTTCATTGGAGAGATCTACTGCACAATTCATGGTACAGGGCAAATTTACTGAACAAGGTAATAATTCTGCGATTTCAGGTTCACATAGCAGATGCTCTGAGCTATTCACGATACAGGGCAAATTTACTGGAATATTTTCTGAACAAGGTAATAATTCTGCGATTTCAGGTTCACATAGCAGATGCTCTGAGCTATTCACGAAACTAGAGCGAGGTGTAGAAACAGGAAGATCAAGACACAATGTTTGCGCATCTGAATCACCATTCATTTGTAAAATTGGAAAATTCAGATGCTGGGGTTCTGAGGTTTCTAGACAGGATTGCTGGGACTCGGAAACTGATGTAGTGCATCTATTGGCATCTGCTGGATCAGACAGGAGTTGAACTTTATTAACACAGGTAATTTCTGCAGAAGTGTTTGCAGAGGCAGGCAAGATTTTTCTGGTGTCTGTTTCACTGAACAAAGAGTCATGAGTACTGGCTAGGCTGGACTCGGAAGTCAGCAGGACCTCTGGATTCTCTGCTGAAAAATTTGCGCAGGGCAAGGTTAAGAATGTATCAGTGGCTTCTGTTTTACTGGTAAGTAACACTGAGTTATCCATGGTACAGGGTGGAATTGCAGGAACTTCAATTTCACACAAAAAGAGCTCCGAATCACCTGCTGAATCAGCCAAAGGTGCTGAAGCAGGCGGGTCAGAACGCCAAATTTGCGAATTCGGAGTCACATAAAAATCATCCAAAATCAGTTCCCACACATCAATCAATGGAGCCACAAAGTCATACCCACACACACACACCAGTTTTTATTAGGTTATAGGCAGACTTAATGCATGCATTCAATACTAATTCACTTTTTGCACTGTAAAATTGACAAAATGAACTTGAATCATTCTTCCATTCATTGACCAGAGCTTCCATCTCTCCTTTCTCAAATGGAGGATTCCAAGCATACTTAACTGGCAGATCATGGTTTGCAGATATGATTGTAGCAGGGACATATATTGGGTTAATTAGCAGGTGATTGGAAGATTCCTTATTCCTAAGAATCTCCAAAACCTGTAGCAAGTGCTGAACTGTAGTGTATGCAAACTTTCCTTGCTTCACAAATAAGTTGATTTGTTCAATACTCTGTAATATCTCCTCATAATCATACTCAGATAATTCTTTTAAACAAAAATCTTTATTTTCCCTAGCCAGGGAGGAAAGTTCATTAGTAGTTTCATAAGTCCACTTAACTCCCCTGAAAGACAATTGCATTTCATTATCTGTTAATGGCAGAATCTCATTATAGGTCTCAGTCGCTAAGGATAACGACTCTGCAGATCGGACACGTTTCTTAGAACGTTTGCGTTTTGCCTTAGACCCTGCTGTTTTTGGTGATTTATTCAAGGCTGCAGGAAAATTATCAGTAACACTTTCTGCTTGCTGAACATTTTTGCAAGCAATTGAAGGAGTAGCTGATTGGCCTGCTGCCAGGAGTTCATTAAGAGGAAAAGGCAATGGATCTATGCGCAACCAGTTATGGATCACAAACGCTAGAAATTCCAGCGGTCTCTCTTTCAAATCGGAATGATTGAGAACATCAAATGCCCACTGGAATAATTCCCCTTTAAACAAAATATAACTTAGTTGGAGTGCCCAGGTTGAAACAGGAGTCGCTTGGAGATCAGGATTGGCCAGGAACCTGGCACATTCAGAGAAAAACTCATTTTCTGTTTCAGAGCTAAGTTCTTCAAATTTCTTAAAGGAACAGGAACCATAATTAACAGTGTCATACTTTCTGGGAATCCCCCCCACAATGGGGATTGGTAATGGGGTTTTCATAATGTAAGGCTTGGTGGTGTATTCTCCACAGTCAGCATGCAACGCATGAGCTGGCGTGGAGGAGGTACACACACCAGCACAAGGAAACAGGCTATCCCTAGTATAGTGGAGGGGAGGACTGACTCCAATAGGAGATTGTGGCGCACAGAGCCGGTGCAGATCTGACAGCCACAAACAATGCTTTCGTTATAACGTCTCAGCGCAAAGTAGCGCTGAGCGCATAAACCAGAACTGAGGAGATCAGGACAGGTAGACAGAATGAACGCCTGCTAGCTAGCGGCTACTTAGCGACAGCAAGCGTCCAAAACAAGACAGACTGGAATGAGGCAGCCAATGCGATTGCAGCGATGGCGTGCCTCACAAAGACAGGACAGGATAGTCAGGAAATAGCAGGATCAAGATAGATGAACGTAACACAGACAAATATACAATAAATATGTTTTCCTAGCGTATTACAATTACAGCTATCAATGAAACTATTTGTAACGTCTGACTAACATATGTATATATCGGCAATGAACCGATATATGACATAAGCAGGAACGCTGACTAGGACTGGAGTAATACAGGGAACAGGACTCAGAAGGATTCGCTATCTCTTCGCAGAGATGAACGCAATCCACAAACGGTAACAGAACAGGATTCAGAAGGATTCGTTATCTCTTCGCAGAGATGAACGCAATCCACAAACAGTAACAGAACAGGATTCAGAAGGATTCGTTATCTCTTCGCAGAGATTAACGCAATCCACAAATGGTAACAGGACAGGATTCAGAAGGATTCGTTATCTCCTCGCAGAGATGAACGCAATCCACGAACAGGACCAGGAGCAGGATACTAGCTCAGCACGGGTGCTCACAATACGCGCAAACTACCAAAACGTGCTGGAAAGCTGACTAACTGCACACAGGATATAAACAGTTCGTGTACGTATACATCAGCGACACTGATGTATCAACGTAACACGAATACAAGGAAAATAATAAACGTGCTGGTATGCATATATATGGGCAATGAACCAATATATGATGCAAAACCAGCAAAGTATCTTTTAGAACAAGAACCACGATCGGGGGCTGAAGCGACAGCAAGACTAGCTTAAACTGAAGCTATGAAAACCCGAGGAGTCCTGCAGGAAGCAGATCTTTATACTGAGGTCATCCAATGGGAGCAGACATGCAGATTCCCACACAGGTGAATAATAATCAGTCACAAGCTGACAGCAGGGAAAGGCAGACAAAGCTATGCAGCTTGCATGGAAAGAGATCAGAACTGCCTGAGCTGCAGCACTACTACTTCCAGCAACACCTGCTGCAGCAGCAATCATTACACTCACTTTGCAGTGTATTGCTTTATTATTTTCCCCTTTTTGCGAAAGTTCCCCTTTAAGCAGCATATCACCAATAATTGATTGATATCACAATTTACGCACACAGTTTATGCAGCCCCTGTAATGTTCATATATATATCCTGTAGTCTGCACTGTTCTACTTGGTTACTGCATATGATTATCTATACTGTTGTGGGTTGTTGGTTCCTGTTCTGTGTGAGATAGTTGGTGAATCCTCTACAGTAGTTTGAGTTATCCTGCCGTGGTGCCGTGGTGACTTAACCACGGCATAACAGCTATGTTAAATAATGTTAAATAATTATACCAGACACAATGCGGTGGCTCTTACTAAAACTAAAAGGGCTTTCTGCATTATCTCAGCTTGTTCTACAACAGCTTGGCTTTTGCTTCAGAAGTGACTGATTCACTTCACCTTTCTAGAGAATACAGCCACTATAATAACTGCTGCTAGAAATAGTTATTCATGAATTTGACCATCTTTCCACAAGATTCTATTGTCTGCAGCCAGAGAACAGAACATACATTGCTTCACTCTGCTATCTTATTTACACATGATTATTACCGAACAATTGCTCATAAAAGAGCTTTTTATTTGAGCTCATAGACATGGGCCAATAAAGATTAGGCTGCAAACACTCCAAGATAAACTTTCATTGGTAAGACATTTAATATTAGATGTACTTTTAATAGTGCTGTAATCTTATATGCACACAATCTCCTCTGAATGCACAACTCCTCCAGGTGGCTTTGCGTGATCCATTGTATTAATATGAGCTTGCAAAAATCTACAAGTCACCCTAGGGCATTAATCTTCCCACTAGTAGGAGATGAAGATGTGCCTATGGAGAGAGACGCTAGACATAAATCCACTGGAGTGCAAAGAATCATATTATCTTAATATATTAATCAATAACAGCAAATGGACAAACCTACCCAGTAAAGATGTGTACAAACAATACATATTAGATGCCCAATTCAACTATTTTGCAGTCCGAGCGTACAATTATTTAATTTCTAGCCGAGCTGTACATCTGGGTTGGATATTCTCAGCGATTTACTATTGCTTTGTCTGAGACATCCAGATATGCCTCCTCTCCCCTCCCAACTCCATAGTAATGATGCCTGCCCAGTAGGGTTTGACAATGGGCAATCTGATGTTGTTGCTGCTTAAAGTGAACCCAAACTCTACCACAACACACACAAAAAAAGTTTCCATTCCACATATAGTTCTGCAAAAGTCTTCATTTCACATATATAATTCCCTGCTGCACTGTTATTTGTTTGTTTATCCAGATCAAACTGTCTTATCATTAGCTGTGAATACAAAGCAGAGAGAGTTCTGCCTGCTTTGTCCTTATACATTAACATTAAGTCTTAACCCTTTCAGCCCCCCTGCAAAGTGAATCTACTTTGTTTTCATTTTTTTTAGGATTTCCAAAAATTGTAATGAAGACATTTTTTTCCATGAAGATTATCATGTTGCGGCTAATATTTTAGAGCAGAGAGGATGTTCTGTGTTTAGTTCCACTTTAAGGTGTTAAGCATTTTATGTGCAGTTTGATGTATGTTTATGCACCTGGGACCAGTTTTTTTGCACCCACAATGTGTTTTTACATTGTATATTTTAAACTGTTTGTTGCAATAAAAGTGTTCCCCCTGTTTTAAAAATCAGAACCTGACCACAGTCTATGCTTTTGGTGTTGGCGGCCACTTGTCTGATATCTGAGCACTGGGTGGCTGCAGGTTTCTGTTCTGTGGGAAACTCAGTCTAAGGATATTCTTATCAGCGCTGAGAAATATGTTTTACTTCTGCAATCCGTCACCAACTGCAGGGTTCTTGAGGACAGGCATGTTGTGCCTGTACTTCTGACCATCCTCCATAGGACTAAGCTAGGTTTATAGATGCCCACGGACAACAGAGGACAGTTATGGTCTGACTACCTTCAGGGCTTTCATTGTTCAGATTGACTAACAGGAATAATTAGCCTGACTGATCATTTTTGTTTCCTCTGATGGAGGGAGGATACAGTCACACATTAAAGTCTCCAGTTGTAACTTATCAGGTGGAGGAGGAGGAGGGCATTGATTGCCACCAGAAACTGTAACAGGTTACAAAGATAGACCATTGTCATCTCATTTTTGTAGGTCTCTTAAAGAGGAGATGTCAGCCATACTATCTCAGTAAAAAAAAAAACCCACATATATAAGTAGATAGATATTTGCTCTACTTCCATAACATATGTATTGCACTGTCCACGTTTTGATTTTAGTGAATTTTCTACAGTAAAAAAAGAGAAAATCCTTCTTAGCATTTCCCATATTAACTGTGGCGGCTATTTTTAAGCCAATTCTGATGTAATTTCCTCCCTTACTCTCCTCTGTTTGATTTGCCCGCCCTTCACTATAGAAAGTACGTTGTCTCAGCATGAGAAATATTGACCAATCAGAGAGAAACAGAGTTGTGGGAGGGGAAAACAGGAGGGAAAGAGGCTTCAGACAATCAAGCTGCATTAGTTAAGTCTGAGGGGAAGTAGAGCAGCAAAAAAGGACAACCCAGCATGCCTTGCAACTTTTTTTTTGTGTACCAAATTTTGTGTTTACCAAATAAGAGTCAGGTAAACTGGAGAATGATCATTTATCAACAAGAAAAGTAATAGTGATTTTAACTTTTGGATTGCCTGATTAGCATCCCTATTACTTGTTTACCAGATAAAAATAAAGAATTGATTTTTGATTTTATGCCCGACAGTTACACTTTAAAGAGGACCATGAATAGCCACATGCAAGGTAGTGATTATAGAAGCTAGTGCGAATAATATATCCTGTAATGTTTAGTAATGGTCGACCAGTTAGGCATTTATTCATTCATTCATCATTCATTCATTTATTCATTTATGTCTGTTCCTACAACAGATAATCAGGAAGTCTAGAATCAGGGTGATCCTATTTATTGAATAGTTTTAAAATATTTAAAGAGTAAGCTTTTGGCCAAAAGGGCTTCTTTAGACCCCATTCACGTATTTCATTTTTTTTTGTGCAAAATGCTTCATTGAAATACTTACTGTAATGCCCAAGTCAAAAATATTTCTTGAATCATTGAAATGAAGAATGATTTAAGCAAGTCTTAATTAGCAGTGGATCAGCAAGTCTGATGCATAATTCAGTTAACAATTAAAGTACAAACATTCATATTCTGGATAACTTAGGGACTAGTTCTAAATAACTTAGGGACTTTAAGGCTCGCTTATTATTAAAACTAAAACTTATATTGATTTATTCACTGTTGTCCATGGTTCTTTACCTGGAAATGCCCAACCCAATCAGGTATATATATATATATATATATATATATATATATATATATATATACACCGATTTAAGTTGATAAAACAATGAGTGAACAGTGAAGTAACTCATCAATTCAGAGTGGACATGTCACTCAAGTCATTTGGAGAAGAAACAAAGGAGAGAATCAGACATTTAGTTGAGGAGCAATACACAAGTCTGTTGCTACGCTCAGTATAAAGGTCCAATACAATTACAGTTTTTCCAGTGGAGTGCTGATGTAAATGAGTACCCAAGTCTCACAACAATCCAATCCAACACAATCGTGCCCGCGGCTCACTGCTGCAATCTTCCCTTTGTCAGATACATCTTAAATCAAACAAATACAAAACAGCCTATCATAGTGTACTGCAGTGTACTTTTAAGGTACCCCAAGCACATGTGGTTGCACTACATGCAGATTTCAGAGTGTAAGTGGACTCCACCACCGGGGATTGAGTTCGCACACATTTTTTAAAAACAGCATAAAATCAGTATCACTGTCTCCCCTGGAGAGCCCCTGATGAGTCAGATGACTGACAAAACCAGTAGAGCGGTGCTTAGAGAGACGTGCTGGACTTGAACAGGAGATGAACCAATGTGAGCCATGCTCCACGGTCTTTCCAGGGGAGACAGTGACATTGATTATATGCTGTTTTTAAAGAATGTGTGCTGCACATGCAATGTTTTTTGCGTATTGAGATTAAATATAGGGATTTACACATAAATGCTGTTTTTATTTGAGGAGCTTGGACTATTCAAAGGGAGGAACAACATTAATGAAGGCCTGTTGCAAAGAAGAAATCTAGTGAGTAGGGTTACAAAGGGGGTGTGACCCCAGTCCCCAGTGGGGAAACTATGATATGCTATTTTGTATTTGTTTGATTTAAGGTGTATATGGCAAAGGGAAGATTATGGCAGCAATATTGTGATCAATTACCAGAGCCACGAGCGTGATTGTGTTGGATTGGATTTGGTTGTGGAGGGCAGTGGGGTCTAGAGAAAGTTTCTTAAGTATAAGTTTTCGGCTTGTTTGAATGAGGATTGGAAAGTACCAGTGAAGAGAGAAAGTTTGAAGAGAGACATTAGGGCAAGTATGATGGAAGAGTTACGGTAAATAATAAGGTGAAAAGGAATCGGATCAAGGGAGCAGGTAGTGGTACATGATTTTGGATTAGCAATCTAAGAGGTGTTTTGTGCCACACATACATCTTAAAGCAGCATCGCCATACTATCCAAGGAAGAAAAACACATATATAAGTAGATAACTACTTGTTCTACTTACATAACATATGCATTATACTGTTCACATTTGATTTCAGTGAATTGTATACAGTCAGTAAATGAAGAGAAAATTGTTCCTGGCATTTTCCATCTTAACTCTCTCTGACTGAAACCAATTCTGATGTCATTTCCTCCCTTACTTTTTATTTCTCCTAGAAACTGCGCTGTCATATCTAGATGCTTTGTAAACACATGCGAGCACAGCATAGATTGTATTTCAGCAGCTCACTGAACTGCGTGAGGAGCATGAAGGTGGGAGGGGAGATGACAAGCTACCTTCTCATCAGCAATGTACCAACAACCAACTAACTAAGATAAGATTTATTACAGTAGAAACATTTCTGAATAGATTGGCATGCTTGCAAGGCAGGGTAGTGTTGCAGGCTGCATAACAAACACAGAGCAATGAGTACTGATTACCAGTTTGACACCAGCCTAGTCACATTTTAGATGTTCACTTCTCTCGGTATAGCTAGTGTTGTTGGTGGTCTCTACATCATGGGATAGCAATCTTGTTTAACGTATGCTGGCCACACATCTGATGGCCAGCGTAGATGTGATTGTGCAATGAAATGATTGATTCTATAAAATGGTCTCATCTGTGCAGAACTGAGCTGTAATAATAAAACAATATTTGCAAGTGTTCTTCAATCAAATGTACTCAAATTATTTAATGGGAATGGAGAGAAATTGAAAATAATTGATTGCTTCTAATGCTTCAAAGGGTTGCTTTCGCTTTGATCTAAAACCAAATTGAAAACAATTTTGATTTTACTTTTTAACCTATTTTTGGTAATTTTTTCAAATGTAAAGCGTTAAAAAGTTATTTTAAAGTACACCTGTAAGAATAAAAACTTCCCATAGAGGCTACTCACCTCCGCAGGGGGAAGTCTCTGGAATCTAAAGAGGCTTTCCCATCAACTCTCACAGACACCTTCCACTGCCGAGACCCTGGACCAAAGGTGAATATAGACAATCTCCCCACCGCTGCACACAGGCGCAGTAGCGGACTTCCCCTCGGGCTCCAGTAGAAATAGCCAAGCCCAACTGGATCCGCTCTACTGCGCAAGCATGTATCGCCTACGCCTGCAGTAGAGCAGACCCTATTGGGCTTGCCTCTTTCCACCGGAGCCAGAGCGGAAAGACGCTACTACGTTTGGTGAAACGCAGGGAAATTGTTTAGATTTTGCTTTTGTCCAGGGTCTCAGAGGGGGAAAGCATGTGCGACCGCCGGTGGCTGCATGCACACTGATAAGCCCTTGTTGGTGGATTTTTAGCGGGTCCTGGCACTGGAAAGGATGGACAGAGGGGGACGGGTGGAGCCTCTTCAGGATACAGAATCTTCCCTTTCCTGAGATAAGTACCCCCTTGGGGCACTTTTATCCCTAAAGGGGTACTTTGAAGAGAAGAGGAAAAACGTCTGCTAGGAGGAAACTCCTGTAGTTGGTAGTGGGATCTTTCATGCTTTTCTCACTAAGCTTTGTCTAAAAACTTCCACAAAGGTGAGACAATAGTCAAACTTTCTAATGTATATTAGTACAAAATCATTAAAGCCTTAAATGTTAGAAAATGTTTGAAGACTTGACAAGGCAGCCATAATATTAACAGGCAGTAGTGACATTTTACTGCCTTTCTAGAGTGTGTGTGTGTGTGTGTGTGTGTGGGGGGGGGGGCATTAAATCAATGTGTATTGATCTAATTTTTTTCATTGCAGAATGGTTATAAAAGGCAGTAAAAGCTGCATTAAAATGCATCCACAAGTGACATCAGTGTACTGTGCTCTTGTAAGTCACAGTATTAGGAGACATTGACTTCAAACTTGACAATAATGGCTTCTTAAAGGGAAAGGATGTTATTAAACAAAGGTCAGTTATTACTTTATAATTATCACATTATAGCTGCTTATAATAGCCTTATAACACTCTACAGCTAAGAGTAGAAATGGAAAGTCCATCATCATTTATGATTCTGTTCCAAGGCTCTCGCTCTGCCTCATTCTCCTTCTTGTGTTTGAGAGCTTCCTAGACTATACTAAATCATCTCACTGTAGGATTCAATCCACTTTTTTCTCCTACGTTTTCTCCTAGGTGATATTTTTAAACCTTATCAATAAAATGCATTTTAAGCCAGCAGCAAGCAGTACGTTTTCACCTATTTTTTGCAGAGTGCTGAAAGGTTATTTGAAACAGAAGGTGACAAATTATCTCCTAGGAGAAAACATTTATTGAATAAGGGTCATGGCCTCTCTTAAGCTCTTATTTCACCATTCTTTGCTATTACTATTTCTTCTTACATAGTTATACAGTTTGGTTGAGAGAAAAATCCTTTATTTTATGAGCCACCTTCAATTTGATGTGTATGATCTGGTAAATCCTATCTCTCCATAATTTCTTGGATATATCATCTACATAGCCCGTATGCTGCATCAGTGCTGTGATGATAAACCCCGTCACTTAGGCCTAGTCCACACTAGGTCCGAAAACGTATCCGTGGCTGCGTTTTTCAGCCCTGATGAAAAACGGAGTCCCGGATACTAATGTTAAAAATAGCAGCCATCCTCACCCAAGAAAAAAATTGATCCGTCTGCGCTTGCGGGGACCCGTTTTCAAAACCTGAACGGAAGGTCTGGATCTGCTGCATTTTCACGGACCATGGATACACGGATGGGTAGTGAAAAGCAATGGGAAAAAGCAACTCCATCTCCACAGGCAAAATAGCACCAAAAACTAATGAAAAACGGATAGCCTGAACTTTATTATTGTCCCAAAAAATCCTCCCACTACCTTCCTAATGATAGAGACGTTTTCTGTCCGTAAAAACTGAACGGAAACTGATGCAAAACTGATGCACTTGGTGGTACTGGTGGTACCTCCCCTGAACTTCCCCTGATCCCGGACTGCAGTGTCCGTCCTGCAAACGCGCCTAGTGTGGACCTAGCCTTAGGCATAGGTCAAAGTGGCCAGTGGCTTTGAAGGTTAATCAGAAACCATCTTTTGGTTTTCTCATTTCCTTTTTATTTATCTTTGAATAATTTGCTAATGCCAAGGTGCAGTTTTCAACTGACTTATCTCTTACTTATAACCATGGTTCTACTAGCATTTAGGACCATGCCTCTATTTTTTAGTTCTGTGTTTCAAATTTTTAATTGTACTGTAGTTCTGCATTTGACTTTCCCAGGGTGAAAATACCACCAGTAAAGAAAAAAATCTTCCTTGAAACTTTCTTCACTTTTAGTCATAACTGAACGGACAACTGATGTGAAGCCCAGGTGAAAAAAAACGTCCATGTTTCCCTATGGGTCAGTTCACATCTACACATTTTAATTGGAAAAAGTATCCAGAGTGTGTCTGGAGGGCATTTTCCCAATGCAGAATAACTGATCAGTTAAAATGTAGCAGTTATTAATCATTCATTGTAAACCAGCCCTAAGACATAAAAAAAAATGTTTAACCTTTAGAAACAAACTTTGTTTAAACTTTCAAAATCAAAATAGAACTATGGAATTTCAAGAGTCTTATTTAGGCTTTTTTTAATCTCCATTGTTTATTGTCACTTTAGGTTTCTAAAAAATAAAATTTTACCTTTATTCCTCAGTTATAAAAGAGCAAAAAATAAAAAATTACCCCTTTTACCATATAAACATTAAAAGGTGGTCTGCCATCTGAGGACCACCTTATTGATGGGGGATCCCAGATTTTACTCTGATTCCACCCCAAGATCACTATGAAATGTATGTGGATAATTAACATTGGATAAAGATGCTCTGCAAAGGAAAAACTGGCTTTGTCGCCTCCCATTCCACAGTGTTTCCACCCTAGTGTTATGTAATAGGTGGGCCAGGAATTACTCAGGGGTGCAACCTCAAGCAAGAAGACTCTCTGGTGAATACTTGCTGGAATAGGGGACAAAGCATTTCTGGGGCTTATGAGAATGCACCTTTTAAATAAAATATTTTTATTTTTTTTTGACAAAAACATAAAAGAAAGTGTTTTGAAATGTATCTCTGCATTCATATTAGCAGGTAAGGGCTGCATTATTGAGAATGGTTGCAATGCAGTTTATGAATTCCGGTTGCACCATCTCCAGCCATGCATCCTGTATGTGCACAGCTTCTTTTTGCTTTGTAAATTTGCCTCTGCCAGTTTTCAATGTTGGCATCAACGTGACATATTGGATAGGACATACCAAAGGTGTCACACAGGCATTATAATGTATTTTTAGTGAATCATCCTCCCCGTGTTTTTACTGGCACTGGGATATGTCACATTTGTAGGAGAGCGCTATATCTGCAGTCTGCACCTATCAATTTAACTGGGGAAAATACAGACGAGGTTTAGAGGAAAGGGTACATGGATTCAAGGTAACAATGTATAGATGAAAGATAAGATGACATTCCATGGGTGATATCAACCTTACTTGCTAAAGGTTGCATGCAGAGCTTCTGACATTAACCAGCCGGGCTCAGCTCGTCCATCACCGCCGGAGGCTGCCGCTTAGGCCCTGCTGGGACGATTTTCATGAGATGAAAAGCAGCACACGCAGCCGGCACTTTGCCAGCCGCGTGTGCTACCTGATCGCCGCCGCAGGGTTAAAAAAACCCTCCCACAGCCGCCCTGGCGATCTTAATAGAATGCCAGGGTGGTTAATAAAAGATTGTGTTATTCTTCCTTCCTGTTTGTCAGGGTGAATTTTCTGCTATGAGCATCCAAACTACAACTACCAGCCCATTCACATGCCTGTGCTTAATATGGGGTTGATTTTATTTTGATCACAAAGTTTCCCACGCACTCTGACTCATTTTCCCAACCTGTCCAATGCATATCACCGCCAGCCCTCACAATCAATAGCAATTGCTTGCACGTTTTGCACAAGCTCTGGTATTATTACTGTTGCTGGTATTATGTACTGTATACTGCTTTCATTGTTGTTGTCATTACTGATATCACCATTGCCATTCATGACAATTTAAGCATTTTTAACAACTACTTTATATACTCGAGTATAAGGCTAATTTTTGGGCCAAAAAAGTTGCCCAAAAGTGGGGCTTATACTCGAGTCACTACTCTTTGAGTAACCCCCACAGTGCCCACACTACACTATGCATCATCTAAGGGAGACCCTACACTTGATATTTCCAGGGGAGGTCCCAGCTAACCTTATCTCGAGTTTTAGCCTTGGTAGCCATACAGGGACAGCGTCTACTGAGTGGTGAGAATACTTGCATTACTATATCAAGTTTTAAATGTGGATCTGCATTCCTTGCTTTATCTTTATGCCAGTTTAAACTTTTCAACAGGAGTTCTTTGCATGTCCATCTCTGTTGTAGGCCTATGTTCTGGTTTATTATTGCAATCTGCTGAATTTATGCTGCTTTTCTAATATATGGTTGTGGCCGGCCATCATTGTGAGTGTTGTTGTGGTTGTGGCTTTTGCCACACCCGGCTTATACTTGGGTCAAATATTTTTCCAGGTTATTTCTAAGGTTAAAGTTGGGGGTCAGCTTATACTAGAGTATATATGGTAATTAATTAGTTATACTAATATTTTTCAGCATTGTTATGATAATATTGATTATTTTGGTAATTTGACTCTGGAAAGAGTTAAATTCTAGATTTTATGATGATGTAGATTTGAACACGGCCTTTCATCTATCATTAATCAAAAGGTTTATTGATTGATTTATTCAACAAAGTAAATGTCAATAACAATCAAAATGTGTTAGTCCCTATGACATAATTAGGCGTTTAGATATAGTTTGACTGTATAGCATTTTCCCAGAGCATACCGTTTTATTCCTCCCGCTTACTCCAGTAATTTTGCCTGAGGAAGTGGGTTTCTCCTGTAAAATGCATCACAAATGGAGTTGCTTTGTTTTTTTCAAATGTGCAGTGGCATAGCTAGAAATTATGGGGGCCCATAGCTAGGCACTCATGAGCAAAACCACCTGTCCCTACCCTATGGATATGAGTTGACTGGGCAAATTACATTCCCGTGCAATGTACACTGTGTATAGTCCATGGGCTAAGAGACAAAAAGTCAGAGTGTGGAGAAACAATGGAAAGTTAATAATGAACACATCAATTATAACCTGGGTCCCCTCAGCTCCAGAGCCCCATATCAGTTGCTATGGCTGCTGTGGCTATTGCCATGCCCGTGCAAATGTGAGAATAAAAGTTGGTCTGACTACCTGGAAGTAAGTCCACCACTACCTCATTTGTCATCTGCTTTTCATGTATTGTTTTGCCTATACATTGGTTACCTTTGGGGTAACCAACCTTTGTGAGTCCTATTCCTTTCAAAATTTCATGCAAACCATCAAGTATCAGTCCACACTGCACTATATCAGGCTCTCTGTGACTCCTCCCTCTTTTTGTCCTGCTTGCTAAGGTAACATGCAGAGCTTCTGACATTAATAAAAGATTGTGTTATTCTTCCTTCCTATTTGTCAGGGCAAACTCTCTGCTATGAGCATCCAAACTACACTTACCAGTTCATTCACATGTCTGTACTTAATACATGGTTGAGTTTATTCTGTTACTCTAGTAATCACCTATAGCATGTGAGCCTTGCATGTGTTGAAAGTTACATCAAAATGCATTACGAAAACACACAATGTCCTTGATTAACTAAGAGAAATAGCATGCCTTATCCGAGTTAACACGCCTTATCAAAGTTAACACACGCTATCAGAGTAGCATAGTGAGTGCTACAAACTTATGCCTGCTAATTAGCAATGATGAGAGCTCCACTCGTCCTGCCCTGAGCTCCTGTGGGTTTGTAGCGCTCGCCATGCTACTCTGATCAGGCGTGTTAACTCTGATCAGGCATGTTAACTCTGATAAGGTGTGTTATCTCTGATAAGGCATGTTAACTCGGATAAGGAGTGTTATCTCTGATAAGGCGTGTTAACTCAAGGCATCCTATTTGTCTTAGTGAATCAAGCCAAAAGAATGCAAATAACACCCAAATAAATAAAAAATAAATAATATTTTAAAATGTAGAGTGTTGATAATAACACAATCAGTAACAATGATCACACCATGGAGAAAAAAAAACAATGTAAGAATTGGGGCTACTGGTACATGTAGCAAATACAGCAGCCATGGGTACAGAGGTCTGTATTTCTTAAATGTCCAGAGAGTGCAGACGTTAAGATAAATTAGATTGTTACTTGAAAATACATATTCAACCAAATGTTTAATTAAAGCAGTTGGGAAAAAGTCACATATTAGACAAACTAATTGATTTGACCTGCTTCAAAAAGTGGCTGTGCCAGCTAGAGGAGACTAAAGGAGATTATTCTGTCTGGTACTGCAGAGACTGTGTGTTAATAAAATTTATTTCTGCAGTCTTGCCCAACTCCCTATTGTGTACTCATGAAATGTGTAGGCTCCACGCCAGTCATCACAGAGCAAGAAGTAGGAAATGCTCAGAAGGCTACTTTCATAGCTAGCGCTGTGCTTGCAAGGCTGAAATCTCACAAATGTGCTGGCAACACCAGTATCCAACAATTCATTCTTACAGAAAGGGATTCAAAGAGAAATTGCACTGTGTGTTAGTCATAAACCAGATAAGCGTGCAGAGCACATTGGCAAAAGAGAAATAAAAGTACTATCTATCTATCTATCTATCTATCTATCTATCTATCTATCTATCTGCCTGTCTATTTAGCTATGTAATCTAGATATTTCTTATTCACCTTAATGTTGCCAATCTGCTTGTTTTTTGCACAATTCCACCTATAGTTATAGAGGAGTACTAACAGAACAAATTTTACACCAGCTAACTTCAGTTTAAGCAGATTAAAATCAAATTAAGCGTTGTCTTCCCCATCCTATCAGATTAAAGGGAATCAAAGAAATGTAAAATATCATGACTGGGTATTAGATGTGAACGGAAGCATGGACAAATACTGACTTTGTAATGATAGTTTGAAAAGGATAGGGATGCTTGGATGCTTTTCCACTGTAGCATAGTATAGTGTAGTGTAGTGTCTTTAAAGTGTTATGAAATTCAACAATACATTTTGCTTTAAAGGCCCGTACACATACCTGACTTAGCGGCTGATAATGACTGCCTGAGCCAATAGTCAGGTATGTGTACAGTGGCCGCCGACCCACGATCAATCCACCCAGCAAATCAAATTGTCGATTGCATTGTCTGCGCTGCTCCCTCGCCCGCTGTGTGGTGTCAGGTACGCATGCTCCGTCATCCCTTTGCCCCCACATAGAAGCAGAGTGTGTTGTCGGCTGCAAAGCTGACACGCATCTGTACAAGCCAGCCAGTGATGTTGCCCTAGGGGATGGGGTCCCGATTCCCAACGGGCAACATGTATGACATTAAACACACACACACACACAAAAAATATGGAGAACAGTAAAAGATTTGATTATGTCACTTGAAGACATATGTTTACACTTAACTGAAGTATATTGATAACATTGCCAAATCATCAGATTGTCGTGTAATTAAGTAATTGTTGTGCAAACAAAGTAGAGAACGTTTACTGCTTCCCCTGGGTACAACAGATTTTTTGCATTGTTTACACAGATTAATCTAGTCAATCGAACAAATTTTGGTTCAGCAATGACTGAATCTTATCTGTTACTTTAGTAGACATTTCAGTATAAGGGCCCTCTTACACCTAATACATTGGTATGTGTGTGTCAGTACGCACTGCTAGTATATAGCAGTGCATTGTGAAAAAGCTTTCATTTAAAATGAGTATAGTGGGAACTGGGCCATAGAGAAACATGGGCATTACTTTTAAAATCAGTTTTTTGTTCAGTTATAACTGAGAGCAAATGATTAAGTAAAAGGGGACTTAGCCCTTAGTAACTTGGTTATCTTTTTTTTTTTTTTTTGCTTTTAATTTTATGCTGTGTTTAATGTTATAGACCATTAATGATATTTGAATTTCATGCCACTTTAACCATTGTTGCACCAGCATAGAAATACATACCTTGCCGCAATCGGCCACTGCTCGTGTTCGTTGCCAGCATTTAGTACACTGATGGGTAAATGGGAACACATGTTCCCATTCACTGATCAAAATGCCTGTAATCAATGATCACCGGAGTTAGTGAGATGCCGGCGGTCATTGACAGAGTGAAAGTGAAACCACACACACTGCACTTCCTGTGTACTATTCACAGTAAACAGGAATGAATTGGGAGGACGGCTTGTGGCCAAAAAGTTAAAAAACACCCTAAATACATTAAATTAAATAAAAATAAATAAATCTCCCATTAATTATCCCTTTCCCCACATAGTTATCAAAATGTAACATTTGTTAAAAAAAAGTGATATTTAAAAAAAAGTACCTAAATAGTTACCTTAGAAACACAACTTTTATTATGTATGTCTGTTCTGTATACTGTTATTTTTGCAAATAAGGACTTAAATGCATTTAGAGCATAGTGGGCCTAGAAACACTCTTATGAACATTTGTGGATATTGTGTAGTCAAGTCAAACAGTATAAAGAGGTGTCTCATAAAGAATAATGCATCTTGCCTGTCAAACACCAGTTATCATCTTACGTTAACTGACAAATTCACTATAAGAAATGATTAAATTATTTCTTAACACATGATTGAGAATTTTTTTCTGAGTAAAAGATCTTCAGTCTTATTCCGTTGCTAAGTCAAAGTTCACTTCATGTAGTGTTTTAATGAGCAATGATAATACCCAAGTTAAAATCAAGGCTGCAATTTTTGCATTGAATCTGTGTAGTCATTTCCATACACTGACTGATTCTGGCTGAAGGCAGAAGAGATGATATCTTCATAGTTAATGATTTTACAAAGCAGCACATTCAGAGAATAGACTATAAAACAGAAGCATGTCGCAGTGTTGGAATTTAACCTCAGCGCTGCAGTTTTGCTTGACAATTTAACTTTGTGAAAAGGGTTGATATTCAGGTCAAGTTATGTATTCAGAAGGAGAAGTTATTATGGAGTTATTATGAAGCATATGCCTTAGTAGACAACACTGGTAACGTTTGGATCCAGATTTGACTTGAATTCATTACAATTTTTTGAGATTTGAATGGAATGAACATTGAAGTGCTCAATTGTTTCTGGTCTGTGTCTTTTATTTAAATACAGAATGCAAGTGCAGAAGTGCACTCTCCCACCTTCGCACTCCTAGACACCTCTTTCCACCACATACTACCTTTAGCACCCTCACTGTGCACCAGGGATGGGCTTTCGGTACTGAAGTACTCGAATTCGGGAATTCTAATGAAGATTAATTATTGCATCTGTGACCGCAGGATAGCGGGGGTTAACTTACCCAGAAGTCCAGGGATCCTATGCGTGTCACTGCTGTAATATGGTAAACGCTGGCGAGTTCTTAATTTAGGCGATGGGGGCATTGCCTAATCCTATTAAACTTAAGACCCCCCCCCCCGGTGGAAAAGAACTCGCCCTGGGCGATATAACCTCCCAGCGAGTTCTTTACACAGAGTACAATTACGCTTTTCATGTTTCCCGGCAGACATAAGTGTAGAGATGGCTCGAACTTCAGATTTTGGGTTCGCGAACTGCGAACGCGAACTCCTGCAAAAGTTTGAGTTCGTGCGAACTGGGCGAACTGACATAGATTTCAACGGGCAGGTGAATTTTAAAACATACAGGGACTATTTCTGGCCACAAAAGTGATGGAAAAGTTGTTTCAAGGGGTCTAGCACCTGGAGGCGGCATGGCGGAGTGAGATACATGCCAAAAGTCCCTTGGAAAATCACATTGCATTGCTAAATTGGAGGCATAAAGTGCTTTAATACATCTTGCGTGTGTTTACATCGATCAGGTAGTGTAAGTAGTGTACTGCTTCACACTGAGAGACAGGGGTGTTGCTGGCCCCAAAGATCAGTGGCACATGACCCGGATCAATTCGGGGTGCCCCGGATGTCCCCCAGGTAGAGAAGAGGCACCACAGAACACAGCATGGCACACACAGTACCCAGCATGTCCCACTGAGGCACCACAGCACCCGGCATGGAACTACACAGCACTTAGCGTGGCATTACAGCACCCAGGTTGCCCCATAGAGGCACCATAGCACCCAGCATGGCACCACAGCACACAGCAATGGGGGGTATGCTGGGTGCTATGGTGCCTCTATGTGGGCATATTAGCTGCTGTTATGTCATGCTAGGTGCTGTGATGCCATCATGGGGGCATGCAGGGAGTTGTGGTTTTTCTATGAGGGAATGCTGGGAGTTTTGGTGTCTCAATGGGAGGCCGGTGGGAGCATGGGAGGGGGTCCACTTGAAGGCCAGGAAATCCTATGGAGGAACGCCAGACAATCTGGCAGCAGGCCATCCCACCCAGCAGAAAGCCAGACAATCCAGCACCGAAGACAAGGTAACTGCCTAATTATGTTTAGGTGACACTGTCTATTTATGTGATATGCTGCATTTTTTTTTCAATTAATGGAGAGGGGGCTTCATCTAACGTTTTGCTGGGCAGGCCTACTTAGACCACTGTTAAGTTTATGTAAATGTGGCCTGGCCTGTATGCAGTGTGTAACCCACACAGATATCAATACCAGATACAGTTGCAAGCTAAGCACAGCTTATGATAGACAGTGTGCTGGCTTGCTTGTAATAGATAGAAGAGTATAGTAGAACTACAAGGGCCAGCAACTGACTGTGGCCTGTATGCAGTGTAAGTGTAACCCACGCAGACAGATACCAATAACAGATACAGTAGCAAACACAGCTTACGATAGACAGTATGCTGGCTTGCTTGCAATAGACAGAAGAGCATAGTAGAACTATAAAGCCCAGCAACTAACTGTATGCAGTGTATGCAGTGGACTGTATGCAGTGTGTATCCCACACAGACAGATATCAATAACAGATACAGTAGCAAGCTAAGCTTAGCTTATGATAGACAGTGTGCTGGCTTGTTTGCAATAAAGAGAGATGATTATAGTAGAACTATAAAGCGCAGCAACTGACTGTGGCCTGTATGCAGTGTAAGTGTCACCCACACAGATATCAATAACAGATACAGTTGCAAGCTAAGCACAGCTTATGATAGACAGTGTGCTGACTTGCTTGCAATATAGATAGAAGAGTATAGTAGAACTACACAGCCCAGCAATGACTGTGGCCTGTATGCAGCGTGACCAGTGTCTCACTCAAAAAAAAAAACCCAAATAGAACAATATGAGCCCTCAAAAGGGCTTTTGTTTTAGGGTGCTTTCAGCAACAAACAGAAGCGCCTAGCTAACTGTCCCTGTCTCTGCAGAAATGTCTCTCCCTTCCACTCACTACAGCAGCAGCACCAGACTGAGAACATGGCCAGCGCTGCTGTGTTTTTATAGGGGGGAGGGGTCCATGGGTGAGTGCAGCCTGATTGGCTGCAATGTGTCTGCTGACTGTGATGTAGGGGGTCAAAGTTTAGCCCAGTGATGAGGTATAGGGGGTGGATAGAACCGCCCTATCTGTTCGCTACCCTCCGTGAATGCGAACAGCTGATATTTACTGGGAATTGTTCGCCGGCAAACCGTCCGGGCCATCTCTACATGAGTGTTAGCTTAGACCTGCAAAGAACAGGTCTAAACCAGCCAACGCATGTCCTCGCGGCAGCATCTGGGTGTCTCCTTAAATAAGGAGACCCCCAGAGCTCCTCGTCGGGTTGCCGCACATCTTAGAAGCCTCCCATGTAGCTCTGCCAGGCACCCCTGTAAATATACGTATCACCGCTAATCATCTGACGCCTCTCGACACAAATTCTGTTGAGTAACTACAGTGTATCTATCAATGTAATTACTGTGCGCATAGGAACTCTGGCAAAGCATCTTTGAATTTGAAGCCGGGGCTCCCCATTGGTCCGCTGTCTGAGCCAATAAAATGGTTTAGACAGCATAACAGCATAAACCTTGCTCCCCATCGCCTGGTAAAAGGAAGCATCACTCAGGTTTTCGCCTGAGTAATGCTCCCTACTGATCGGTCATTGCGCAAAGGAAATGGGCAATAGGATTTGCTGGTAATCCGGTGGCAAGGGGATAAGTAGCTCGCATCTGCAAGCTACTTATCACCTAGAATAGGATATGGCCAAGTGAGTGCAGTTTTTTTTCCAATTTTTGATTATTAGTTTCCTAGCTATCAGGACATAATATTTTATTTAATTTAATCAGATCGCCGTCTGACCAAAAAGAGCGAGAATTAAGTGAATTTTACAATTAGAATCAATCTTTTTTTTTTTTTTTTTTTTTTTTAATACAGAAAAGCTCACTCTCTTTCCAGAGCAGATTAACCCATTCACGTTCCGTCGTTTTCACTTGAGAAATGTTCACCTCCCATTCATTAGCCTATAACTTTAGCACTACTCATCACAATGAACTGATCTATATCTTGTTTTTTCCGCCACCAATTAAACTTTCTTTGGGGGGTACATTTTGCTAAGAGCCACTTTACTGTAAATGCATTTTAACAGGAAGAATAAGAAAAAACTGAAAAAATTCATTATTTCTCAGTTTTCAGCCATTATAGTTTTAAAATAATACATGCCTCCATAATTAAAACTCACGTATTGTATTTGCCCACATGCCCCGGTTATTACACCGTTAAAATTATGTCCCTATCACAATGTATGGCGACAATATTTTATTTGGAAATAAAGGTGCATTTTTTTCCGTTTTGCATCTATCACTATTTACAAGTTTAAAATAAAAAAAATATAGAAATATTTCATCTTTACATTGATATTTAAAAAGTTTAGACCCTTCGGTAAATATTTACATGTTTTTTTTTTATTATTGTATTGTTTTTTTCTTATATTAAACATTTTATTTGGGTATTTTTGGGAGGGTGGGATGTAAACACTAGATTTATAATGTAAATGTGTCTTGACTTTTATTTTTTTTACTTTTAGTTGTAGTTTTACTTTTTGGCCACAAGATGGCGGCCATGAGTTTGTTTACATGACATCACTCTAAGCGTAACATGCGCTTAGAGGGACGCATGGGGGAGGTAACAGCCAGAAAAAGCGCAGCTTCCGAGAGAAGCTGTCGCTTTTACAGCGGGGGAGAGGAATCAGTGATCGGGCACCATAGCCCGATTCACTGATTGCCTGGCTAATGAACCGCGGGCCGGGAGCACGTGTGCACGCGCGCGATCAGCTGCGGGAGCGCGCATGGTTCCTGGACGTAGTTTCTATGTCCAGGAACTAAAATAGGTTAATTATTTCCCCCAAAAATTTCCAGCACATATGGAGGCTGGTGCCCTCCACCACAGGCATCTCCAGCTTAGGTTTGAAGCATGATTGGCCCTAGAAATACCATCTTGAAATTAACTTATATCACATCACTTGAAGATGCATGCTTTGATTACACTATATTGTATGTATATATATATATGTGTATATACAGTGGGTTGCGGCCCCCTTGAAGTTTTCCTCATTTTGTCACATTACTGCCACAGACATGCAACAATGTTATTGGAATTCCACGTGAAAGACCAATACAAAGTGGTGTACATGTGAGAAGTGGATCAAAAATCATGTATCGTTCCAAACATTTTTTACAAATAAATAACTGCAAAGTGGGGTGTGCGTAATTATTCGGCCCCCTGAGTCAATACTTTGTAGAACCACCTTTTGCTGCAATTACAGCTGCCAGTCTTTTAGGATATTTTAGGATATGTCTCTCTACCAGCTTTGCACATTTAGAGACTGAAATCCTTGCCCATTCTTCTTTGCAAAACAGCTCCAGCTCAGTCAGATTAGATGGACAGCGTTTGTGAACAGCAGTTTTCAGATCTTTCCACAGATTCTCGATTGGATTTAGATCTGGACTTTGACTGGGTCATTCTAACACATAGATATGTTTTGTTTTAAACCATTCCATTGTTGCCCTGGCTTTATGTTTAGGGTCATTGTCCTGCTGGAAGGTGAACCTCCGCCCCAGTCTCAAGTCTTTTGCAGTCTCCAAGAGGTTTTCTTCCAAGTTTGCCCTGTATTTGGCTCCATCCATCTTCCCATCAAATCTGACCAGCTTCCCTGTCCCTGCTGAAGAGATGCACCCCCCGAGCATGATGCTGCCACCACCGTATTTGACAGTGGGGATGGTGTGTTCAGAGTGATGTGCAGTGTTAGTTTTCCGCCACACATAGCGTTTTGCATTTTGGCCAAAAAGTTCCATTTTGGTCTCATCTGACCAGAGCACCTTCTTCCACATGGTTGCTGTGTCCCCCACATGGCTTGTGGCAAACTGCAAACGGGACTTCTTATGCTTTCTGTTAACAATGCCTTTCTTCTTGCCACTCTTCCGTAAAGGCAAACTTTGTACAGTGCATGACTAATAGTTGTCCTATGGACAGAGTCTCCCACCTGAACTGTAGATCTCTGCAGCTGGTCCAGAGTCACCATGGGCCTCTTGACTGCATTTCTGGTCAGCGATCTCCTTGTTCGGCCTGTGAGTTTAGGTGGATGGCCTTGTCTTGGTAGGTTTACAGTTGTGCCATATTCCTTCCATTTCTGAATGATCGCTTGAACAGTGCTCCGTAGGATGTTCAAGGCTTTGGAAATCTTTTTGTAGCCTAATCCTGCTTTAAATTTCTCAATACCTTGATCCCTGACCTGTCTTGTGTGTTCTTTGGACTTCACTGTGTTGTTGCTCCCAAAATTCTCTTAGACAACCTCTGAGGCCCTCACAGAGCAGCTGTATTTGTACTGACATTAGATTACACACAAGTGCACTCTATTTAGTCATTAGCACTCATCAGGCAATGTCTATAGGCAACTGACTGCACTCAGATCAAAGGGGGCCAAATAATTATGCACACACCACTTTTCAGTTATTTATTTGTAAAAAAATGTTTGGAATCATGTATGATTTACGTTCCACTTCTCATGTGTACACCACTTTGTGTTGGTCTTTCATGTGGGTTTCCAATAAAATTGATTCATGTTTGTGGCAGTAATATGACAAAATGTGGAAAACTTCGAGGGGGGCGAATACTTTTGCAACCCACTTTATATATATATATATATATATATATATATATATATATATATATATATATATATATATATATATACATACATACATACAGGGGTTGAATAAAATAATCTTAATATGGTGTAGGTCCACCTTTTGCGGCAATTACAGCCTCAATTCTCTGAGGTATTGATTCATACAAATTGTGAATTGTTTCCAAAGGAATTTTAGCCCAGCTAAAACACCCTCCAGTTCTTTTAGAGACGATGGCAGTGGAAATCGACTTCTTACTTGAATCTCTATTAACAACAATAAATGCTCAATAATGTTGAGGTCTGGGGATTGTGGTGGCCAGATGAGATGCTCAACTCCTTTAGAATGTTCCTCGTGCCATTCTTTAACAATTCTAGCTGTATGGATTGGGGCATTATCATCTTGAAAGATGGCGTTTCCCTCCGGAAACAGTTCTTGAACCATAGGATGAACTTGGTCGCCCAAAATCCCTAAATAGTCTCGGCTGTTAATTCTTCCATGAAGGGAAATCATTGGCCCAGCGGATTTTTAAGAAATAGCACCCCAGATCATCACAGAACCCCCGCCACGTTTTACGGTTGGGAGAAAGCAGTCTGGATGAAATGCTTCTTTTGGCTGTCTCCAAACGTACACTGGGCTGGAGGTCGGAAATAAGGTAAACGATGAATCATAAGAGAAATTCAAATTTTTCACTGCTCGAGGGACCAATTCTGGTTGTTTCTACACCACTCTGAACGCTTTGAAACATTTGGCTTTGAGAGCAGAGGTTTTCTAATTGCAGTTATTCCGTGGAATTCAGATTTGTGCAGTTCCCAACGAACAGTTTTTGTGGAAACTGGGTTCTGTAGGTGTTCATGCAGCTCTGCAGTGATTTAAGGAGCCGTGGTCTTGCAAGCTTTTCTAACAATTCGATTTAGAGTCCGGCGGTCTCTCTCAGACAACTTCGACTTTCGGCCACAACAGTGCTTTGCTGAGGACGTTTTTCCTTCTCTTTCAAAGGCAGTCATTACTTTTGAGACAGTACCTCTTGAAAGGCCAAGCATTCTGGCAGTTTCTGTTAAATGTTGGCACTTGTCTTGGATGCAGGGCATGCATTTTTCAGTCTGGCAGAGGCGGTGTATGCCTGTGCGATTAACCATTCAATTGCAGCATGTGTTTAGGGATGCGCAGCCTTTCCCCCCCACCTTTCCTTAACTTTGTAACTATGGAACTGTCAGGTTAGCTGCTCCCAGACCCTCCTCCTGAGTTTCCTGTTTGCATGATAAGTAGTAGCAGATTTGCATATGATTTGCATCTGAATTGAATGCGAAGTGTAGAAAGTCTATATAGGTGCTACACACTGAGCTGGTGGTCATTTCAGATGCAGCCTTAGTGGTATGCGCTGGTGTTCCCCTCGCTGTTCTACCAAATGTAAGTTACACATTTTTTTCTGCTTAGCTGCTCCTGAGGTTTTAAATTTAGGTTAGGTCACTTGCCCGGAGGTCTGCCTCACCGTGGCGCAAGTGTCTAGTATAATATACTTTGCATGCAAACCATATTGGAAGCGAAAGTACCTCCTAGTTTAATAAATTTTGGCACTTGTCTTGGATGCAGGGCATGCATTTTTCAGTCTGGCAGAGGCGGTGTATGCCTGTGCGATTAACCATTCAATTGCAGCATGTGTTTAGGGATGCGCAGCCTTCCCCCCCCCCCCACCTTTCCTTAACTTTGTAACTGTCAGGTTAGCTGCTCCCTGCCCCTCCTCCTGAGTTTCCTGTTTGCATGATAAGTAGTAGCAGATTTGCATATGATTTGCATCTGAATTGAATGCGAAGTGTGTAGAAAGTCTATATAGGTGCTACACACGGAGCTGGTGGTCATTTCAGATGCAGCCTTAGTGGTATGCGCTGGCGTTCCCCTCTCTGTTAGAGTAGCGCCTGCCATATGAGCACCAACAATTTGGCCTCTTTGAAAGTCTGAGAGGGAAACAGTAAATTCGGGCGCCTGAGGCTAGTGGACAAATCGGGCGCCGCCATTCACTCCTATAATAAATATCGTTTAATGGGCGCCCAATAGGAAAAAAGGGCGCCGGTGAAAAATAACGTTTTAAAAGCGGCGCCCGGAGACTTAATGTTTTATTACTGCTTCTCATGATTACACATTATTTAACGATTTATACATTTTTAAATATTATTTTTAAACGAAAAACAGTACAATATTTTTTTTCAAACATTATTTTTAAACGAAAAACAGTACATTTTTTTTTACATTATTTTTAAACGAAAAAAACAACAGGGGGGTCTTAGGTTTAGGCACCAACAGGGGGGTCTTAGGTTTAGGCACCAACAGGGGGGGTCTTAGGTTTAGGCACCAACAGGGGGTCTTAGGTTTAGGCACCAAAAGGGGGGTCTTAGGTTTAGGCACCAACAGGGGGGTCTTAGGTTTAGGCACCAACAGGGGGGTCTTAGGTTTAGGCACCAACAGGGGGGTCTTAGGTTTAGGCACCAACAGGGGGGTCTTAGGTTTAGGCACTAACAGGGGGGTCTAGGGGTTAGGGGTAGGTACAGGGAGGGTTACTTAGGCACCAACAGGGGGGGTCTTAGGTTTAGGCATCAACAGGGGGGTCTAGGGGTTAGGGGTAGGTACAGGGAGGGTTACTTAGTAATTTATTTTTTTTAACGTTATTATACGTTTCAGTATTTAAACGAAAGATTAACGTTTTTACAATTGCCGATTTAATGCACATTATTTAATGATTTATAACTTTAAAAAACATTAATTTTAAACGAAATACAGTACAATACATTTTTAAACGTTATCCATGCTTATCGTTAAAAACCCGGCGCCCTTTTTTCCCAGCGCCCCTTTTTAACGTACGCGTCTGAGAGATCTACCTTTTTTATAAATTATAACCAACTTTTGTTTAATCTGTAAATTTATATCTGTAAAAAACAATTATTTTAATTAAACATCAGATAACAAAAATAATGGAAAAAAACAAACATATGTCAAGCTTTGATTGCTTAAAACATGTTCAAAGATTTTGATGCCAAAATGTTAGGTGTTTCCATTATTTTGTCCAACCCCTGTACATATATAATACCATGAAACAGGATCTGGCAGAGGACCCAGTCCAGACTCCCATTTGGTGCAAACATTTAGTTTATTACTTAGTATAAGTTCTTCCGTGAATCTTATAAATTGGCCTGTCAGAGCATAGGATTATTTTAACTTTTCCAAATTAATCTGTTTCCCACCTGATCTTTTCTCCCTTTGACGCTAAGCTATTCATGTAACTTTGGATTGAAGCCTACACCAAACAGAGGTATGTTCATTTACTAAATTCCTCTTGTGAATATCTAATAGAGACATCGAATCCGTTGGAAAGAAGCCAGTTGATTGCTAGTGCTGGTGGGGAAATCAGGGTTATTTCTTAAAGTGATAATAGGGGAGATGCCTGTAGTTATTTGCCAGGATTTTAGGACCTCATACAAGCTCAAAAAAAGCTCTTTTGCTTAGATCACAACTCAAGTGTGTTTTTTAAAACTCTTATTGTACTGGAAAACAGAAAGGGACTTCACATAATTTCCTAGTAGGGCTAGTATCATATGTGTATACTGTATGTTTATCATGTTACATGTCACTTCAAGACACCCGGCTGCTGGCTTCTCCAGCTCCATTTTCTTTTTGGATAATAGTACAATTTTACTTGAGAGACAGCTTTCCAAATGTTCCTTTTTTTCCATTATCACCCACATGAGGAAGTCCAGAAACAGCTGGAACATGAAAACAGTGGGTCACATGATCAGTGCTCTCCCTGTGAGCAC